>NW_022631083.1:6083149-6653572 GCF_010015895.1 Lontra canadensis | reverse complement strand
GATGGATGGATGGATGGATGGATGGATGGATGGATGGATGGATGGATTTAAGAAGATTTAAGAACAAGAGAGAGTGAGGACAGAAGAATTTCTTGCTGCTAAAATCTGCTCCAAAATCTTTTGTAAGCCCAGGCTCCAGATTTCAGCCATCTTCAGCAAGACTTACATCACCCCAAATGAACCCCAGTTTTGGGAGATACCATCTTTCTACCAGGACCAAAAGTCACTGAGGTTGTTTTGTGATTGTCTGCCTCGATTAAACCCTCCTTAGAGAAAATGACTGTTCAATTCTATAGGGGTCAAGCACATCGACTTTGCCAATCATTTTTAAGTGAAGAACAACACAGAGGGGAAAGAGTATGATACCCTGGAATTTGATTAAATTAGCATATGCTGAATGAGTTCAAGCATCCTTTTAAAGTAGCTCCATCTAAGGGATAAACTATAAATTGGCAAATGATGGCTGTTTGATAAGTCCCAGAGTCCCACATAAAAGATCACTACGTACCTACTGCCAGAGCCCAGCTGTGGCAACGTGTTGAAGCTGTGACATAAAATAACAGGAATATTTACTGAGCATTTCCTCTCCACACAAACAACTTACAATCTCACAAATCCCTGTAGTAGTAGTAGTAGTATTATTATTCCCATTTCTCAGATGAGGAAACTGAGGCCAGCAACGTTAATTGACTTGTCCAAGAACACACAGGCCAGTAAGAGATGGAGTCAGGATCCAAAGCTGTCACCTGGGTCCCCACCCCACCTCATGAACAAGAAAGCTGTGCACCAGAAGACACATAAGCAATCCACAGACAGACAAGGGGGCAACAAAGAGGGGCTTGGCAACATCCATGGAGCACTGACTCGGGGCAGCTCTCCTGGGCAAGGAAATACCCCTGGTGCCCCCAATTATTGCTGAAACGTTCAGTCATCAGCCACTTCCAGCCTCCTGGTTCCCCCTACACAAATCCACCCAAATCCCAACATACCTTCTCATCAAGTCACTCCCTTGTTCTGGAACTAAGAATGGGCCTAAAATGTACCAAACTCACCGTCCTCATCCTGATGCTTAAGGACCTGCAAGCTGTGCTCCCTCCCAGCACCTGCTGCCTCACCCCACTTGTTCTCCCCACTTCTACCTGCATGTCCGCCTCCCTCCCCTTGGCACAGCTGATACTCTGGGCCCCTCAGCCCTCCCAGCCTGCCTCAACTCCAACTCCCTCCTGGTGCCTTGCCCCTTTCTGATCTCTCCTGACGCTGACTTTGGTTTCTGGACACGTAGTTTCTCTTGTTACATTCCAACTGCTTCCTTTGTGTGTTTTCTCCTCCCAACAGATCCCAGGCTCCCTGAGGACACTTACCCACCGCTTCCTTGGCGGAATTTTCGGTATGCAATAACACCCTACAAATACTGTTTGGTTGAGTCTCTTCACTTACTTTGTTCAGTTTGACAATATTTACAGAGTGGAAAGCATCATGGGAAGAGTCGGAGATTTGGAAAATATTCCTCCTGCCTTGAGAGAGGTCACTTCAAGGACAGACAGATTGCTGCTCCATCTCTGTTGATTCAATAGTGAATGCCTTCTGACTGGAAAACTTCTAAGTCAGGTGGATTAAAGTTACAGGGGCTGTTTTGGCTCTTAGCACAGAGTAACAAGCTACCCCAGAACTTAGTAGCTTAAAACCACAACAATTACTTATTTTGCTCACAGATCTGCAATTTAGGAAGAACTCAGCTGAGCTATTTTGTCTCTGCTCCAGAAGGCAATCTGGACAATGCCTGAAGGGTGGACCTTCAAGATGGCTCACCCTCAGGGCTGGTATGTTAATACCGGAAATCACCTGAGGGCCCAGCTAGGGCTGCAGGCCAGGGGCCCCCATTTCCTCCTCACGTGGGCCTATTCATGGAGGTCCAGGCTTGGACTTCCTCACAGCGTGGAGACTGTATTGTGAGGTGTGTCACCATCTATGTCCCAGCCTCCGAAGTCACTTGGCATCACTCCCATTGTAGGTATGAGCCCACTTACCTTCAAAGGGAAGGAACATATGCTCCACCTCCCACTGGGAAGAGTGTCAGAGTCAGGTTGCAGCCATCTGGGGAGAATACAGTCTGCCCAGTAATCAAGAGTGACAACTAAGAAACAATTCTTGTCTTCAAGGTGCTCACAGATTTAGAGAGAAAGTTCTAAATAAAGCCAGAGTGAAGGTATATCTAACTTTTTGACCTATTAGTATGCCTCGGGTATTGTGCTAAAGCCTTTTTCCTACATTTTCTCATTGACCTTTCAACAACCATATCAAGTAAGGATTCTTAGAAGATTTGCTTTGTAGACTAGAAAACTGAGCCACGAGAGGCAAAGCAACTTGCATAAAGTTTCAGAGCCAGCCATCGAAAGAGAGAGAGAGAGAGCATACTGGGGTCTGGCAGAGCTCTGCGGGGAAGGCACACTTATGTTGTGCTGTGGAGAGCACCTGAGAGCTGGCCAAGAGGCAGGGAAGGTTCCAGAAGGGGGTGGAAACAGACTCTGCAGAGGATGGAAGTGAGAGGGAGAGGTCAGGCACACCCCTGGCAACACAGAGGGTTCCCAACAGCTGGAACGTTGGGTACAGTGACTGAGGGGACAGGAGGAAATGGCAGACAGCCGTGAGGAGGGTCAGCTCACCGAGCACAGTCACATGTGATGCAACAGAGAACGTGACACTAACACACACTAAAGAGGACGAGCAGTGTGTGTGAGCAGTGTACGAGCAGGGGACTCAGAAGGAACAATAAGCTGCTCATTTGAGAGAAAATATCACCAAGGATCCCTTTCCAGGAAGATTGTTTTACTGCCCAGGGGACCACACAAGACTCATGGAAGGGCCTCCCGATCTGAGAGTCCACGCCAGGGAGTTCTGGCCCCAGCTCTCCTAATCTCGTGACCAGATTAAACTTGTGTGTCCCCCAAGGCAGAGCTCTTGTCTGAAAACAGTCTCAGGACTCCCAACGTTGTCCTAGTTTTGTCTCCTGAACTAAGTCAAGACAGAGGAGAGTCCCAGAAGGTAGGGATAATAAAAAGTCTTGACATCGACAGATAACAAGAGGCAACATTATCCGCAGGGAACTAATTTATTGCCATGAGTGAGAAGGCAATTGTCAGGCAGGCTTCTGGCACCTTCGGGCTGGCTCAGCTCAGTCCTGGACAAGAGCAGCCATGAATCCTGTGCTCCTCCCCCCACCCTCACCACGACACCCAGCTCACTTCTTTCCTGCCTGGTCTGCACCAGTGTCCATCAAAGGCCATGCATGGGTGCAAAGAAGGATCAATTCAGACAATGTTTAAATCCTTCATTCCTAATTAAGAACTCCCCTGGCATTTTAAGGTTACCCTTGAAGGGAGTCTGGAGACTCTCCTGGCTCCTAGACACACAGTGATGCAGCTTCCAGGAGTCCTTCTCAGGTGAAAAAAAGACAGTTAAATCTCAACGGCTGGACTTTGTTTACATTTGCACAATGGAACTTTCTCTTTGTCCTCACCATTTCACAGAGCTCATTATCTGGTCTGGTCTCCCACACTTAACTGAGGAGAGATGTGGGTGTGGGCTGGAAAATGCTTGACTTGGGAGTCCCAGCTGTGCTCAGAAGTAGCTCTGACATGGCCAGCTTTTTGACTTTGTGGACCCCCCGGCCATCTAGCATTGACCCCTACCTGGAGCATTAGTGCAGGGTGCACACAATGTCCTGTATTAGCTTGCTCTTACTACGTAACAAATAGCGCATAATTTATTGCCTCACAGCTTCTATGGGTCAAGAAATCACATGGCTCAGTAGAGCCCTCCACACTGGGGCTGCAATCAAGGCTCAGGATGGGGTCCCATCTGAAACTCAGGGCCCCCTTCCAAGCTCACATGGTTGTTGGCAGAAGTCAATTCCTTGCAGTTGGAGGACTGAGCCCTCAGCTCCTAGAAACTACCCACAAGTCCCTGACACAGGAGGTTCTTCATGATCAGACCACAGCAGGGCCACTTGCGTCTTCCAGGCCAACAGGAGAGCTGCTCACTCCAGTCAGCTAACACAGTGTTATACAGCGTAATGCAGTCGCAGGAGATACATCCCATTACCTTTGCCATATTCTATTGATTAGAGGCAAAACGTTTGTCCTGCCCTCACTCACAGGGAGAAGATCACAGAGAAGCACAGATACCCGAGGCCAGAGTTCCTGGGATTCACACTAGGGTCTGTCTGCCACAATGCCTAACATGATGCCCAGTCTACTGAGTGTCCAAAAGCAGGTTTTACTTTTATGTGTGTGATGCTTGATTTCTACGAGTCACCTTGGCCAGGCTACAGAGTCCAGCTGTTTGGTCGAACACCATTATAGATGTTGCTGGGAAGCTTCGCTTTTTTTTTAATACAATGAGTCAACAATCAGCAGATTTTTAGTAAAGCAGATCATAATGCGGGCCACATTCAATCAGTTGAAGGCCCTAGGAACAAAGACTGAGGGACCATGAAGAAGAAGTTATTGTGTCTCAAGTCTGCAACACAGAAAGCCTGCATGGGTTCTCAGCCTGCTACCCTGAGGACTTCGGACTCAAGACGGCACATGAGTTCCTACCTACACTTCCAGCACGCAGGCCTGCCCTATAGACTTTGTCCTTGCCAGACCCCCAAATCGTGTGTTCCAACTCCTTCAAGATCTACATATAGATACATAGGTATAGACAATTGGTTCTGTTTCTCTGGAGAATCCTAACACAACGTCATTACTTTCTTATTTTCTACAAATCCAGTCAATGACTAAAGACTTATTCAGTCATTTCAAAGTATATGTACATATTACATATTACATATATATACATATTATATATATATGCACACATACATATCACATGTAATATACGTATACATATATCACATACATATACACATGTAATATTAAACCCCACTATGTTCTATGTGTTATGTCACGCTAGATGTTGTGTCAGTGGAAATTTATATAGAGATATATAGATGTAGATATAGATATAGATATAAAGATCACCCAAATAAAAGTAGAATTGCACTTGAGTGCAGTGAAGGGTGAAGTATTTGGTGGGACAGAGAATGTAATCGGGCATCAGCTGGGTGGTGAGATAAGGAGAGGGGCAAGGCAGGGAGCATCCTTCTAAGAAAATCAGGAGAATGAGCCACATCTCTAGTATTAATGACTAAGCAACTACCAATTACTGACTAGTTCATGTCAACAAGACCAGTCCAGGATAAATAGAAGAATGAAATCTTCCTACCAGTCCAGGATAAATAGAAGAATGAAATCCCCAAAAATCAAACAGGAAGAAAGGGCCCATGTGACAGTATTGTCCTCAAATGAGAGACATGATCCAGAAGTTGCAATGGATCTTGAAGGGCCTCCAGTCCAAGCCTCCAGCAGCTTCTCCCCTCCTCCCTACTTCTGGCCAAGTGACCCAAGGGTGTGTTTCAGCCCGATCCATGTTGATCGTTTCTCACTCTTGGAAAGCTCTTCATTAGCTGAACTGAGCTCTGCCTTCCTCCAACATGCTTCCTCATCCGTCCCAGCACAAACATCGGGGGCTATGCAGGGACTGTCTCCTCTGCTAGCAGTCCTTGCACATAGTAGAAGCTCAAAAGGAACTGTGTTGGATGAATGAGTGAGGGATGGAGAGACCAAATTAATTCAAAGTAAAATTAAAGGAGAGATTTCTGGAGAAAACTATTTTTAACACAGAAATTAAGCTAATAAAAGCAATGAGGGGAATTCTCTGACCATTTTCTGTCTAAATTGGGTTAGGTGTTGAGGTCGCCTGAAGGCAAGGAGCTGAACCAGAGGACCTCTCCAAGTCTTTTCTGCTTCATAATTCTATTCACACTAATTATATAACCTTTTTCTTGAACACCCACACGTTTCTTCAACACAGTTCCATAAGAATAGAGCTGACCTATACCAAAAATGGCTAGAATAAAAATCACAGTACAGACTCTATGAATGGAGAGATCCAAAGAAAGGAATTTATTCAATCATTTAACCTGCTCTGTGTAAATGAAGCTTCCAAATAAATCCTTCTTCTTTTGGGTTTTTGCTTAGCTAACAAACATTGCCAAGCAGAAGTCATACTTATAATGAACGATGATTCAGAATTCTTCTGTATGTGTATAATGCACCCCCATCTTTCTACCAGCAACTCTGACTAAAGGAACCAATTCTAGATACTTCAAGCTAACCAGTTGGCAAATGTGCCCCCATTCTCTTCATAGAAATGTGAGGAAATTCAAGAGATGGGAAAGGAATGGATACGAGGAGAGAGAAAGAGAACTCAAGTGAAGAAATGTTTTTTTTTTTTTTTTAAGCACTGTCAGAAATCAATCCCTCTCTGAGGGGATTTGTGCCCCGTGGAGAGCACTGAGAATGGACAGACGGTAGAGCTGCTGGGTCTGAGGTCCAGCCAGGAAAACAGAAACCACGCCAGTTCTATTTAACAGAGAGAATTGATGTAAAGAATTGGTTAAACACCAGTGGTACAGAACAAAGGTGCAGGTTTCCCAGAAGACAGGACATGGAGCCCACAGAAGCAAGCTAGCCTAGTCAGTCAAAAGGTTATTGCCCAAAACCTACTCAGTCAAAAAGGTTATTGCCCTCCAGTACCATGTGGAGGACACTGAGACCTCAGAAGAGCCCGGGGCTAAAATGGAACCCAAAGCAGTCAAAAGTAGTAAGACATGGTGTTTTTACTATTATTTGTAAAACCCGACAGCTGATAGGTATTTCTTCCATGTGTGTCTGCACTTTCTATATCAGTTATGAAATCAGGGGCACCTGGGTGGCTCGGTCAGTTAAGCATTTGCCTTTGGCTCAGGTCATGATCCCAGGGTCCTGGGATTGAGCCCCACATCAGGCTCCCTGCTCAATAGGGAGCCTGCTTCTCTCTCTCCTGCTGCTTCCCCCTGCTTGTGCTCTCTCTCTCTCTCTCTTTTAAAATCTTTTAAAAATCTTTTTAAAAAATCTTTTAAAATCCTTTTAAAAAATATAAAATATTTCTTAAAAAAATAAAGTGAAATCAAAATATCATAAACAAGTTTACACAATGTAAGGATTGCTTCATACTCCATAGCACTAACTTGAGAAATACTTTCATTCATGAATTAGCCAAGGGAAAGAGCATTCCAATTAAGAAATTTGACACTGTGGGGCACCTGGGTGGCTCAGTCGGTTAAGCGGCTGCCTTTGGCTTTGGTCATGATCCCAGGGTCCTGGGATTAAGCCCCACATTAGGCCCCCCACTTAGCGGATAGCCTGTTTCTCCCCCTTCCTCTGCCTGCTGCTCTGCCTACTTGTGCTCTCTCTCCATCTCTCAAATAAATAAAATCTTTAAAAAAAAAAAAAACTTTACACTGAGGTGCTTAATATGTACAAGTATATACCATTTCTATTATAAGCCTTGATCCATTACGGCCTTGAAAAACTTAACCCATAATATACAAATCATGTATTTTTTATCTTTTTAATTAAATTTAGTTGGCACAATGTTACATTAGTTTCAGGTGTACAATGTCATGATTCAACAAGTTTACACATTATACTGTGCTCACTGCAAGTGAACTACCATCTGTCACCAGACAAAGCTACGATAACACCATTGACCATACTGCCTATGCTGGAGCTTTTAGTCCCGTGATTTATTTAATCCATAATGGGATGCCTGTATCTCCCACTTCCCTTCACCCATTTTGCCCATCCCCTTGCTACTCTCCCCCTGGAAACCAACAGTTTGTTCTCTGTATTTATAGATCTGATTTTTCTTTTTATTTATTTGTTTTGTTTTTTAGTTCCACATGTAAGTGAAATCAAAGGGTATTTGTCTTTCTCTGTCTAAATTATTTCACTCGGCATAATACTCTCTAGGTCCATCCATGTTGTCACAAATGACATGGTCTCATCCTTTCTTGAGGCTACAGAATATTTCACATCTTCTTTATCCATTCATCTATCAGTGGATACTTGGATTGCTTCCATATTGGGCTATCATAAACAATGCTGCTTTAACAAACAGGGAGAGATGTCTCTTTTCAAATTACTGTTTTCATGTTCTTTAGGTAAATATCCAGTAGTGGAATTACTCAATCATGTCGTATTTCTTTTTTTTTTTTTTAAGATTTTATTTATTTGACAGAGAGAGACACAGCGAGAGAGGGAACACAAGCAGGGGCAGTGGGAGAGGGAGAAGTACGCTTCCCGCTGAGCAAGGAGCCCGATGTAGGGCTCGATCCCAGAACCCTGGGATCATGACCTGAGCCGAAGGCAGATACCCAATGACTGATCCATCCAGGCGCCCTCATGTCGTATTTCTGCTTTTAATTGAGAAACCTCCATACTGTTTACCATGCTGCTGCATCAGTTTTCATTCCTCCCAATGTGTATATTTTAAATTCCATCATTTAAAAAATAAACAGTTTTTTAGCAACTGACTAAATAAATCTCAAATGTATGCTGCCAGACAAACACATAACCTACCTAAAGACATATAAGTTGTAACAATAGACCAGTTCTTCAGAAAAGAACAATAAACTCATAGAAATTAGATGAAGAAAAAAAAAAAAAAAAAGCTGCTGAATTGCAGGTAGAGATCCCAGAGAGGACCCAGAGAAGGGTCAGCTCAGCTGGGGACACCAACATCAGCCGGTTCCCAGCTATTCCGGCTGCACTGGACCAGTCCACATTGCTGACTTGATGGGGCCAACATAGCCAGGAGAGGGGAAGCAGCCAGCCCACCAGCCTCCTCGGCCAAGAGCAGACTCCTCACCAAGACGCACAAGTGGCCTGAGGAGAAGGTGGAAGCCATGTGATTACCAGACTGAAGAGTGCTTCTTCTTTTCCAGATGCACCAAGAGTCATCCAGAGACAAGAAAGAATGCCCCCAGGAAGGAATTTGAATGGGGAAGAATTATGCATGTAACTACTTTACAAATCGCCCCCCTCTACATACGGCTTGTTCAATAAACCAGTCTATCAGATCTTACTTAAGGAAAACTGGAACACAAGGTCTAATAGGCATCCACACCAGGACCCATGATGGGGAGTGACAGAAGCGGTGGGGACAGGGACAAAAGGGCCAGAGGATGCCACGGCTAGTTCTAACGTGCCTGTGGAGTTCAGATGCATCTACATAGAATAATGTCATGCTCTCCAGGAGCCAGATGCCCCCGTGGGCTATTTTAGGGGCTGTCAGAAGGGTACCTCCCTGTCATTTAAAGGTATAAACCGCCCCAGTTCTGAGGTATTGTTGCCTCACAAGAATCACAGACTCAGTGTGGTCAAGTCTGCTGACTTTTCCCAAAAAAGCTGGAATTCTGGAAGATTATGTAAACTCCCTGAGTTTCCCAACACCGCCAACTACTTCAAAATATTTTAGGACACTGTGTGCGTCCCCAGTGTCTGCAGAGAGACTGGCCCACCAGGCTGCTGCTGAGATGTCGGGCCAGAATCGACTTCATGCCTTGGTCCAAGCAGAGGCCAAGCAGACCTCGATTCAAGTTCTGATTCTTATTTCTTACTTGTCTTGGGCTTCAGTTCCTTCCTCCATAACATGCGGATGGTGCCCCTTGTTTCCCAGGTAGTTCTGACAATTGAGATTATGCCTGTCACGTGTCCAGCATGGTGTCTGACCCTGACAATACACTTTGGAAAAGTTACCTCTGAAGCTGACACAAGTGGTCAGATCTAGAGGGAAGCTACAGCCCTGGAGGTTTTGCTGTGTTGTCTGCCCCGACAGTCCCCAGCCTGTAAGTGAGAAGGCTCTCGGGGTCCTCCAACTCGCCAAGCTCAGGTGAAGCAGAAACCTCTCTCCTTAGCCACTTTGCCCCCTGCCCTACCTTGCCCCTCAGTTCCCAGGCTCCACCCAACATCTCCTCCCAGGTTCAACATCCGGAGAAGTCACAAGCTGAACGGTGAGACCACCTGTTTCAAGATGTATGTCGGGGTCCAGTATGACTTCTCCCTCCCTCTCCAGGAGCCAGGACCTACACGAGCTATCGGGCCCTCATCCCTGCTCTTCTTAAGCTCTATCCAGTTTCAGTGCCTGAAAGTCCTTTGAAAATAACAGTGAGTTTTCACAGTGAAGCATACACTAAGGGTCGGGACCCCAGGAGCGCCCAAGTCAATGCCAAAGCAAAAAGTATTCTTCTGCCAGTAGAATTATCGTCCTTCCTTTCAAATTTTCTTTATTTGAGTTTTCAATTATCAAAAGACAGTAAGTGATTGAGGAAATGTCTGTCTCCATTCTACCTGAAACCCCATGGAAATTATAACGAAGGGGAGAAATGTGTAGCCCAGAAAGCAAGGCAACAATGTCAAGTACATCTGCAGAAGAGAGATTTTGACACCGTTTTAGGAAACAGAAGGCAGACGGGTCAGTGGTGCCTGATTCCACGGAGTGCAGGAAATGACAGCCCAGACGGTCTGCAGAGAGGCACACGGACAAGAAGAGCCCACTTGCCTCCCAAAATGCATCTGGAGTCCGAGGGTTGAATATAACGGTTAAAAGTCACATACAGAAAGGCTGGCCCCTATCCTCTCCAGGGCTCTACTCTAACGCAGCAGATGGCTTGCTCCATGCAGGAAAATGGAAGTCCACACCCTGGAGAAACTGAAAGGGAATGAAAGTTACAGGACCCAAGAAACCTTATGCCTGAACTTGGGATGGGGCAGTGTCACTGGGGAACCAACTATGGAGTGATCTTGACTCTCAGCTCCAATTTCACACCCCACATACAAAAAGCGAGAAGCCAAGGAAATATTCCTCCAGGAGAAAGATTCCAATATTCACTTGGGAAAACTGAACAAACCAGAGAAAAGGCCACCAGAGTCTCACATTTGGGAACCACACAGGGAACTGCCAGGCACCCACTGAAACCACCTAAAGTTAAGGAAACCATCAGATATTGCAGCAAGCAATCTGATGTGAAAAAGAGAGAAAAAACAAACAAACAAACAAACAAACAAACAAAAGAATGAACCCAGAGGAAAAGAGAAGTCTATTCAGGGAACAGAGAGAAAAAAGAACTTTTTTAATTCTATTTTGAGACAAGAATATATTTTGTTTTCGCCAAACTAAACATAAATTTTTATAAAATAATGCTCTTAGAAATTAAAAATATCTGGGGTGCCTGCGTGGCTCAGTGGGTTAAGCCGCTGCCTTCAGCTCAGGTCATGATCTCAGGGTCCTGGGGTCGAGCCCCGCATGGGGCTCTCTGCTCAGTGGGGAGCCTGCTTCTTCCTCTCTCTTTGCCTGCCTCTCTGCCTACTTGTGATCTCTCTCTGTCAAATAAATAAATAAAATCTTTAAAAAACAGAAATTAAAAATATCATTTCAAAGACAAAAAATTAATGTAAATGTTCATAAATAATATTGGGAAATTTTCCCAGGAAATTTTTTTGTTCTACAAAAAAACAAAAAAATTTTTGTTCTACAAATTTTGTTCCACAAAATAACATATAATTGAGACACAGAAGAAAAAGGTAAGAAATCTCAAGGATGGGGAGCACCTGGATGACTCAGTCCTTTAAGTGCCTGCCTTTGGCTCAGGTCATGATCTCAGGGGGATCAAGTCCCTCATCAGGCTCCCTGCTCAGTGGGGCGTCTGCCTGGTCCCTTTCCCTCTGCCTCTGCCCCCTACTCCTGCTCATTCTCTCTCTCTCTCAAATAAATAAATAAAATCTTTAGAAAATAAAAAATAAAACAGAAATTTCAAGGCTCATGCGGAGGGTCCAAAATCTAATGAACAGTACAGAGAGCAGAAGATTAAGGTGAAGAAACTCAAAAAATACAACAAGAAAATTTTGCCAGGACTGAAAAATACGGGTATCTACACTATGTGCTTAGTAAAATGAGAAAATACACATGCTCCTAAATAACACCACATTATCCTGACATTATAAAACTTCAGAAATAAAGAGAAAATCCTAAAAGCTTCCAGAGAGAAAACAGAGTCGCAAGCGAAGACTCAGGAACCGAAAATACATCAAGCTTCCAGCACCAGACACTAGAAGACGGCGGGGCCGTAAAATGCTGACAGAATAATTCTCCAGCTAGAATTGTATATCCCGTCTGACTAAGACTCAAACATAGGGAAAGAATGAGGGAATTTTTAGACACACAAAGACATGGAGTGTTTCCTTCTGGAGCGCTCTTAAAAAACTACGATGCGATGTGCTCCAAGCAGAGTTAAAGAGTAAACAGAAAAGCAAAGGAAAACAAGCAGAATAGAGAACAGGATCTAACAAAGGGGAGCTGGTCACCTTGCTCCCACCTGTGTGCTCTCCACAAAACAGCCAGAGTGACCCTTCGAAATACATATTCTCTCTGCGAAACCCTCCATTGGTTTCTCATCCCACAAGGAAGAAGGACCAAAGGGGGCCAGCGGGCATATGGGAAATCTCTGTACCTTCTGCTCAATTTTTCCTAAAACTACTCTACAAAATATTGCTCTTAAAAGAAGAAAAAGCAGTATGAAAGCCTACATCTAAAAACCTTCAGACTTTCTTTAAACAACCCTTGAGTCCGAGGAACACAACATTGTAACTGCAGAGTTAGAAAAAACAATATTACAAACAATATTACAAACTATATTACAGAACCCATGGGTTACAGCTAAAGTGGTCCCATGAGAAAAATCACAGCTTTAATACTAAGAGAAATAAATAACAAAGAATTAAAATAAATGATTTAATACTCCAACTCAAGAAATTAGAAATATAACCAGAAAATTAAATTAAGTAAATCAGAAGAAGGAATCAATAAAGAACAGAAATAAATGATTTGGGATATAGAAAGTGGTAGAAATCAATCTAGAGACTTTTTTTAGAAAACATAATCTTTAACAGTTGTCACTAACAAGCCAAGAAAAAAAAAAAAGAAAAAGCACACACATACACAAAAAACCTTTTTGAGTAACTATAGTTACAGAGGAAATTTAGAGAACCATAGATTAGCTTGGATAATATGGATATATTGGATAATATATGGATAATACATATATATTCTGATAAAATAGATGATTTTCTAGGAAAATACAAGTTACATAAACTCATCAACTTTGGATAGGAAAAATCTAAAGAGACAAATTTCCATTTAAAAAAATGGAGCAAGTAGGGGCACCTGGATGGCTCAGTGGGTTAAAGCCTTTGCCTTCAGCTCAGGTCATGATCCCAGAGTCCTGGGATCGAGCCCCGCATTGGGCTTTCTGCTCAGCAGGGAGCCTGCTTTCCTTCCTCTCTCTCTGCTTGCCTCTCTGCCTACTTGCGATCTCTGTCAAATAAGTAACTAAAATATTTTTTAAAAAATGGACCAAGTTGTGGGGCACCTAGGTGGTTCAGTCAGTTAAGCATCTGCCTTCGGCTCAGGTCATAATCTCAGGGTCCTGGGTTTGAGTCCCACATCGGGCTCCTTGCTCAGCAGGAAGCCTGCTTCTCCTCTCCCTCTGCCTGCCCCTCTGTCTGATGCTCTGCTGACTTGTGCGCTCTCTCTCTCTCAAATAAATACATAAATTCTTTTAAAAAATGGAACAAGTTGTCAAAAAGAGACATGCATGCATACAAAGGACCAGTTTACCAAATTTTACCAACCACTAAAGAAACTGGTAACATAAATGCTATTTAAACTGTTAGCACAGCACAAAAAAAAAAAAAAAAGAAGCATAGCTTTCAAATTCTTCTTATGAAGCCAGCATAATATTGACAGAAAATTAAACAGAGATAAAATACCCAAACTGTAGAATAATCTCCCCCATGAATATCAATGCAAAAATCCTAAATAAAATATGAGCAAACAGAATCCAGTAGCACAGTAAAAAAAAAAAATACAGTGACTCAGTTCTCATATCAGTACTGCAAAAATTATGCGACCATTGGATATGTATTAAAATATTTATTACCACCATATCATAAGGAAAAAAGTCATATAATCATTTCTTTAAATACCACAAGGCTCCTAATATAATATTCAACATCAATCTTGAATTTTGAAAAGATCTTCTTTATTTATTTATTTATTTATTTATTTATTTGAAAGAGAGAGAGAGAGAGAGAAAGAGAGCACAAGCAGAGGGAGGGGCAGAGGGAGAAGCAGACTCCCCACTGAGCAAGGAGCTCAACACAGGGCTCGATCCCAGGACCCTGGGATTATGACCTGACCCAAAGGTAGACGCTTAACTGAATGAGCCACCTAAGTGCCCCAGAATTTTTTTAATTAGAAAAAGAAACTGATGCTTACTTATTCATTATGGTTTCTTATACACATATACAGATGGATAAAACATACATATACACATACCTATATGTAGCTATGTAGCTATATACACATACATACATACATACATACATATATGCTTAATGGTACATACTAGAGGCTTTCCTCACTAACATCAGGAACGAGACAAGGATATCCCTGTACTCATTCTCTTTGCCCCTCCAGATCTACTCTATCCCTCCTGACCTTGACCTTGCTAGGGAAACTCACCTATGTAGAGCATCAAGAGGATATCTTATCTCTGGCTGGGTTCTACCACTGGGTTCTACTCACTGGGTTCTACCAACGGGGCGCACTAGCAGACAGGAGGACAGGTGATCGGTCATCTGTCTCCCATTCTCTTCTGTCATAGAAGGTTGGCTGTGATTCTCAACTAAAGGCCACCACTCCTGTCTGAGCACCCTCCCATACAGCTCTCTCCGGCTCCAGTCTCCAAGAGATTCTCCTGCCCTTCACCCCTTCAGGCCTAGAAGGATTTAGAGTTTCCCACTGTTACTGGCCAGAGTACTGCACCACACCCCATTTCCCCGCACTTTGTTCACACTTGGGAAGCAACTTGTTTATTAAACTTCTCTGCTATTACCCAATTTGAATGGGCCACCTGTGTTATAGTAGAACTCTGACTTCCTCCCCACTCTCAGACGCAATTAGACATGAGGACGAAATTTGAGTATAAAAAGAACGGAGTAAAAGGATCATTATAAGCAGGGTACACGATTATAGAGTGGAAAAACCTAAAAAGGAATCCACTGAAAACATTATGAAAATGTATTAAGTTGTCTAATTACAAATATACAAAATTATTATATTCCCTACATGCAACTTAGAAAACATAGTGAAAAACTCTCTTAAAATAACAGTGGGGGAAAAATGAATATGTGAGAAGAAAATTAAAAAGAAATGTGTAAGACCTATCTAAATAAAATGTCATAATGCTTCTAAAGAATATCCTTAAATAAATTGAAAGGCATATGGTATCTTTTGAGATAGGGAGACTCAATATTAAAAGGATATCACACTTCCCTAAATTAATACATAAACTTAATACAATCTCAATATAAATACCAACCAAAAAAGTTTAGAATACAATCTGATTCTGAAGTTTATATGGAAATACATAAAAAGAAAAAAAAAAAAAGGCACCTGACCAGCTCAGTAGGAGAGCATGGGACTCTTGGTCTCGATCTCAGGGCTGTGAGGGCAAGTCCCACACTGGAGGTAGAGTTCATTTTAAAAATAAATAAATTAGGGGTGCCTGGGTGGCTCAGTCAGTTAAGCATCTGCCTTCAGCTACCCAGGATCTTGGGGTCAAGCCCTGCATTGGGCTCCCTGCTCAGCAAGAAGCCTGCTTCTCCCTCTCCCACTCTCCCTGCTTGTGCTCTCTCTGTCTCTCTCTCAAATAAAATAAGTAAAATCTGAAGAAGAAATGAAAAGAACTAAAAATAAATTTAATTTTAAAAAAGAGCAAAAAATGTTTGAAAAAAAAGGAGACACTTGCCCTGATAAATATTAAAATATATTATAAAATTAGCATTAAGGTATTATGAAAGTGGCATATGAATAATTAGATCAAGGCAACCAGATAGAAATCCCAGAAATAGACCAAAATATCTATTAAAATCTAGTATATTATGAAAATGACATTGAGTATCAGGAGGGGGAAATTCAGTACATTAATGGTATTAGGCAACTAAGTAGGTATTTGGGGGAAAAATTAAGCTAGATCCCTCAATCCTCAGACCAAATGAAATTAATTCCAGATGGATGAACACTTTTAATATAAAAATGAAACCAAAGTCATACTAGAAGAAAACTGGAGTCTTTCTTTTTTTTTTTTAGGTTTTTGAAGTAAGAAAGGCCAGGAGCCATGCTGCTATCTGTTAAAAATTACATTCTAGGTATATAGAAACTGAATCACAAAAGGATAAACCATTGCTACTGATGGTTCAGGATATCCCTGATGCCAAGCATAAGGTCTCTGCAATTCTTTTGCTCCTTCCTTCATGAACCAAAGATGGCTGCTGAAGCTCCAGCCATGTTTTCTGCTTCCCAGGCAACTGGGAAGAGAAAGGCAAACTGGCATCACAGAAGCCCCACTTGACAAATTTGGCTTTCTTCTTATTGCCCACCCTTACCTGCAAAGAAGCAGGAACACTGCCCTGCATTTTGTTGATAAGGAAGGATGACAGGGGTCCCTGGGTGGCTCAGTCGATTAAGCATCTGCCTTTGGCTTAGGTCATGACCTCAGGGTCCAAGGGATCAAGCCCTGCATTGGGCTCCCTACTCAGTAGGGAGTCTGCTTCTCCCTCTATCCCTCCCCTGCCCATGATCTATCTCTCTCTCTCATGTACTCTCGCTCTCTCAAATAAATAAATAAAATCTTAAAAGGAAAAAAAAAAGGAAAGATGATAAATATTGGGTAGACAATTGGCACCTTCTGCCAAAACTGCAGACTTTTTGAACTTTTTTTTTTTAAGATTTTATTTACCCATTTGACAGACAGAGATCACAAGTAAGCAGAGAGGCAGGCAGAGAGAGAGGGAGAAGTAGGCTCCCTGCTGAGCAGAGAGCCCGATGTGGGACTCGATCCCAGGACCCTGGGATCATGACCTGAGCCGAAGGCAGAGGCTTTAACCCACTGAACCACTCAGGTGCCCCCATTTTGAACTTTTTAAAACCAATTTTGGACCTACAAAAAAGTGGTAAAATAGAACAGATAACTTTTACATACCACATACCACTACCCCACCCCACCAGCTTCCACTAATGTTAACATCTTACATAACCATAATATAATCATCAGAACTAAAAAAAAATCCATACTGGCATGATACTGAAGACTTTTTACTGTGATCTCATCAGTTTTCCACCCATGTCCTTTTTCAGTTCCAGGAGCCTATCCAGATACTATGTTGCACTTAGTTGTCATTTCTCCTTACTCTGCTGCAGTCTCTAACAGATCCTAACTCTTTGGTGACCTTGACATTTTTGAAAAGCATTAAGTTATTTTGTTGAATGCTCCTCAATCTGGATTTGTCTGATGTTTTCACAAAGGTGGACCAAGGTTACTACACAATCGCAAAATTTGGTTAGATAAAAACTGAAATTTTTGGCATGAAAGAAACATTATAAGCAAATTCAAAAGATAAACCCCAAATCGAAGAAACAATCCACAAGAAAGAACACAACAAAAAGCCAATCCCCTTAATATATAAATAGTTTCAACAAATCAAAAGGATGTAGAATCCAACTAAAAATTGGCAAAATACACTATTAATTCACATAAAAAGAATTATAAATGGTTCCAAAATTTATGAAAATACACTCAAACTTAATCATAATGACAGAAATGCAAAATAAAGCTGTAATTATATCTCATTGTAGTTCCCTGTCACTCTGGCAAAGAGGAAATTATTTAACGATATTCTCTGCTGGCGAAAGTCTAGAGAAACAAATTATGTTGGTGGAAATGTAAATTGATACCACCTCTCTGAAAAACAGCTTCACTGTGTCATCCAAACTTAAAATGGCTTTACTGTTTCACCAGAAATTCCTCATATAGGAACTCATCCGTTTAGGTAGATAATAAACACGCATATGAAATGATGTGTGTAAAGAATATTCATTGCAGAGCTGATGATAATCTAAATTTCCATCAATAGAGCCCCAGTTAAATAAATGTGGGTGTGTGCTTACAACAGAATACGATGCAACCACCTGCTATAAAGAATAAGGTATGCTTACATGCGTAAATAGAGAACAATACCTTGGACGCATTATTTAAAAAATAAAAAAGTTAGGGATATTGTGTATAGTGTGCTACTATTTCAGAGGGGAAGGAAATTGTATATATATGTATACGTATGTGTGTGTGTGTATATATGTATGTATGTGTACATGTGTACATTATATATACACACATACATATATATATAAAATGCTTGAATGTGCATAAATTTAACATAAAATAATGTCACATAAGAAAGGCCCACTGGGGTCTCAGTGGGTTAAGCCTCTGCCTTCGGCTCAGGTCATGGTCTCTGGGTCCTGGGATCCAGCCCCACATCAGGATCTCTGCTCAGCGGGGAGCCTGCTTCCCCCTCACTCTCTGCCTGCCTCTCTGCCTCCTTGTGGTCTCTCTCTGTCAAATAAATGAATAAAATTAAAAATAAATAAATAAATAAATAAATAAATAAATAAATATCTTAAAAAAAAAAAAAAAGAAAGAAAGGCACACTGCTCTGAAGAGGGATTCTGCCTCGCAGGACATATCAACGGTAGAGGAAAAATTTTTACTAGAAACACACAGAATACCCGATTAGTAAAAGAAACGCATTTATAGCAAGATACTGGGCTTCAGCTCTCCAGGAAACCACAGTCAGTGATGATACACTTCTCATTGATTTAACTAATGGTTGTTAAACAAGGAAAACAAAGGAGAAGAGGGGTCAGGTGGGATGGGGTGGTGCCAGGGAGATAAATTCTCCCCCATAACATCAGGAAGACAGGGACAAAGTCTAAATGGGAGAAATCAAGAAAGAGAGGCATGAGTGTATGATTTAGAAATATGGAAGTAACCATGGAAAGAGAGAGTGGAGATAATTAAAAGTGATTGCCTGTGGGAAAAAGCAGGGCAGGGTCTCTTCCACCAAAATTTTTGTTGGTACCATTAGATTTTTAACACTGAGCACATTTTACTTCAATAAAAAGTAAAATTTTAATGCACGAATAATTTGTTGCAACAGGTGTAACCGAAAGTTGTAGAAGAAAATAACTGATGTGCACAAAAACCCCTGCTTTGTTCTTTGCCTCTGAAATAACCACACTCTTATGTGTGTACTTACCTTCATGTACATTTCTCTAGACCTATACAAATAGAAATATTACCTATATACAAACAAACAATTTATAACATATATATGTCTCTATCTGGGTGTATATATATATTTTTTTGTATATGTATGTATGGGAAATATATTTGTGTATTTGTGTATGTACATATATTTATATATATCATACAAATATTATTATATATGCATATAAATATAAAAATTTTTTGATATTGAAAAGTTTTGGGGCACCTGGGCGGCTCAGTTGGTTAAGTCTGCCTCCAGCTCAGTTTATGATCCTGAAGTCATAGGATCAGGCCCTGAGTCAGGCTCCCTACTCAGCAGGGAGTCTGCTTCTCCCTCTCACTCTGCCCCTCCACCTGCTGCTTCTTTCTCTCTCTCTCTCTCTCAAATAAATAAATAAATTCTTTAAAGAAAAAGAAGATGAAGAAGAGGAGGAGGAGGGGCACCTGGGTGGCTCCATCTGTTAAGCATCTGCCTTCAGCTCAGATCATGATCTAGGGGTACTGGGATTGAGCCCCTCATTGGGTTCTGCACTCAGCAGGGAGCCTGCTTGAGATTCTCTCCCTCTGTCCCTCCAGCTTGTGCTTGCTCTCTCTCTCGCTCTCTTTCTCTCTCTCAGATAAGTAAATCTTTTTTAAAAAGAAGAAAAAAAGTTTTGTTTTAAATTCTAGAAAACCTCCTTCTGCTCTAGGGCATACCACTGAAGTTATCCATATAGATACAGATGTACATACAGATATGAGAGCAAAGATACGCAGAGATACAGCTAGAGATACAGATATAAATACAAAAATATTCTCCACATCTCTTTCTCTTTACCTCCAGTCTCCGTTCATGTGTTCAAGATTCTTCAGCAAGTATCTTCCACCAGGATCATAAATGGCTGACCGCCTTCAGCCACAACGCCTTTGGGACCTGCTGCGGAGCTCAAGCTGAGGCCATATGCTCCTCAGGCCACTCCCAGCCAGTGGCTAAACCCAGTGTGGGCACAAGGACTGGCCATTTTGTCCCATCCAGACACCACAGGCAGTCTCTGGGCTGAAGAGCCACAGGGGGATGGCTGACTCTCACAGCTGCGTCTCAATGCTTCTCCCCTGTCTTCTGGCACAGAAAGAAGACCCTCATCATGTCTGAAGGCTTTCCCTGACTAGTCCTGCTCCTTCTCTTTGTCTTTCACAAGCATTAATCCCAAATGCCTTGTACTTCTAAGTGTGTCTTGGCAACTGCCTCCTAGACGACCTATGTGACTCACTTTGCAGCTGAGGAACACCAAAGGAACCTCCCTACTCTTGGGTGTAGTCATTTGACCAACAGGTTGTCCCAACCCCAAAGCCCATAGATGGTTAGTTCTCCAGCCCCTGCATGGGGCCCCTCCCACTCTCTGGTATCAACACTATGGGCAGCCTCGGAGGAGAAGTTTCAGAAGGACTCCTCAGGAGAGCCCAAGCTTCTGCTGGCTGGAACTCCTCGGAAGCACAATGTCTGCAGTCTTCCCTCTGGGGTGCTGGGAGAGGTGGGTATTGTCCCCTGCACTGCTCCCTCCCAGTTAACCCAATGCCTTAGAGAATTCTGCCCCTCTCCCATGCCCTTTCCACTAGTCTTTCTCAGACAGCTCAAATTCACAGCCGTGCCTGTATTGGCCATTGGTCCTTACTGGTTGTTGTGTTCCTCCAAAGAGGAAGAGGGCCTCAGAGAGGCACATGTATGCTGCCATCTTCCCAGAGTTCGCTGGGAGTAATGACAGAAGTGAACTAGGAGGGTCCCAGATGCCAAATGGACAATGAGCAGGAAGGGGTATGAAGAGATGATCAGGGGCCACCCAGGACAAACGGGACCCACCACGCAACATGCCAACAGACTGGCTATCTGGACAGACCTCAAGCTGCCCTTCATGCCAAACAGTACAATGCAGACCTTGGTCTAACAAGATAAACCTCACTGACTGATTACTTTCACTTTGTGGATCTCTACATTTCCAAATCACCACAAGAGAATCAAGACTAGGCAGGATTTCCAAATTGGCCTCCACTCTCCCAGAAGTTCTGAGTCCTTCAAATTAGCATCTGTCAATGAGTCTTGTCAGATAATAGGGGGAAAAAAGAAGTGGAGAGGGAATAAAGAAATAAAAGAAGCCCAACAACACTTATGTTCCTTCTAGTCAGTATTGATTGTATGTCATTAACTGTTGGATTGTTTTCCACCTTTTCACTTCAAAATTATTCCAGGAAGAAATGAATATTTTTCAGCCGCTGACAGAGATCATCAAATGTACTTCTGAACTCTTCTAATGAAAGACAATTACTTTATGTTGCCTTAGGCTCTTTCCAACCAACAGAATGTCGATGTCAAATTCTCCAATTAAAAGGGACATTTATGAAGAGACTAATAAAAACTTTAAAGAATAAAGTTGCACTTGCAGCCGTGCTAGCAATCATAACTTTCTATCAAGTAGCACAGCAGCTCCTGCTGTGTGCTGGAAAATGAACCAGAAAGTCCCATGGCCCCGGATCTGAATCTGAAATCCACCACATAAGCTGTACCACTTGAGCAAAAAACGCACCAGGCCTTCATTTCCTCAGCTTTCATGTAATGGATTTGCAAAATATTTAACAATTGACTTCTTTTCCCAACAAATCTTCCCCAGAGCTTCAATCTACTATAAATATATGTGATGGGTTCAGCTCCCCCCAGCTCCTGACCAAAAAAATATGTGGAGTCCTAACCCCCAGTACCTCAGAGTGTGACCTTATTTAGAGACGGGGTCTTATAAAGATCATCAAGTTAAAATGAGGCCATTGAAGTGGGCCATCATCCAGTATGTCTGTTGTCCTTATATAAAGGGACATCTGGACACAGAGGGAAGGCGATGTGGAGAGACACAGGGAGAAGATGGCTGCCTACAAGGCTGAGGCTGCCAGAGGGACGGGGAGAAGCAGGAACAGGTCCTCCTCCTCTGACCCACACCTTCAGAGAGCCCGTGGCCCTCCCTACACCTTGATTTCAGTTGCTGGCCTCTGGAACGAGAAGACAGTAAATTTCTATTGTTCTAAGACATCCAACGGTGGTGTTTCACTATGGCAGCCCTAGCAGACTAATACACCATGAATGCCAGGTTTAAACCTTCCATTGTTTTTTGTTGGTTGGTTGGTTTTTATTATTATGTTCGGTTGGCCAACATATAGCACCACTAGTTTTTGATGTAGTGTTTGTGAGATGCCACAGAGCACAACCCAAACCCCCGAAACCACATGATGGTTAAGAGACTCTGTGACTCTTTTAGTCCACAGTAGCAAGTGTCCTTTCATGATCCTAAGGCACTAAAACTCCCGAGTCCTCATCCACAGAAGGGCATTTTGCTCTGTGATGCTGGAACGTGAAGTGTGTGCTCATGAGGCCCACGTCCGTAAGAACTAGTCAAGTGTGTATAGTTTATCTGCTACTCTTAATTGTAAAATTTAATTGACCTCAATATGCTATGCCCTACTCATGCCAGATAACAGAGAAACCAATTCGGATCCTTTTTCTTTTCCTAAATAATTGGCGACAGCGAGATAGATATTAAGATTGCATTTATAACCTCTTAGTTATGTGAGCCATGCCCAAAAGTGCTGGAGGGTACAACCCACTGCTGCCAGAAAGAAATCCTAGACTGAAAGAAACCACTAGGTGATGGTGGTCAGTCACAACGTTCAGTTCTTTGCCTTTCCAGTCCCTGGCCAGACGGGTGTCCTAGAGTCTCCTTATGTGGCCCTTTTCCCACCCCTTCCCTCCTGGCAGACCGCCAGCTTGCAATCCACTAGACTGGAAAGCCCCTGAGAGCTTCTTCAGAACCATCCTCTAGGTCCTCCGGAGTGAAACAGCTACAAGACCCGCAACCATATCCCCTGACAACTGCAGCTCTTACAACACAGCTTGGATAAACTATAGTGTTAATAGTCTCTTTTTAACTCTTACCAAAAATGTGTGTGTGTGTGTGTGTGTGTGTGTGTGTGTGTGTGTATATAATATAGAATATATATATATAGAGAGAGAATATTTTATTTATGTTTTATATATAACATGTTACATTATATATATATAGAATATTTTATTTATGTTTTATATATAACATGTTACATTATTATATATAACATAATATATAACTGATAACATATTTCATTTAAATTTTATGTATATTTTATTACATATATTATTTTAATTTGTAGTTACATGTTTAATTGTATCATATATTATACATATATATTTTTTAGGAGAGGACACAAGGCACAGAAAAGAAGGGGCATGGCTGGCAAAAAAAGCCCTCCTACCATCTATTTTATCTGCATTCTATCCACACAGATCTCAATCTAGATAAATAGTTTCACATTTACACTCATGTCAGTACGAAGATAGGATATAAGGGGTACCTGGGTGGCTCAGTCGGTTGAGCTTCCAACTTGGTTTTGGCTCAGGTCATGATCTCAGGGTGCTGGGATCAAACCCCATGTTGGGCTCTCTGCTCAGCTGGGAGTTTGCTTGAAGATTCTCTCTCTCTCTATCCCTTTCCCCCCAAGTGCAAGAGCATGTTCGCTTTCTCTCTTTCTCTCTAAAATAAATAAATAAATCTTTAAAAACAAGAACAACAACAACAGAACAAAGGATATAAAATCCCAAGTGGGGAAAAAAAGTTGCTCAGTTCAAAACCCAATTTAATTGACTAAAAGAGAGAGACCATTTCAGATGACAATACCTCCAAGTCATGGTTTCAAAACACACACAGGGACAGGAAATTTAAGCCATTGGACACTATCACAGAGACACCTCCCTTGCTCCCAGGTTCCTCTCTGGAAGAGCTTCTCCACTGAAATGAGGCCCAGGGGGCTACACGCTCTTGGCTCAGACTGAGAGCCACCAACTGAATGGACACACAGCCGGACCACCGCCCTGTTCTTATAGTCTCCATTTACGGGGCTTTGACATTCATCATTTTGTTCAGCCCCACAGCACCCCCAAGGAAGGCCCTGTTAATCCTCCTTTGTGGTCAGGAGGGAAACTGAGACCCAGATTAAACAAGTGTCCCAACTTGCCTCAGCAGAAGGACACTCCAGATCTTGGAGTGACAAGGGACAAAGGCCATCCTCTGTTTTCCTCGAGACACAGGACACCCCTCTGTGTGGCTGTATGTTCCTCAGGTCCAGGCCTGGCTCATTCTCAAACCCAGAGCCTCTGCCCTCAAGCTGCCCTCAGACTTCTCCCCTAAGAGGCCCTGGGAAAGTACAGCGCTCTGTGGGACGAGTTTCCCAGCCCTTCTGGAATCCCGTCAGCCACTTCCTTTCTGGGAAGTTTTCTGCACCCTTCTGAGCCTCAGTTCCCTCATCTGGAAGGCAAATGTAAGCCATGCTCACCGCGCAGCGCATTCTCAGAACACTAGGGGCTAACAGACTCAGCACACACAAGACAGCGGCACAGGCGACACAGCAAAGAGCAGTGGGTTTGGGTCTGTATTTCCTCCATGGGGATCTTTATCCAACTAAAAGGTCCATGTCCCACAGGTTCCACTTCAGTGTAGAGCCTTTCCAAGGAAGGACAGCCAGGGCCGTCTGCAAGATGCTCTTTGAAAACTGTGCAACCCCAGAACCTCCGAGTTCCTCTGAGTATCATGCAAACCTTGACTCTGGGCAGTATTATCCAATGAAAGAGGAGGCCCTCTCCTTCGTCAGTTACCAAGTTCAAATCCCTTAGTATCTATTGAGGCTTTATTCTTTCTTTCCTTTTTCTGGAATTTTCTGAACCTATTTTTTTTAATGAATTTTGTTTTTTAAAGATTTTTATTTATTTATTTATTTGAGAGAGAGAGAGAAGGAGAACACAAGCGGTGGGGAGGGACAGAAGGAGAGGAAGCAGACTCCCTGCTGATCTGGGAGCCCGATGTTCCTGGGGTTGGATCCCAGGATCCCGAGATTATGACCTGAGCCAAAGGCAGACCCTTAACTGATCAAGCCACCCAGGCGCCCCCTGAACCGAATTTGGTTTTGGCATCTTCCTGCCCAGCATCCTGACTCTAAAACAAAACAGAAATCCCACTTGGTATATATGACTTAGAAACTTATTTTAACCATGCGAAGAGATTGTCTGCAATTCTTTAGCGATGCCCTGTGGTATAGAACTAGAACAGAAAAATATAATACTTTGTTTTAAAGATTGATTGATTGATTGACTGATTTCTATATCTGAGAGACAGAGAGCGCAGGAACATTCTCAAACAGGCTCCCCACTGATGAAGTGCCTGATGCGGGGCTCAATCTTAGGATGCTGAGACCACGACCTAAGCTGAAACCAAAAGTCCCTCGCTTAACTGACTGCACCACTGGGGCGCCCCCAGAAAATTATAATTCTAAACTGTTCTCCTCTATCCCATCTTTCTTAAAGGACAGAGAGAGAGAGAGAGTGTGTGTGTGTGTGTGTGTGTGTGTGTGTGTGTCTGTGTATGTGTGTGTGCCTGGCTGTCTGTCTGTCTATGAAGTAAGAGGCTGTCAGTGCAGACAGGCAAGAAGATACAAGAGAGATGAAGTTACATTTTTACATTTGGAAACTGCCTGTTGAGCACAGACTTGTAGCCAGGGCAGCAGGGAAGAGAAAACAGTGGCACCTGTCTCTGCTAGCTCACAGTCTAGCTGCAGAAGCAGCTAAAGACAGAAGCTTCTAAAGAAAGAAGAGTGTGGGAGATACTAAGATGCAGGGAATCCCGAAAGGGTATGGGAAGTCAAGGGAAGCGCATTTAAATCTAAGGGTGAGGAGGGAAAGGCGCTTCCCATCCATCTGCAGCAGGGCTTACACACATAGCTTTGTATTTTGCATGCTTATTTCCTGCCTTGGGTTTGTGGTCAGTCTAATTACTTTAAAGATTTATTCTAAGCTCTAATTCCTCTGCAGACGCCATCAAAAAAGAGAACAGAGAGGGAACCTTCCGTGCTCAGAGAGCATTTCTCATGCAGGACAGTCTCCAACAGGCACTCTGATAATCCTCTTTGTTCCAGTTAATCTGGATGGTGTGTGACCTAGCGATCACACTACTGGGTATTTACCCTAAAGATACAAATGTAGTG
This sequence comes from Lontra canadensis, assembly GCF_010015895.1. Classification (NCBI taxonomy): domain Eukaryota; kingdom Metazoa; phylum Chordata; class Mammalia; order Carnivora; family Mustelidae; genus Lontra; species Lontra canadensis. The sequence goes on along the minus strand of NW_022631083.1, from coordinate 6,627,336 downwards.
ATCTGAAGGGGCATGTGCTTCCCAATGTTTGTAGCAGCAATGTCCACAATAGCCAAACTATGGAAAGAGCCTAGATGTCCATCAACAGGTAAATGGATAAAGATGTGGAATATATATACCATGGAATACTATGCAACCATAAAAAAATGAAATCTTTCCATTTGCAACAACATGGATGGAACCAGAGGGTATTGTGCTGAGCCAAGTAAGTCAATCAGAGAAAGACAATTATCATATGATCTCTCTGATATGCGGAATTTGACAAGCAGGTCAGGGGATCTAGGGGGGAAGGGAGGGAAAAATGAATCAAGATGGGACCGGGGAGGGAGACAAACCATATGAGACTCTTAAACTCAGGAAACAAACTGACAGTTGCTGGTGGGTGGAGGGGTAGGGATAGGGTGCCGGGGTGATGTACATTGGGGAGGGTATGTGCTATGGTGAGTGCTGTGAATTGTGTAAGACTGATGATTCACAGACCTGTACCCCTGAAACAAATAATGCATTTTATGTTAACTTTTAAAAAGTTTAAAAAATAAAAATAAAGAAGTCTCAAAAAAAAAAAAAAAGGTATGCCACTGAGCCCTGCCTAACTATGAAAAGCTTTGACCAAGTGACCTGCAAGCTGAGACTTCCCAGGGTTGTTCTGGAATCGTGTGTCATAAAAAGAAGCCCCACACACCTGACTCCCGAGCACCCAGCACTGGGATGCTGTCTTGAGAAGCAACTTGATCTCGAACCAGAGCCTGGAATTCAGACGCGCTGTACGAGGCCCAATATGGAGAAGCACTGTTCCGTCTTACCACGTATGGTCCATGAACACACAGCTGTGCATATGTGCCTGCACTCAGCAGACTTCCCCGTACCTGGTGTTCAAAGCTGCCTACCTTAGTGGCCTGCCCCTGGTCCCTAAAGTAAATGTTGTGCCTTCTGTACCGCCCATCTCTGCCCTTCAGCCATCTCAAGGACGCCTTCTGATTCTGAAGAAAGTCTCTCCAGCCAGTTTCACATGATGCATTAACAACACAGAGAACTGTCATTTTGTTTACTCAGGTAAGAGCTGTATTCTTTTTATTTTTAATTTTTGAAGACTTCTCGTGAACTCTAAGCCACTGTGTCCATCAGGTGTAATCTGGCCCTGTCAGGTACACACGGGCATCTGACTGCCTTTGCAAACACATCCAGGGTAAAAGCAGACTTCTCTGGGCAAGAGCCACACTCAGCAGCAAGGACGGCGTCGATGGGCTCCAAAATAAAGATGCCACATCAGGGGCAATGGCTGCAACCGATATCAATAACTCGCTTAAGGACAGGATCGTTCACACTCCTCCAGGATCTACCCCCCCGCCCCGCCCCCTGCGCCAGCCACAAAGGTCAGCTACAGGGGACTGTAGCAAGTTCAGGGCCAGTACCACTTACCTCTTCTTATCTCTCTGTGGTGGCCCTTCTGTCCATTCAGAGCCAGGACTGTAGTAGAGCATCTGGGTTACTACTGAGGTGGGGGAAGAGAAGCTCCATGGACTTCCCACCATAAAGAACTCGGTTAGGAACTCTGCCCACTGCCAAGTACATATATCCTCATTTTATATCCCCTAACTAGAGAGATAACTGTAGGATGCGTTCACAGACATACTGAGACCCCTGAGGTTTGAGCTCAGCTCAGTTCCCCGTTTATAACCTGAGCACCAGAAGCTCCCATTTCAACAGATGTTCCCGGGGCATTTGGGGTCTCCAGGAATCCAGGAATTAGTATCAGTTCAGAGTCAGAAAATCCTGAAGAGTCTCTGGATATCTTCTTCCCCAGTGTGGCATCACCATCTTCCTTTGGGGAAGGCTTGGAGGAAGGTTGAGGGTCTGTACTTGTGACAGCCCAGCAGTCTGCAGGGGAACCCTGGCTTCCCAGTCAAGGGGTTCTAGATCTGAGAACCAGCCTGGGGCCTGGGATTGGAGCACAAGGCCAGACTCTCCACAGTGGAAAGTTTTCCATAATACAGATACATTTTTTTTTTTTTTAAGATTTCATTCATTCATTTGAGAGAGAGAGAACATGCATGAGTGGGGAGAGGGGCAGAGTAAGAGGAAGAGAGAAGCAGACTCCCCACTGAGCAGGGAGCCTGACATGGGGCTCGATCCCTGGACCCTGAGATCATGAACTGAGCTGAAGGCAGGAGCTTAACCAGCTGAGCCACCCAGGTGCCCCCAAAAAAATATGTTTTAGTAGGCTGCCCATCTATCTCATTCCTAAGGACACCATGATCATTAGCCACTGCCACAGATGCTGGTGGGCACAGCCCTCCATCCCCACCGAAGCCAGAGAGCCCAGCAGGGGCAGCGGCACCTCCAATCATTGGGGAAGAGCAACCAGTGGAGCTTTTCAAGAATGTTAGCATCCCCCCTCGCCCTTGCATTTCTTAGCTCCTTAACAAGGGGAAGGTGCTCTGGGCCCTCTTGAGGGATGTGGTGGGCAGAGGAGAGTAAAGGTTTCACAAAATAAATCCACTTCCCCATTCCCAATCCCCCCAACCCTTTGGATCCCTTTCTCCATATTATGCCAAAGATATTCTGGCATTTCACCATCATGAAGTGTGGGTCCCCACGGGGTCCTAGCTGTAGCCATCCAACCAAATAAACCAGTAGACCAATCTGCAGCTGCACATGACCACCTGGTTCTCTGGTAAGAGCAACCATACAGAGAAATATGGTCCCCCAGTGTAGTATCCTGTCTTCTCTGTCTAGCATCCTTAAAATACATGACTACACGTAGTTCCCAGGGTTCTGGTAATGTAAGTCATCAAAATCTTGCAATTATTTTGTAATCCAGGCTATTTTCTCCTGTGAAGACTTTGTACTTATTTCTTGGAGTGTGCTGAGCCATGAGAGGTGGTTGGTTGGGTTTTGGTTAAGGTAGGCCTACCTCGCAAGACCACTTCCCCGCGCGAGATTTCAGTGTCTTCACACAACAAAAGCCTGGTCTCCTCAGGCACTGAAGGAAAGCTGCTCCCACAGTCAAAAAGGATCAAAGTGTCTCCGGGCTTCCAAATTACCAGCTTCACCTGAGTCCATCCAGATGTCCCCATCCCAGGACTCAGGGTCCCACTCCTTCCCAAAGAACACCCTAAATTTCATGTTAGAGACTTGCCATAGCTCTGATTTCACTTTTTAATTCAAAAAAAGGCTTTAAGAGGCACCTGGGTGTCTCAGTTGGCTAAGTGTCTGACCTTGGCTCAGGTCATGATCCCAGGTTCCTGGGATCGAGCCCCGAGTCAGGCTCCACACTCAGCGGGGAGTCTGCTTGAGATTCTCTCCCTCTGCCTTTTTCCCTACTTTGCCCTCTCTTTCTCAAATAAATAAATAAATGGTTAAAAAGAAAAGAAACAAGGTGGACACATAGTTACTGTAGTGGTAGCATCTAAAATATCTCCCAAGTGAGCTTCCTAAGCAACTCCTCCAATCTACAATGTTTGGTAATAAAATGTTAATGACACTAAGAACCATAACGGGTCCTGATACCACTTAATAATCTTAGCTAATAGTAAGTTTTAAGTGTTTCCCACAGAAAGCAGTTATCTGTAGGCAGCAATGACTGACCCTGAGGCTACAGGAACAAAGGGAAGAGGGTGGAATCATTAAAATTTAGAGGCTTGAAGGAGAGATCCTGCAGCGCTGGAAATCAGACCTACCAGGACAGGCCGCCGCTCCATGTGGACTGGGTGCCATGCTGACTGGTAGTGTGTTTCCTGGAAAAGGGCAACCGGACTGGTTCTAAGAGCCTAAGAAGGCTGCAACAGGATCCATGGGGGTGAAAGAGAGCAGCTGCAGTGACATCAGAAGGACAACATCCCTCCATCATCTCCCAGACCTCCAGCCTCTCCCCAGATGCCCCGACTAGTAATGCATAACTGAGCCATTTGGCAAAAGAGAATGTGGCTTCCAGAGTGCCATCCCCCACATTGAGAAAGATGTAGGAAAGGGTAGGTTTGGAGCTCAAAGACAATAGGTTAATAACTAGCAGACCCACCAACAAAGAAATGCATAAAATCTCGGTATATACAAGTTAAACACTGATAATTCCAAGAAGCCCCTTCAAAACCTGTCCGCTCACAGTCCTCCCCACCCCATCCCACAAAGGCAATCACGGCCCTGTTAAGGTATCACCTCCATGTTTCTCTTTATATTTTTATCACCCATGTCTGCATTCCTAAACACTGTGGTTGATTTGTTTCCGGGTTGAAACTTACAAGATGTATTCTTTTGTGCCTGGGTTCTTGTACTCAACATGTAATTGTGCAGAGCTATAGTGCATTCTCTTTTTTTTTGCCATATAATAGTCCATTGTATAAATAGTGTATAAATATATCGTATAAATATATCATCATTTATTAGCCATGACAGTTGATGGGACATTTAGGGTGCTTCCAAACAACCAATAATTTTAAGGCACCAAAGATATTTTGAATACCTAAGATACTATTTTGGATAATTAGGATTTTTATTCTCAAACTTGCTAGTCTTGAGATCCCTTTATACACTTAAAACTTACTGAGGACACCAGAGGTTTATATAGGCCTTATTTATCTATCAATATTTACTGTATTATAAATTTAAAATGAAAAAGTGAATATATTTATTAACTAATAAAAATAACAATAATAAACTGTCACATGTTAACATAAATGACATATTTTTACTTTTAAAAACTGTATATCCTGGGGCACCTGTGTGGCTCAGTCGGTTAAGGGTCCAACTCTTGATTTCAGCTCAGGACATGATCTCAGGGTTATGAGATCGAGCCCTGAATCATGCTCTATGCTGAGTGAGGGGACCCCTTAAGATTCTCTCTCTCTTTACCTCTCTCTCTCTCTCTCTCTACCTCTGCCCCCTTCCCCAGCTCACATGCACTCTCACTCTCTCTCGGGGTAAAAAAAAAATGTATTTCCCAAAACAAAACAAAACTTAGTGATAAGAGTGGCATATTTTACATCTTGCAAGTCTCTTGAACATCTGGCTTGATGGAAGACAGCTGTATCACTGGATGTGCTGCTGCATTCAATCTGTTGTAATATCTGTTTGGTGGAAATACATGAAGAAAAACCAGCCTCACACAGATATGTGTTTGGAAAAAGGGGGATTTGCAGACTCTAAGAGTCTTGAGGACCCCCCCAGAACACCGTTCCCGAACTTGAGAAAGATGGTCTAGGAAAAGTAGATGCAATTCCTGAACAGAATTGTATGGAGAAAGGCCAGGTGGGTTTTGCCAGTTCTTGTGACCCAAATGCTCTGGTTTAAAGCATTCCCCCTCTGTGAGCCTCCTACTGTGCGCCGTGCAAAAAGAAAATTAACATTAAATTCATACAAATAGATGGGCAGAGGCACGGGCAGAGGGAGGCAGAACGGAGCTGGGGGAGGGAGGTATGTCATCCCACCTGTTGACCAGGCAGTGCCACATCTGAATTGCAGTTTAAACTCAGCTAGAGCTTGCCCTCCAAGAGCATTGTGAGCAATTTCTATAGGAAACACATAATGCATTCATGATAAGAAAATAAAACCAATTTCCTAGAAGAAAACCTAAAACAAGGGGGAGAGACAGAACATCTAGAAGCTTTCCCCCACTTCTCTTCTTGACAATGGGAGCCCCAGGGCAGAGAACAGGATGGTGGCTGAGAGGAAAGAGAGGAGGAAAAGGAATGTCCTGGTAGCTAAGAAGCCCAAGGTTCTGCTCACAGACAAGAAATTCACATGACACACATCAGAATGCAATTTCCTATTCTGCAAGAAAAGACAAAGGTATTTTTCTAAGTTCGTATATCCCCCTTGATGAGACTGAAATGCAAACCTTAAGAGTCAGGAACAGAAACAAGGAGCAAGGACAATATACCAAACCCCGTCCGCCAAGACCCCCGTACCCCCTCACCCCGGCACTCCCTCCCCCCTTATGCATTACTCAGTGTCTCTTGAGTTCCCACTTGAGCGAGTAGAGTAATAACCCCCAAGATCCCAAAGCAGACTGCTAAGTCAGATAAAGAAACTGTCCACAAAGTAGAACTGCATCAGAGCACACAAGGTGGGGCCTCACTAATGAACAGCAGCCTGGGTTGACAGCCCGGGCTGCTCGCCAGACTCATTTGTTTCCAGACCTTCCGCCTGCCAACTGAAGTGGTTGAGAATTAATAGGTCCCCAAAATATTTCTCCGGATGCACACTGTAAGAGCCACCAACTCTGGCCAGTCTCACTGATGTCAGAAGAGGCAGCAATGAAATTAAGTGAAAAGGGAGGGTGGAGATAGGGTAAATCTCACTCCAAAGGGAAGGCACCGGGGACGGACAGCTCAGGAGAGGCACGGCATTGGAGGGCACCGTCCCTCCTAAATTCAGCGTCTGCTCTCAGGTGTCGGCAGGCTAAGGGGAGAATGTGAGAAGGGAAGCCTGCCTCTGCTACCATAAATAAAAATAAGAGTTTAAATTTATGGGCATTTTTACTTAAAATAAGCCACGTAGTATACACTAATCTGCCTTGGGGGTAAACGACAGAAGGAGCTTTAACTGGAACAGAGAATAAAAGGTGAAGCGAAAGGACAGGAGAAGAGTTCTGGGGTCCTGATAAGGTTAAAATGTTAACCCTTTGATGCATATTAAAATCTCTTTTTTAAAAAGTAGGTGAATTGGAGCAGACCGTTGGCTGCAAAGTGTCTCAGAGTATATGTGTTCTCATCACACATGTTCTTATCAAACTGCTTTCAAGCCATTTCTGAATCTGGGGATTTGCCCCACCTTCTGCTTCAACCCTGGAGATGAGTCTACGTGGTCCACGAGCATCGGGTCTCCCACTGGTTAGCTTACTGGGCTCCCAGCACAGTGCTCAGTGTTCTCACCTACATTACCATACGTGAACCGTACATTCGGTTCTTGAGACAACCCAGATGGGTGGTCATATTTATCTCCATTTTCCACACGAAGAAACTGAATTTCAGAAGTGAAACAACTTGCTCTCTGATATTTAAACAGCCTTCAGTGCACCACTATTGGGATCAAAACCAAACAATAAGCAACTTTAAACTCTGTGTGTATATTTGTGTGTGTGTGTGTGTGTGTGCATGCATGCGTGCGTCTGTGCAGGAGATGGGGAGTGTGGCAGAAGGTGATAAAGTTGCCTAGAGCTATTTGCACAACTTGAGAATCATCTTCTATGAACTAGATTCCAGAAGTGGCTATAAGACATTCATCTTTATGTGTATGGAAAAACCCAAGGAGGAATTCAGTTTGGCATTTCAAGGTACCACTAAGGAAAAACTCTAAGAGACCGAAGACAGACAAAACTGACAACTAGGAGCTATGAGCTATTTTCAACCGTTAGTGGCCTCCTCAAAAGCACAGCCCATGTCAGCCATCTTCTAAGACATGTCACCAAAGGAATCTCTAACTGCAAGAGAATGTCTCCACAAAACAACTTATGCACCCATCTCAGACTACCCGGGACATGGTTTCTCCCCACTAGCCAGTCAAGACTTACAAGGTTCAATACACATGGTTGTCAACATCCCAAGCAGTCTGTATCAGTCAGGGCTATCAACACTAGCTGCTGTGACAAACATCCCCCAAATGTCCCACTGATAGAACAGACCAATGTGAGCTGCTTGACTTTATTCTAAGCATGTCTTAGACGTATCTCGTGGCTCTGCCACTGGGCCTTCTTAAAGTCCCTCTGAACCCTCCCCATTCAGAGTCTGCATCCCACGTGAAAAGTCATTTCTGTCCATATCCCTGGCCCGAGCTCACTATGCCATCTGATGTGAGGCCTGGAAAAAACAATTCGTTTGTGTGTCCAGGAAGGAGGGGGAAACCAGCTATTGTGAAGGCAAGTAGCTCAGTCAACAGTCCCTGTGATTCCCAGGGGGCCATCATATGAGGGAATGTCTATGGAGGAGGGGAGAGCAGTGTGGAGGCAGCGCGGGGAGAAGGCCTCACTGGATTCAGTCCCAGCTCTGCCAAGGACTAAGGCTGTATCTTGGCCCAGATACTGAACCTCATGTAGCCTCAGTTTCCCCTATATGTGATATGATGCTTAAAATAACTGGTTCCAGGGTTGTTATGAGGACTGATTAGAGCAATGCATAGAAGCGTGGACTTTAAATGATTAAAGACCAAATACGGGACCCTTTGCCAAGGAAGGGTCCTTCCAAGAGGAAGCAGGAGAGAGCTGCTGATTCCTGCTGGTGGGAGGTGTGCTGCTCAGGAAGTCCCCAGCCTGAAAGCTGTTCTTTGCCCCAATCCAGGAAAGCCTGCCCGGCACATGGCCCCTGCACTCCGGCCCCACCTTCTGATGCCACAGAGTCTGCCCTTCTCCCAGAGAGGCAAAGCAGAGGCGTGGTGCCCTGAGTAGGAAGCATGACCCCAAATAACAAGCAAGTAAAGCAAGTATGAAGAGGTTTTAGCAGAAGGTACCACAAAGGAGGGAAACATCCCCTGGCTCATCTTTGCCTGGATCCAATAGCATCATGTAGGATCAGAGAGAACCGCCAGTGTGTAAATCCACTCTGTCTTAGACAGTGACCTTTGGGCATTAGCAGGGAGAGGGACCGAAGGTTTTTTCCCAGTAGTCCTACCAGCCTTGATACAAGGATGTCCCTGTTCACTTCAGAACCAAGAGTGAAAGGAACTGATCAGGACCCTACAAGTGGACATGTGATACACCAAGGGGATTGAGAAGACCCAGTGAAGACCAAAAGAACCACATCCCTCAGCCACACACCAGAGGAAGCCAAAGGCACCTCCTCCTCCAGCCCCCCAAGCCCAGAGAACACACCACTGCTCACCTCTTGGGAAAGGCTTATGATGAGCCATCCCAAATGACATCATGCTGCCCATGATGGGATTTTCTTTTGGCTCTATGCCTGAAGTCAGGAAAAGGCTTTTATTCTAAATCTCAACTTCATGGCTTGGGGCTTGATCACTTAAGATGCCTAATGGCAGGGCTCTCTCTTTCCCACTTGTCCTCAGAAACCACAAAAGGGCCGAGCTCCTTCTAGCTGTCAACACTACAACCTGAGGACAGAAATTTCATCCCCGTGGTTACAAAATGGCTGCCTAACCTCCAGCCCTTCCACTGCTGTTCCAGACCTGAAAAAGAGCAGAAAGGGAAGGCAAAAGGCAAAGAACAAAGGGCAAAAGGCCCATGCCAACTGACCCTGCCCCTTTTAATCAGGAAAACCAAAAAATTCCTCAGAAGCTCCGCCTAGTAGACTTCCATGACTTTGGCCAACACTATATCCCATAGCCACCCCAACTGCAAGACTTCATGGGAAGTTACATTCTTTGGCCTATACATTGTTCCCCTAGGGGAAAAAAAAAATCTGTTCAAAAAGAAGAAGGGAAAACACGTATTAGGCAGACAGCCAGCAGTATTGGCCACAGAGTATATCCAAAAGGCCCAGAGAACTTCACTTTGGGACTAAAAATTAAATCTGGAATCGGGACTGTGGCAGGTAGAATGCCCTTTTTAGCATCCACTCTGACAGTTCATTTCCACCAAGGCCCAAATGCCTGGGACAAGACTATCAGTACATCATCCCCTTGACTCACTCAAACAGCTCAAAATGTGTGCATTTCCACATAATTACTGATTTCCTCAACAGATTTAATGTCTAAGTTTATCTTCACTTTAATCCAATTTCATGCTTGGAGCAGAGGGATTTCGGCAGAAGGTCTTCCTTAACCTTCTGATATCATTAATTATTGCTACACTGGGAGTTAGTGCATGGAACAAGCAGGTTTTTAAATAGAAATCATTTGTCTCTCAGCAGGGAGACTAACGGCTTTATTTCCGAACACTCAAACTGCTGTGCTTGAGTAATCGGTTCATGGTGATCTCCCTGTGCTCACCTCTGTGTGGGATCAGTCCTTCCTCCTTGGTTCCCAGATCGGCCCAATTTGCCACCTGTAGCGGGAGGAGTCCATTTCCTCCTTTAATTGTGAACAGGGTTTTCAAGAAGGAAAGGCCAGCCTTTCCCTGAGCTCTGGGCATTTGGTCATGGTTCCTGGTGATTTTCTGCTAAAGGAAATCCCCTAACTCATTAAAAAACAAAAAAGAAAAAAAATAGATTAATTGACCAGTTCAGTAACAAGTCGCTCCAGGACCCAATAAACTTTGCAAAAAGTACATTCCAATTACAACTGTGCTCAGCGGGAACCCAGTGGGTAGACCAGCACAGTCTTTCTCCAGCGTGCAGGAATTTTTACATTTTCGTTTAGATTCCTATCACTCGTTTCCTTCAGTGTGGGCCATGGGTCCGGTGACGGTTCCCCCACCCTGTCACTCTACCTGCTGCTATGGCCCACATGGTCAGCAAATGACTCTGTGACACCAGGGCGGGGGGTGGGGGTCTCAGAGAGGGTGGCTGCAGGCTTGAGTTGGCAGGAGCCCTTGCATGAGCCATTTTGGCCACGGACGGACCATCGTCCCTAGAGCACAAACATCTGGAAAGCTGTCGGAGCTCCCGGCTGCTGGTGCAGCTGCAGCCTGCCCTCCACAGCAGGAGAAGGTCAGCAGGAAGAAGGGATTTGGGTAACTAGCCTGATTGCAAAAGCAGGCCAAGGGAGTATGAGATAAGGCACTTGCTGAAAGCCTCAGTGGGGACACTTCTGAATGGCTCTGCTCCCTTTAGGGTGAGCTACACCAGCATATGGAAGCCTCAGACACCAAAAAACATCCCCCCTGAAAGGACACCAAGTAGAGAGAGTAGAAGAGATTTTGTGCAGGTACGGATTCCACATCAACTCCATAGATGTTCAAGCAGGACCCCGTGTGTCAGCTCTCATCTAGAACTCAGGGGTTGCAAAACCCGTTAAGTCAAGGTCTTTCCCTGCCTCTCAAATAAAACACAATTTAGAGGTAAAATTAAAGCTACTAAAGCGTTCTAAATTCAGCATCTCTTTTCTCAGCTGTCTTCCCCTCAACATTTTTTTCCCACCCCAACTTCCTTGCACCAGTGTCTCTTCCAATGCAGGCCAAAGGAGCTCCTGCCACCAAACATGGAAGGACAGGACTTGTGGCACAGGAGAAAAGGCCAAGTCAACACCTGGGTCTGTGTGGGGACTCAAGGGGAGGGGCTCTTGCTTCCAGAAACCCTCGGCTCCCAGCCCTTTGGTGACCTCTGGCTGCATGCCTCAAAGTGTGTCCTCGCCATAGCCGACAAGCTCAAGGTCACCAATCAAGGCTGATTTATCTCAACACTCCCAGTCATTGGCACAGTGTCCAGAAGCTAGTAGGTACTCAATCAGGGTTTCTCAACCTCGACACTATTAACATTTTGGACCAGGTAATTTGTCATGGCTGTCCTGTGCCCTGAAGGATGTTTAGCCCTGTCCCTGATTCCACCCTGTACATGCCATTCCAGTAGCATCCCCCACTCTGGTTATGACAACCAAAAATGTCTCCCGACATTTTGCCTCTTTGGAAAACCCTGAAAGACACAAATGTTTGCTAACACAGAGTTAGAAGGAGAAGCAGGCTCTCCGCTGAGCAGGGAGCCAGACGTGGGGCTCCATCCCCAGGACCCCAGGATCATGACCTGAGTGGCAGGCAGATGCTTAACAAACTGAGCCCCAGCCAATACTGCTTTTGAATTCTTATTTTTCATAGTGTTTCTCATGACCTTTGTGGAAGACCCCACGGTTGGGGAACAGGAGGATCACATAGATTCACCAGGCTCTTGGAGTTTGCGACGTTTTCCCTGAGTGTTGGTGCTCTTGGAGTTTGCGACGTTTTCCCTGAGTGTTGGTGCTGTTGCCCATGAGATGTTTATCTCAGAGATGGAGGAGTCGTGGTCATGGTCAGAGAGCATGGCCCCTGCTGAAAATCCCTCAGGCTAAAACATCCACAGCCCTTGGTGCAACTTGCAAGTTTTCCCATGATCTCAAATCCCCATGTCCTCACCAGCCTCATTCCCCACCACCTGCTATGGGCCCCTTACGTGCCAGACACCATGCCAACCTGCCAGCATTCTCCAAGCCTGCTCTGTCCTTCTTCCTTCTGCCTGGACCATCTTGGCCCCTTGGCACTCTCCAGGACGCCTCCCGATGGCTCAGCCCTGGGCTCTGAGCTCACCACCCCTCCTGGAGCAGAGGAAACACCTCCCCCAAACCCCCACCTGCCACATTGCTGCAAATGCCAGCAGGGCTCTGCTCTAACACAGGGCCAAATGCACATGTTCCAGGATGGGTACCATTACTGGGTTAAGGCCTGAAACACAGCTGCTGTGCCCTCATCCACACGACGTCATGCTGAGTGACCAACTCTGTCCATGCTCCGCCCAAAGCAGTAACACAATGGTAACTCAGTTTTGTTTTTTTTTTTTAACGTCATTTAGAAAAAATAAATAAATAAATAACAAGCAGTTGATTAACTAAATTTGGAGTTGGATTTTTTTTTTCCTACTGGTTATTTGGGCACTGTGAATATACAATCAGAATTCTTGGTTCGCCAGACCTTACAACAGTATTCTAAGCATGCTACAGATATTCAAAAATTACACACTGCGGTGGGAGGTGTTTTAAAAAACACATTAGTAAAATTGGATCTACAGCACCAAGTGTTAGCGACGGTTTAAAATATTAATGCATGTTGGATGCCAAGTTATTCTGAAGGCTCAACCAGACTTCTAATTTGGCAGGGATAATTTCATATAGGCAATTAGATACACGTGCAAATATTTAACTCTAAGTTGCTGCTTATACCATTGGAATACAGTGGTTTGTCAACTAGCTGCCTGGTTGGCAGGGCCAATTAAGGGTGTGCCCATATGACAACAAAATCCTCTCCACCTTTTAAAATTCTCCCACCTTTTCAGCATTCTGGGAATACATACAATTTGGGCCAGTTTTAGGCAGAAAGTAAGAAAGGTTCAAAGATACCTCTGAATTCTCAATTGTCAATGGAGTTGAAAGGGCTGGAAATATGCCAGCTATAGACAGTCACCCATACTTCCCATCACATGTCTCCTAGGAGATCATGAATCGCTGAGTTGGCTAAACACACTCAAACTCATCCTTCAGTTTGGATGGATTTTCAACAATTGCACATTTCATGTAAGAAATGAACATTTTCGAAAAATCAATTAGCATATGAAAGATCAAGTTTCACCCTATATATTAAATAGTAAGTGCTATATATTAAATAGTAAGTGCTAATAAACACATACACACCCGAATGGGAAAGATATGCCAATGGAAATGCGTAAGGAAGCCAGAATTTTCCAATGTCCAGCTTCACCACTTGTCCTGAAGAGCCAAATGACAGGAAATCCAGCATAACATACAGGAGCAAGAACCACACTTGGGATCAGAAGGTAGGATCCAGCCTGGCTTTTTGGTTCACACGTATGTGACCCTCGGGAGGCTAACCTCTTTGAGCCTCCATTTCCTCAATGGCAAAGTGGGAAAACTATTCCAACCTTGGAAGGATGTGGAAAGAATTGCAACCAAAGAAGTCAAATGATCACTTTCTTCCTTTCTTCCTTCCAGAATAAGGGAAGCCAGCCCTCCAAACCACCCTTGCCCAGGGCCCATGGTCTTCTGAGGGGCTTATGGTGCAGGGAGCTTTCTCAGTGCTCCTAGAGCACGCTGTGGGAGGGCTCCTTCAATAGCCACATGTCTCCTGAGACACATTTCTAAATTAATACAACACTGTATTCCAAATGAGCCTGACATTGGACAAGCGCTGTGGGGCTAGATTCAATAACATGAACTACCCCAGTGTTTAAGTTATAGGCTTTCCAACAATTCCAAGAAGCAACAATCTTTCAAGACAGCTATGGCACATTTTAGCCATGACACCAATATTTCAGGCTTCTGGCTTTTAAATATAGCAAGCCCTTCAAATTCCCTTAACAACTTAACTCACCAAGTCCATCCAAAATATTCCCAGATACACATATTCTTTCTTATGTAGCCCAAAGCAGAGAGCTTATATGGCATTTTGTCATTTATTGAAATGCTTCTGTGCCTTGCAAAGATTAATCCTAATAATAAATATATCTTATCTTTTTATCGGTTGGTCAGCCATTTTGCAAATGGCTGATCTGATCCTCAAAATTCTCAACAGGGACACCTATTAGTATCTTCAAGCTGAGAGCCCACAAGAGTTCACATCATTTTATGTCACAGTCAACAGCAGACCACGCAAACACTGTTCCCGTTCCTTACACCCTTGTTTCCGTAGGACAGCAGAGCAGCATGTGTGAAAGGACAGAGATGGAACCATCGGACAGAGAGGCCCTATCGGGCTTACTAACTGTGTGACTCTGGACTATTACCTACCCCTTTATAGCCTCAATGTCCTCATCCATAGAATGCAGTAAGAAGGACAGAGGACCAGAACAGATGTTGTCCCAAAGAAGACACACAGGTGTCCCACAGACACATGAGAAGGTGATCAATATCACTCATCATCATGGAAATGCAAATCAAATCCAACAATTGTTAGGATGCCGTGTATCAAAAAGACAAGAACAAACAAGCATGGGTGAGGGTGTGGAGGAAAGGTGAACCCTCGTGCACTGTTGGTGGAAATATAAATTGGTGTGGCCACTCTGGGAAACAGGAGGGAGGTTCCTCAAAAAACTAAAACTAGAACTACCATTTGATCCAGTAATTCCACTTCTGGGTATTTATCTGAAGAAAATGAAAGCACTTATTTGAGAAGAAATATACAGCCCCATGTATATTGCAGTGTTATTTACAATAACCAATTCATGGAGGCAGCCCAAGTGTCTGCTGATGGGTGAATGGACAAAGAAGATGTGGTACACAGGTACAATGGAGTATTACTCAGCCGTAAGAAAGAATGAAATCTTGCCATTTGCAGCAACATGGGTGGATCTAAGAAGGTATTATGCTAAGTAAAATAAGCCAGACATAAAAAGATGAACAGTGCATGATTTCACTTATATGTGGAATCTAAAAAACAAATGCTCAAACCAACAGCAACAACAACAACAACAACAACAAAAAGAGAGAGTCTCATAAATGTAGAGAACAAACTGGTGGTTGCTACATGGGAAGGGGCTGGGGATGGGCAAAATGGATGAAGGAGAGTAAAGGGAGTAAGAGGTACAAACTTCCAGTTATAAGATAAATAAGTGACAGAAATGAAAAGTACAGTAAAGGGAAAACAGTCAGTAATATTGTAATACACTTGTCACAGTGAGCATTTCATAATGTATATAATTGAAGAACTATGCTGTACCCCTGAAACTAACTTAATATTATATGTCAATTATAATTCAATTAAAGTAAAAAGGATGCAATAATTACACCAATGACTTGGTTTCACTGTGCGCCACTGTGTTCCAGGTGCTGTTGAACAGAGCCCGAGAAGGTCCAGTGCCTCAAAAGAACAAAGTGCTAAACCCTTCTTTCTGCACAAACAGAACACCACACTCCTGTGCTCACCTCACTGCCCTCAAAGCCATTACCGGTAATGGCACAGATTAGTGGTGAACAAAAATCCACTCTGGAATTTTCTCTTCAAAAAGTTATTTCTAGAACTTTTTTCTTTGGAAAAATAATATTGTTTTTCAGACAACAGACTTTATTCTGTTTTCATCAGTTTATACAGGCATTCAGCGTGTGTGTGTGTGTGTGTGTGTGTGTGTGTGTCCTGGCAGTCTGATCCCATGAACAGCTTCTTGTAGCCACCACTACCATCTGAACACGGGAATTCCTCTTGTAACCCCTTTACAGGTGTCTGTTACAGGTGACTGTTTTCCCTTTACTGTACTTTTCATTTCTGTCACTTATTTATCTTATAACTGGAAGTTTGTACCTCTTACTCCCTTTACTCTCCTTCATACCTTAATACCAACTTTTTAAAATGGATTGGGGTGCATAGCAGCATAAGTCACAACAGAGAAAAGGTGGAAGGCATCTAAATGTCCACTATGGATATACAAAATGTGGTCTATCCATACAACAGAGTATCATTCAATCCTTTTTTTTAAATTTTTTTTTCAGTGTTCCAAGATTCACTGTTTATGCACCACACCCAGTGCTCCATGCAATACGTGACCTCCCTAATACCCACAACCAGGCTCACCCATCCCTCCAACCCTCTCCCCTCCAAAACCCTCAGTTTGTTTCTCTGAGTCCACAGTCTCTCATGGTTTGTCTCCCTCCCATTTCCCCCAACTCACTTTCCCTCTTAAAAAGGAAGGAAATCCTGACACCTGCTACCACCTGGATGAGACTTGAGGACATTCTGCCAAGTGAAATACGCCAGTGACCAAAGGACAGATACTATATAACTCTGCGCATATGAGGCACCTAGAGTAGCCAAATTCATAGACACAGAAATTAGAACGATGGTGGCCGGGAATGGAGGAGGGGAAGAGTTGGTGTTTAATGGAAACAGAGTTTCCTTTTACAGGATGGAAAGAGTTCAGGAGGTTGCTGTCCAATAACGGGAACATACTTAGCATGACTGAACCATACCCCGAAAAATGGTCATGATGGCAAATGTTACGTTATGTATTTTACCATGATTAAAAATAAAAATAAACTAGAAATAAAACTGATTATGATTATGTGGACTTCCAGCACTTCCAGGCCAACTTCGGAGTCATCCTGAGGAGGAGAAAGCGTCACATTGCAGTTACACATGCCACCCCTGGAAGCAGGAGGCCCCAGGCTCAAATCCCAGCCTGGGATGTTTACTATCTACGTGGCTCCCTCCAGGAAGTTACCTATTCCAACCCCATTCCTACTCCTTCCCCATCTGAAAATGTCAATGGCAAGAGAACTTACTTCACAGGGTTCTGATGAAGATTAAATAAGGTATTGCTTCTGAAAGGTCCATGGCCTGTGTTTCATGCTCAGTGAATCCAAGACATGGGCCTAGAAGGCCACTACCCTCCTGATGGGTTTTCCAATCCTCTCCTGCAAGACGGGAGCTGGGGGCTGGTTCAGAAAGGAGCCTAGATAACAAAGTAGATCACCAAGCAGAGCAGGCCCCCTGTTCCCAGGTCGCCGTCTGCCCACGGAAGGACCTAGGAGCCCCAACTCACCCCAAGAGCGCTCCAACTCCTCGCACACCCCCTTTGCAGTTTTTATCACATTTCTATTGATCTTCAGTCACAACAGTTTTGTGGGTTTTTAAAATTTCAGTCCTAAATCCCACTTGCCCCGCATTGGTAGCTTAAAAATGTGAGAGGTCACAGAAAATATAGGCCAATGAAAATAACATTGCAGCAAGAAATTAATTGCTAAGCTTGTTTAATATGACAGGGGACTCCCTAAAATCCTATTATATCATTCCCTGCTTCCTTTCGTCGTGTGCACTGATTCTGTGCACAAAGGCCAGGGCAGGCTCCCCAGTGCATTGCTGCATTAATTTGACATTTCTGGCTCCAATTAACCTTACATTTAGCTATTTTCTAAAGATTGTTCTTTTAATTTGCGATAAGGTTATTTTTTTTTTTCTGTTGGTGCTCACTGGCTTGTGCACAAAGGCCTGTTGTAGAAAATCCAGCCCAGTTTCTGCATGCTTCAAGGTAACATACTGTTGTCTATACTGGTAAGCAGAAAGGTTGGGTCAAAGACCGTCTCACACCATGTGTGTTAGCATGGGACAGGCCCAATTCCAGAGCTGGGTGGAGTGACCTACACAGGTATAGTGGGCATGTTGAGCTAGCAGCCCTACTCAAGGCAAGATCAAGAAAATCAGATATAAAAAGAACACTGGATTCTGACTCAGTGGATATGGATTCAAGTCCAGTCCCACTGGCATCTCTTACCAGCTCTGTTATCACAGGCAACCTGGTTCATTCTGTGGAGCCTCAGTGTTCTCACCCACCAAATGGGGCAAAGCCATCTCCCTCCTTAGAATATTAAATGAGAGATCACTAGGACACTGCCCTTCTCAGAAGAAACCTTCGGGAATCGGTTCCCTACCTGCCTCTCCTAATGTCACACACAGTTCAAGAACAGCAGTCAACAAACACAGACTGTGTGCCAAACCCAGCCCACCACTTGATTTTGTAAATAAAGTTTTATTGGAACACAGCCATGCTCATTTATGTTTCTTATTATTAACAAAGGCAGAGTTGAGAAGTTGTGACAGAGACTTTATAGCCTCAAAACCTAAAATATTTACTATCTGGCCCTTCATAGACAAAGTGTGCCAACTTCTAGAGGAATGAAAGAAAGCAAGGAGGTCATGGGACTTGGCACCATGGTACGCCTCCTTTACTGCTGCCTGGCTTTGCCTCGCGGCTGGATCCTAGAGGCTAGGTGAAGGGAATCATCATCCTAGGGAAGATGCCAGTGAGTGTCCCCCACCTCCGCCAAGCACAGCCGCACAACAGAGCTTCAGCTGATACTGTGGGTGATGCCTGCCTCTCAACTGGGGACCCTGGGATTGAGAATTCTCAGTTTCAATCGTTTATCTCCAATCATCTTCGGAATTGAAGCCCACTGTGGGATCAGATTTGACCTCTGCAAACACAGAATCGATTTCCCGTAAGGTATTTTGAACAAGGGACCCTTCCCCAACTTCCTTCTCTAAACTGTCACCTTACAGCTCCTTCCATTGGAAGGGCACTGTGCTATGAATGACACTTGGAGGGGAACATAAATGAACCAGACAGCAGTCCTTATCGCCTTGATATCTATACTCCAATAAGTATAGAGTAATGGGTATATCTATACTCTAACAGGGAACATACACATAAAACGAAATGTGTGACACAAAGTGCCACCCAGGCAGCAAATGAATGTCTCACTCTTACTCAGTGTGTGGTCCAGGGACCAGCAACAACAGGGTCACCTGGAGCTGGTGAGAAACTGGGAGTCACAGGCAGGAGACTGATAAACATATGTGTCAACAGGGTCCGCTGGGCATTAGAAATACAAGAGATTATAAAGGGAAAGGGGTTCCGGAGCAGGAGGGGGAGCCTTCAGTTCCGATGTGATGGCTGGGAGAGCAGGCAGGCAGGCAGGCAGAAAACAGGCAGCCTCCCTGATAGATGCAGCCCCGAGAAAGCTCTGGCCAGACCAGGAGCAGGTGGCAAATGATCTGGAGTGGACAGTGACCATTTCAGTGACATAACCAACCCCCCTCTTTATCATCCTGCCCTTACTTCCCTTAGTCCTGTTTTTGTTTCTGTAAGCCTCAAAACCTATGCGTAAAATCACATAATTTAAAAAAAAAAATTCAGATAAACCTGTTTTTATTTCTTGAGTTTGAGTAACCTTTTCTCAAAAGATGACACTTCTCGTTGAATGTTGATATCACTTTTCTGCCAAACCAGTATTTAATGAAACTGTTTTATGGCTGAAATGTCAGGGATCATTTTTAAGTGCTTCGTGGACCATCAGATATATTCGCAGCCCCCCCCACCCCCGCAAGCCCCAACACGATCTTCCTCTGTCAAAGCTTTATGTTCTCCGGTAAGCTAAGAAAAAACTTTTCCAGCTTTCGGTATGCACAGAAAGGATTAGAAAGATATTTTTTCACACTTCAGGCATCAGATGCTGGGTTTTAAAATACCCTGCATGGTGTGAACTTAGCTTTCAACATCAAATGCAGCTTTAATCCAAGTATGAAACCAAGTGGCTGAGAAATGAAGATGTTGAGCAGCAAAACACACGCCGCAGAGCGAGTGTCGTGCCGTGAAATTGACATAAGTGTGGGCAAGTGTAGCCATTCACACCCAAATAGACATCTGGAGATCCAAACGTGATTCTGGATCCTCCACCTCCATCCCTGGTGGGAGGGTGGGGGGGGAGTGTGCATGCACAAACACACACACACACACGCACGCCAGTTACTAGACATGCCAACTGAAATGTCGTGTGTCCTTTGTATTAACGTCCATTCCATACGTGCACTCGACATCTGTACTAGGGGAAAGCTGGGGAGATGCCCAATGAAACACAGTTGCTACTCTTCCCATTTTATTTTATTTTTTTTAAAGATTTTATTTATTTGACAGAGAGAGATCACAAGTAGGCAGAGAGGCAAGCAGAGAGAGAGAGAGAGAGGAGGAAGCAGGCTCCCTGCCGAGCAGAGAGCCCGATGCAGGACTCGATCCCAGAACCCTGAGATCATGACCTGAGCTGAAGGCAGAGGCTTAACACACTGAGCCACCCAGGTGCCCCATCTACTCTTCCCATTTTAAAAAGAAATAGCCCCTCACACCCTGGAAATCACTGTGTTCTGTATCATCGAGATTTGCTCTGCTTCAACAACTCAGATGATTGAAGAACAGAAAATACTAGTTGAGCCTCTGTAGGACTGGGGGTTTGCTGCCTGCAGGTGCACCCAGGGGTGACACTGCTGGTGATATGCGCCCCTGGCCCCGGTGCTTGTCCCACATTTCCAAGTCTAGCCTTTGTGATGTGTGTTCTTGTGGCTGTTCTGTGGGCCGAACCTCAAAGGCAGGTGATCAGTGCAACAGGAGAAACCCAGCTTCAGATTGTAAGATCTGGCCCCAGTCCTAGCTCGACGGCCTGGCTCCCTCTGTTTAGCAAGTGAGCCTCGATATGCTCCTCTGGAAAATGGGCCCATGTTGTTTCCTTGCACAGCTTAAGTAAAGATTCAAGGAGTGGAGGTAAATGGGCTTCATATACAATACGGGGGCCCCCAAAGCAAGACCACCTTCCTGAGCACATGGCTGTCACCAAGGAAAGGGCAGACTGGGGCCTAGGTAGATCCAAGAAACTACAAGGTGTCAAAAAGCGTTTCCTATGCTCACCCTCCAAAGTGCTTCTTTCCAGGGAAAAGCCCCTTTAATATTTAACAAAGTATGACGAAATCCTTTCAACATTAGCACTTCTTCCAACCCAACCACGCCCCTGCGAGTCTCTTTGGAGAAGTCAGACTCTTAGTTTTTATTGCTTTGAAGCCTGATTAAAGTCATCCTTTTCAAGCATTTCATAAAAGCATCTTTAATAGCCACACTATGTACAAGAAAGCACTAATAATAAATGTTTTATCTTTAGCCCTCGTAGCAGTCCCTACTTCACAGATGAGGAAAATCGAGGCACATGAGGTGCAGTAAGTCGCCTTAGGCCACAGAGCTCGTAAGCCGCGATGCTAAGATCCAAACTGAGGGCTGTAACTGGCCAGCACGAGTTCCCTTCACCACCGAGCTCTCCTGCCTTTCCAGCACTCCTCAGAACACACCCCGCCCCCAACTGATACTTTAGGTATTTTAGGTCCACAGGAATATTTAGGGAGCACCTGAAGGGAACACTGGGAAGGTGAAGGTAGAAACAAAGAAAAGGCCGTGATGACATTGGTGTCTAGCTCCCAAAGGGACCACCCTGACTGTCCCGGCTGAAGCCTGTGTCCCTGCTTTATTTAGAGCTTCCTCCTTCATGCTCAGAAGTGGCCAGGCCAGGTCAATAAACTTTATGGTCACCGTAGGGTTAAATCTTTTGCAAAGATATATAGACAGTAAATGAATAATAAAAGGAATTTGCAAGAGGCTGTTCTTATGGAAAAACTAGCCACTGTTTCTCTGCAAAAATCCTGGGCAGACTTTATCTCATGCTTTACAATTTTTAGGACCAAGTCCTTAAAGCTAATCTGGATCACAGATTATAACATTGCTCTATAAATTAAATATCCAACACCTTAGTATGCAATACCACAAATCTAGGGGTCCTGGAGAATAAAGATCATTCCCAAACTCTGTTTTAAAACCTTGTCACTTCCTGTTTTAAAGTACGCATTTGTGTGTGTGGCTCTGTTTTTCTTTGCTTTGTGAATTACATTCCAACTTCAGTTTACCTTTTCTTTCTAATTTATTCCATGACTGTGGCTAGTAAATAAAGGAGACAATTATTTAAATCTTATTCTAATTACATAGTTTAAGACGATGTTTACCCGAAAATTGATAAATGTTTATGTTCAACTGAGTTAATAAAAAGTTCCATTTTATAGAAGTCTTTTTGGTTAGTTAACTCTAGACACCATAGCTAAGTCCATAAGGAAAGTTGAACAGAACCGTGTAATTCCCCAAATCTTAGCTATTTAAATGAGGTATTTGGGTTAATAATAATTAAGGCATACTGGCGCATCGGTGTGAAGATTTCTCTCTGTGCTGAAAGGTGTAATTTTGTGAGAAGAACCCGCTGCTGGTCCCCACCCCCACCACTGCAGGATCTCTGCTGGGGGATCAGAGTCCATGCTACCACCTGAGGGGTACCAGAGGAGGAATAAAGGATCTTCTGGATTCAAACCTGCCAACACCAACAGCTGGTGTCCCGAGAGGCCACAGTTCTCTCCAGGAACCCATGGGTTTGCTCCCTGAGACCTGGAAACCAAACCAATGCCCACCCACTACCGGCAATTAGCACAGGATACAGGGAAGCTCTCCGTGGCTCTGTAGGGTTCCTATGCCAGAATGTTCCCCTGACTAACTCGGGGAAACTGCAGACAGACAAAAGTTTGGGGGCAAGAGCTCCAACTTAATCAACCTTAAATAAAGCAACTATTTTCCAGGAACAAAGCTTCTTCTAAGCTGCCTTTTACATAATGCAATTACCCACATTTCCAATTCTTTTCTCAGAGCCCCAGAGCTGGAACATTCGTTTCCTGTAAAATTGGGACCTCTGACCCCCTTCAACGTTGAAGTGTATCCCAGGTTGGGGCTACTGATTATCTCCTTTTTATTTTAGCTGGTTTCACTCAAAGGACAAAACATAGGGTCCTTGAGCGTTTGACCCTCCTGAAAATATTTAACATCTGAATTAAACCGACAGGCTTTGCCGGAGTGCTCTTCACATTTTATGTCTGAGGCTATTTTCCCCCAGCACTGAATCACTAAAACATAAGTAGATAAAGACAGCCCTGATAAATTGTGTTCCCTGAACTAAACACCATCAAGCAAATTCTTGAATTTTCCCTTTTCTGCAGCAAGTGTTATAAACCGTTCTACACCCTCCGTGTCCCCGCTGGATTCAATTATTCTGGAAACAAACATTATTGTTCAAAATGAAGATCCAGGGGCTATTAGCATGATCCAACAGCTGTACTAGGGGTGAACCCAGAAGCAATGAGGCAGAGATGCGGATAGAGGCGAGAAAGGCTGCTTTGATGGAGGATGAGAGACAATAAAATTATACAGCCATCTTGTTTACTGCCCTTTCGGGATTAACGCCAAAAGACCCATTCCATGACAATGGACTGCAAAGAGGAATAATGGGGCTTATTGGACATTTCCAGAAGGCATGTCTGGACTACCTTTTTCCCAGTGAATCAGTCAACAATATTTATTAAGCACCTCTGTCACATAAAACATGCTGCAAGGTGCTACGGGGATATGGAAAAGAAAGCAAGCACGGTGCCTTTCTCAAGAAAGACAGGCATTCTTCTGCCTGGTAAACTAAGTACCTATTTCATGCAAAGTAATAGGCGAGACACGGGGACTAAGAGGAGAGACACACTCTAGCCCGAGGCTGTGCGTGCCCAGCAACCATGCAGCCTGTGGCTTCGGTGACCGTGTCAAGGCTAGTGGTCTTGTGGTCCTGGCCACAGCTGGACTCAACAGGGCAAAACCCCAGATCCTGGGTATGAAATGAACGCTCCTGATGTCTGATGGAAACCAGCGGGAGTCTTTTTTGAGAAGCTGAGCCACAAAACAGAGCAGGTAAATGCAGTGCCAAAAAGGCCACACAGACTTGGGCTTAGAGAAGGGGCCAGAACACAGGAGGAGATAGCAGCAGAGATGACCAAGGTCACATGCAGCCGATGTGGCCAGAGCTATAGGTGACTGTGTGACCCCTGAGAAAAGGGACAGGAACTCAGGCACTGACCTCTAGGCTTCAGCGTACACGGCTCTCTCAAAGTGGGGCTCCAAGCAGATCCCTGGAGTGGGGGGGAAGGTGGGTAGAGTGGCCTGTATCTGGCCCATCCTTGAGGGATCTAACGGAGAGGGGCAAAGGGTCTCACCTCTACAGATGAGCTGGGGACTCAGAGAGGAATCCACAGGTGGGAGCTTGTCCTGGAAACGTTTTTAAAGGGATGAGCCCATGGGGCATGTGGGTGGCTTGGTCAACTGAGCATCCGACTCTTTGATTTCCACTCAGGTCATGATCTCAGGGTGGTGAGACGGAGCCCCAGGTCAGGCTCCATGCTCCCTGGGATTCTCTTTCTCTCCCTCTGTCCTTCCCCCTGTTCATGCTCTCTTTCTCTCTCTCTCTCAAATAAATAAATTCTCTAAAGGGATCAGACCACAGAGAGGTATGTGCAGATAGACGGATGGAGAAGCTGAGCCTGAGGAGGGGGCAAGAGCTACCAGCTGGAGGCGAGCCCCACTCTCCTCCTGAGGGCCAGAACCTCTGAAGGACCGACAGACACAGATGCATGATAACAATGGAGAGGTGGCTCTGGAGATTAGCTAGGCCCAGAGTAATAATTGCATCAAACAGGGGCACTGATCAAGTGCTACCAAATGATTTGTGTCCCCACCCCCACCCCAGCCAGAATCCATGTGTTGAAGCCTTGACCCCATGGTGATGGTACTTGGGGGTGGGGCCTCTATGAGAGAATCAGGTTTAGATGAGATCATGATGGTGAAGCCCCATGATGGGATTAGTGCCCTTTAGAACAGACACCAAATGGCTTGCTTCCTTTCTCTCTTTCTGCCAAGTGAGGACACAGTGAGAAGGCAGCCAGCTGTCTACAAGTCAGGAAAGAGGGCCCTCACCAGAAACCAACCATGATGGCACCTTGAACTTGGACTTCCAGCCTCCAGAACTGAGGAAACAGATTTCTGATGTTTAAGCCCCCTAGTCTAGGTTTTTTGTTTTATAGCCCACACTAAGATATCCATGAAGTGGTCCTTACCTTCTCTTCCATTCTCCGTCCCCAGGCTCCAGTCTTGAGGGGTCAGTAGCCAGAACTACAAGCTGAGGGAAGGACAGCAATGGAGATGACCCCATACCCTCCCATGGGGGAGGCCGCCAACCCCCGGCCTAGATGTTTTAACTTCTTCTGAATCAGATACAGAGCATTAAATACTATGCAGGACTGGTATCTTCATTCCTGGAAGGAAACTCCATTTGCTGTAGATGCTACAGGACCTCCTATTCCTTTAGAGTGACAGGTAAGGTCATAGAGTCCAGGGGTGGCAGGAAAGTGGGGAGAAAATTGAGTTGCATTTTGATCACATCCCAAGATATGAATGTTTAAGAAAACAATAAGGAGTGACTGAAAAAACCCTCCACCATGGAGGTGGCTTCAAGTGAGGCATGTGGAATGGGCAAGTTCAAGTAAGTCAGGGCAGGGAAGGGAGAAGGTCAGGACAAGAAACTGGGAGGGTTACTGGTGACCAGAAATTTGACCTGGTCTAAGCAGGAAAAGTGGCATGAAGTAAGCCATGTTTGGGGATGATAGCAGAAGCAAGACCAGTTAGCAGCTTTATAAATTCCTTAGCCAAGAACATTATTAAGTCCTGCGGGTCAGACGCACAAACAGAAGAGAATGGGCACAGTGGAGGCATTCAAAGGTAGACTCCACGGGACCTGGTCACAGGCTGGCTACAGGTAGGAGGTGATGGATGAGAACAGTCCCAAGAGGATGGGATACCACTGACCTGGGAAGAGCAGAGCAGCTTCAGGAGAAAGATTTGCATTAGTCAGCGCTCTCCAGAGACACAGAACCAACGCGAGACATGTAGATACAGAGATTTATTCTAAGAAATTGGCTTAGTACCTGGATGGGAGAAATTGGCTCACACAATTATGGAGGCTGGGAAGTTCAAAGCTGCACCGTGGCTTGTAGGCTCAAGACCTAGGAGAGCCAGTGGTGCAGTTCCAGTTCAAAGGAAGTCAGCTAGAGAATCTTCTCTCGCTGGGGGAGGCCAGTCAATTTGTTCTATTCGGGCCTTCAACTATTGGATGAGGCCCACCCACATTGTGGAAGCCATCAATCTGCTTTACCCAAAAACCTACCAATTTAAATGTTCATCTCAACCTCAAACAACCTCCATGTTGACACATAAAATTAACCACCACAAAGAGCACTAAAACACCCATCTTGCTCAGTTGTCCACGAGCACAGTGGGAGCTGATTGCTCTCCTCAGTACAGAAATGTCAAAGTTCCCAGCCTCCAAGGATGGGTACACATCTCCTTGAAGAACCATGTGAGGACTTCTACTGATACCAACAGAAGCAAGTCCCCAGCCCTGCTGTGTCCAACCTGCAGCACAGAAGTCATGGCTGTTAGGTGGAGCCTTTGGAAACTTCCCAGCTGTGCCCATGAGCCAACCGGGGACATCATTACCAATTTAAGACAGAACTTTCCAGAGTTCACCCACATAGTCACTATGGTGAAGGAGGGGGAATATGAAAAGTTTTATCGATTTGTGCAGATGATAAGGATTTTCCCAAACAAGGAACAATGTCTTACCAAGCAAATATAGAATCTATTTTGTACTCTGTGTTCTCCAAGTTCTGGCTGGTCTAAAGACTACAGGGTGGGTACCCAGTATCACCTTGTATCTGTTGGATTTTTTTTTTTAAGATTTTATTTATTTATTTAACAGACAGAGATTACAAGTAGGCAGAGAGGCAGGCAGAGAGAGAGAGGAAGGGAAGCAGGCTCCCTGCTGAGCAGAGAGCCTGATGCGGGGCTCGATCCCAGGACCTGAGCTGAAGGCAGAGGCTTTAACCCGCTGAGCCACCCAGATGCCCTGTTGGATGTTTTATAATGTGTTCATGCAAATGTGTTCTTGCACCTCTCATTTAAACCTTAAGACAGCTTTGAAAGTTGGGTCATTATTCTCCATTTACAAGTTAGGAAAGAACACCAGGTGTCCTCACCAGCCTACAGCCTCTAACTCTGAGCCCAGTGCATCTCAGGCAACACAGCCTCTTCTAGAATGGAAGCCAGATGAATAACCAAACCGTGGGGCACTGGGATGGATCCTAGTGTAGATTGTTGCTGATCATGTTGCATTAACCCTTAAAAGGAGGAAGGGGTGATATAATCAACAGGGGGGAAAGGTGCTGGGAATAAAAAATGGAGACCCTGCTCCCAGTAGGTCAGCAGAAAGCACATAAAAATGACGCAAGAAAATAAACCCTTCTTCATGTCACTGCAGCCTCTGCACACGGGGACATATTCAGAGGCAAGCAAACCAGAGTGCCTTCAGGGAGGTGAGCTACCCAAGGAGATGCTGGAAGGATGTACTTTCAGTAACAAGAATTATTATGGTGTTCCCCCTCTCTCTCCACCTGCCTCTCTGCCTATTTGTGATCTCTGTCATATAAATAAATAAAATATTTAAAAAATGAAATAAAAAGAATTACTATGGCAGGCAAATTCTGAGATGGTCCCTGAGCTTCCCTCCGCCAGTATTCCCAGTATACCCCTACCTTCTCCCAAATAGTCCATCATCAAAAACAAATCTGTGTTCTGCCATGAAGGGATTTTACAGACACAACTAAGCTTCCAAGTCAGCTGACTTTAACTTAACAAAGGGAGAGTGTTCTGGGACTTCTGACACCGAACTAACTACCTGAGCCCTTAGATGGGACTGGGCTCCTCTTGGCCAAAGAGCCTCAAAGCATAAAAGGAATTTGATGTAGGGCACCTGGGTGGCTCCCTTGGTTAAGCATCTGACTCTTAATTTCGGTTCAGGTCATGATCTCACAGTGGTGAGGTCGAGCCCTGAGTTGGGCTCCCCACTCACTGGGGAATCTGTTTGAGAGTCTCTCTCTCCCTCTCTCCCTTTGCCCCTCCCCCTGCATGTGTGCCCACGTGCTCTCTCTCTCTCTAAATAAATAAATAAATCTTTCAAAAATAAAAAGTGATTCAAAGCAAGGGTGGAGCTCTGTGACTGACTTTGAAGATGGAGGAGACCATGTGGCGAGGCACATGGGTGTCCTCTAGGAACTGAGAGCAGTCCCCCACTGAAGGTCCGATTAAAGGAACAGGGACCTCATCCCCACAGTGGCAAAGAAATGAACCTGACCAGCTCCGTGACTGAGCTTGGGAGCAGATTCTTGCCCAGATCCCCCATGAAGGAACACAGCCCGACCCACACCCTGATTCAGCCTGTCAGACCCTGAGCAGAGAGTCCAGCCCTGCCACATCAGGACCTTTGACCTACAGAACTAGGAGCTAACACAGGGGCAACCCGTTAAGCCACTAAGTATGTGGTAAAATGTTACACAGCAGTAAAAAATAACTAATATAAATGCGAATACTCAGAGCTTCCTCTTTGCCAGACAGGACAAGTTTAATTAATTCAACTCATTCCCGGGACCCGGGAGGTACATACCAATCCCCATTTTACAGGTGAAAAAATCAGGGCCCAGAGCATTTAGCCAATTCTTAACCATTTATTTTTTTAAATAAAGATTGTGTATGTGTAAGACTTGCAACAGGTTTTGATATACAAACACGTAGTGGAAGGACTACAACAGTGCCCATCCCATACTTACCGCATCGTGGCTGCTGTTGTGA
This sequence comes from Lontra canadensis, assembly GCF_010015895.1. Taxonomy (NCBI): domain Eukaryota; kingdom Metazoa; phylum Chordata; class Mammalia; order Carnivora; family Mustelidae; genus Lontra; species Lontra canadensis. The sequence continues at coordinate 6,598,867 of NW_022631083.1, read as the reverse complement.
CAGCACCTGAGGTCTCTCAGCAAACATCCAGGCCACAATTCAGTATTATTAACTCTAGTCACCACGGTGCACTTAGATCTCTAGAATGTATGCAGCCTACGTAACTGAAACTTTGTACACTCTGACCAGCATCTCCCCATTTCCCTGACCCTCCGGTAGCTGCTGTCCTTTGATTTTTCCAGATTCCACGTATAAATGAGATTCTACAGTATTTCCCTGTATCTGGCTTACTTCACTCGGCATAAGGTCCTCCAGGTTCAACCGCGTTGTTGAAATGGCAGGATTTGCTTTTTTAAGGCTGAATAATATTTTGTATTCAATATTTCATATATATATGACCCAGATATCATATTTTCTCTGTCCACTCATCCATCTATGGACACTTGGGTTGTTTCCATGTCTTGGCTATTATGAATAATGCTACAATGACACCAATAACGTTGCAAGATACCAATTGCAGGCACATAGGTGGCTAGCTTGGTCGAGCGACAGACTCAGTTTCGGTTCAGGTCATCATCTCAGGGTCTTCAGATCAAGCCCTGTGTCAGGCTCCATGCTCAGTGGAGAGTCTGCTTGTCCCTCTCCCTCCCCCTGCTTGCATTCTCTCTTTCTTAAATAAATAAATGAGTAAATAAATAAATTAAATAAATAATAAAATAAATAAAATATGTTTAAAAATAAAAGATATTAAAAAAAATAATAAAAATAAAAAATAAAAAGAAAAGATATTGATTTCATTTCCTTTAAATATATGCCTGGAAGTGAGATTCGTGGATCATACGAATTTTTTAAGACATTCCATATTGTTTTCTGCACTGGCTACACCAGTGCCCATCCCCATCAACAGTTCACAGGGTTACTTTTGCTCTACATCCTCACCAGGAATTATTAGCTCACACCTTCTTGACAACAGCCATTCTGACATGTGTGAGGTGATATCTCATTGTGGTTTTGATTTGCATTTCCCTGATAATGGGTGAGATTGAGCCCATTTTCGTGTACCACTAGTGTCTTATCTACTTCTTCTAACATTTAGTCAGCACTGAAATTCCACGTGGCTGCTGGCCTCCCCCACTTAGAGCCCTGGATCCCTTCCGCAAGCCCTCATCTTTCTACTCAGAATTAGTCTGAGGAGTACCTGCCTCCTGCCTCTGCCACTGGGGTTCTAGTCTTACCTTCTTCAAGGCTGAAGGGGTGCCTCCTTGAGGGAGGTGACTCGGGGGCCCCCAAAATGGTGCTGAGTAGCAAAGAGGTCACCAAATCCAGCAGAGGGTGAAAGGCAGTGTGTTGCTTTGGTAGGTTATCATAACAAAGTACCATCGATGGGGCGGCTTAGAAGACAGAAACTTAGGTCTCACAGTTCTGGAAGCCATGGGGCCAAGACTGTGGTGGTAGCAAGGTAGGTGTCTTCTGAGGCCTCTCTCCTTGTAGACGGCCGCCTTCTCCTCTCTGGGGCTTCACATGTCTTCCCCCCGCACATGTCTGTGTCCTAACCTCCTCTTCTTATAAGGACACCAGTCCAGTTGGGTTAGCTCCCACCCTCATGCCAACCTAATTATCTCTTAAAAGACCCTACCTGGGGCGCCTGGGTGGCTCAGTGGGTTGGGCCGCTGCCTTCGGCTCAGGTCACAATCTCAGGGTCCTGGGATCGAGTCCCGCATCGGGCTCTCTGCTCAGCGGGGAGCCTGCTTCCCTCTCTCTCTCTCTCTGCCTGCCTCTCTGCCTACTTGTGATCTCTGTCAAATACATGAATAAAATCTTAAAAAAATAAAATAAAATAAAAAAATAAAAGACCCTACCTATCTCCAAATCCAGTCACGTTCTGAGGTACTGGGTCAGGACTCCCGCATAGGAATTTGGGGGGTGAGGGGGCAGGGGAAAGGCTGGGAAGGAGACACAATTCACTCTATAAGAGGCACCACGTCCAAAACCAAAGGTTCGAACAAACTTTGTCAGAGCCCAGGTGAAAGGCTCCTCAGGGGTCCGTGCCAGCATTTCACGGTCTGATGCGCAGCAGAGTTGCTGTCCCCCTGATTCTATCTCCTCTGTCTCCCCAACCGTCCCTCCACCTGCACCCAGGACCCCCGGGCCTGGCACCCTTTCCTGCCCTGCCCCCCCACCCAGAGACACAGTCGGTGCCCCACAGAGCACCGGTACCACAGCACAATCAGCTCTTCTCAGAATTTCAAAGGCGAGCAATATTTTGCAGTTCAAGTGGGGCCAAGGGCTGACATTAAACAAATTTCAAGGGTTATTTGAAGTTAATTGAGTTTAATCATATAATGATTTTATAATTAGTCATAGTGCTCTTGTTTCTATGTGAGTGGACCCAGGCTCTGAAGAAACGACCGTAGCAGCCAGGGCAGCATTGGGGGAAGGCAGCAGGGCCAGGGAGAAGGGGGCAGCTTGTGGAAGAGATGCTTTCATGCCCCTGCTGGGTCCCCAACGGCAGCAGGCTCGAGCCGGGATATCCCAACTGGTGCTCTGACACCCCACCGGGCTTGCTGGTGGTTCCTGCATGTCTGTCCAGCTGACCTGGGGTGGAAACCTTCCCCCACCCTCATCTGGGCTGAAATGGAGCCTTAGCACCAGGAGCACAGCATAAGGGAAACTTCTGAGGTGAGCAGACTCGTCTCCGGCTCCACAAATATGGCGCCAGACCAGACCATGAAATTAGCAAGGCTTTCAGGCCAAAACACTGACTGAACGTAATCGAGCAATAGGCCTGAACTCCAGAGCAGGAATCAGCGATAGCTGGCGGCCAGGCTCCGATCGCTGCAGGTCTTCCAAGTGGCCGTGGCGTGGGTCCAGTGTCCCTCCCCGCGGCCACACTTGGGTTGCTGGTTGGCTTCCAATACCACAACATGCAGCGCTCAGGACCTCACCGTGCCCTTGACTGACTAGATTATGAGAGCCTGGCGGAGACTCCACGGACTGCTCCGGGAAGCTGGGCCTCTCGGAGACAACCTGACTATCTCGGGTGGGTCAGGGGGAGGCTGAACAGCCCCGCGGGACAGAGCACAAAGTATCCTCCTATGTGTGAGTTCCCGAACAATCAGGTAATATTTTCCTTATGGCCACAAAAGGAATGGAGAAGGAAACTCCCGTTTATGCAGCACTCGCTCATGGTCAGACCCTGCATTGTCTCATTTGTTTCTCGGGGCCACCTTCTGGAGTCCCAATGGAACAGAGGCTCAAACAGGTAAAGTCACCTGCAGAGGTCACACGTACAGGGCCAGGTCTATCTAACCACGGCACCTAGGACCACGCATCTATCACAACACACCAGCTGGTGGATGGAAAGAAGGCATGGTAGGAAATCTGGGTGGGTTAGGGCAGAAGCCCCCCCACATTGGGCAAGGGCACCAGGAAGTGGCTCCAGCCCACTGCCCTTGCCAAGGGAAGTCCTAGGTTCTGGCTTACAAGGAATGTCAACGAGAGGAACACTGAGGCTTATCTTTGCCTCCCCAATGCCTCCCCCACAGAGGTCACATCAACCATAAGGATAAGATTCCAGGGAAATGATTCAAGGAGAATAAGGCATGGGCAATTGAAAGTATAGACTTCAGCCTTGTGGTTTTATTTGATGACAGAAACACTTTTAAAAGACAGTGTATGGGGGCACCTGGGTGGCTCAGTGGGTTAAGCCTCTGCCTTTGGCTCAGGTCATGATCTCAGAGTCCTGGGATGGAGCCCCGCATCGGGCTCTCTGCTCAGTAGAGAGCCTGCTATCTCCTCGCTCTCTGCCTGCCTCTCTTCCTACTTGTTATATCTCTCTCTCTCTAATAAATAAAATCTTAAAAAAAATATATTTAGAAAAGAAAAGACAGTGTGCAGTCTACATGCCCATCGGCAGATGAGTGGACGAGCAAAATGTGGTCTATTCATACAACAGACCCGAAAAGGAAAGAGATTCTAACACACGCTACAGCATGCATGGACTTGGGAGTCCGTCATGCTAAGTGAAGCAAACATATCACGAAGAACCAAACCCACATGACTGCACTTCCCTGAGATCCCTGGAGTCATCAAGTTCATAGAGACGGAAAGTAGGATGGTGGTGGCCGGGGGCTGCGGGGGGAGGCAACGGGTGTTGGTGTTTAATGGGGGACAGAGATTTGATTTTGCAAGATGAGAAGAATTCTCGAGATGTGTAGTAGGGACAGGCAACAACGTGAATGCACTTAACACCATTGGACTGCGGACCTAAAAACTATTAAGATAGTACATTTAATGTTGCGTCTATTTTACCACAATAAAAAGAATTAGGAAAAAAGGTGCCATGAAGTCAGGGCCTGTGCTACTTCCCGGAGCTCCTGGGTGGGCACCCCCCACAAGCCACCTCTAGTGGAGCTTCCATTTCTAGAACAAGTAAGGTGAGGCTATAGAGGCGAAGCCGGAGCCCAGCCTGACTGAGCCTCTTCCTCACCCTATAGAACTTTGTCCCTAATAAATACTTGACTGGGGCTACACCTAGGATGGTTGACTTTATACAAGGTCAGGATCCAGACACATCCCCAGCTGGCGGTACCGCTGCACTTGGCTGCCCCGTGCTGGCATTGCCTCCCATCCCCCAGGCACCTGTGGCTGCGGCTCCTTAACCTTCCCCATTCACAGGCAACCCCAAGTTTGATGGAACTGTGACATGCAGTGCCACATTCTAGATGGTGCCGTGACGACACAGATCACATATGGATGACACACCATGGGTGACATATGCTGCCTCTCTTACACACGATCATGCACACAAATGCTACATGATCTGCAGGAGCCCACACCAACGGCACCGCAGGGAAGGGTATCTGCGTGCCTCCCCGGCTCCAGCCTACAATTCGCATGCTCAGCTCCTACTGACAAGGCCACCAGACAACAGTGACTGTTCTTCAGGATGTCGCCTCCTGAAAGGCCCAGCAGGAAAGGGAATGGCAATACAAGGCAATGGGGCAAGGACAGAGGGAAGCCCCGATGCTCCTGAGCACAGACGGAGGCCCCAACCTGGAGGTGGGATGGAGCAGAAAGGGGTTCCCCGAGGGAGCCACTGATTTGAGTCTTAAAGGACAAGGAAATCTGGTCACCAAAGGAGAAGAGTGGCCCAGAAGAGGGCCACAGCCCGTGTGGAGAAAGGTGGATGAGAAAGGCTAGCCTTGCTGTGCCCAGTCTCCCCTTCTCATCGCTCACTCGCTGACGGGACTTGCTCACTAAACTAGAAAATGGAAACTAGAAGTTTCCATTTTCTCGTCCCCAGAAGGGGAGCTAGTGCGTGGAGCTGTTAGGCTGCTTCTCCAGAGAAGGTCTTCTCCCTGGCCCAGCTGTCTGCCCACCTGAGGCTCTTTCTTCCTCAGCAGATAATGCTGTCCTCACTGCCCCTTCAACCTCCGGGCTCCTGTCGGTTTCTTCCTTAGGCCTGGCCTCCAGTCACTTCTCTCCCTCTCTCCCTCTCTCTCTCTCACACACTCTCACACACTCTCATACAAGCACATACACTCACACTCACACAGGCAATATACACTCACACACAGACACACACTCACACACCCTCACATCTTATACACTCACACTCTCACACACATTCATATATCACCCATACACACTCACTCACACATATGCTCTCACACCTTGTACACTCATACACTTACAATCACACCTGTTCTCACAACACTCACATATACTCTCACATTCACAACCTACAATCTTTCATACACATACCTCACACACATACTCTCCCAAAAGCATGTACATTCGCACACACTCACACAGGCATATACACTCACATACCGACCTTCATATTCCCACACATCTCACATACACACACTCATACATCTTGCACTCTCATACAGTCCACACACAGTGCTCTCACAACTCACATACTTTCACACACATATCCACACTCACACATCCCACACACATATATACCCACATACATGTTGTATGCGCATACATACTCTCATACTCACACTTCTCACACACTCACACATTCACACCAAGGCACACTCTTCCACACTCATCACTCACATGTTCTTGCACACACGCACACACCACCCTTCGACACACTATCATCCACACACTAATACACACTCTCTCACCTACATACACACTCCCACACACATTCACGCTCTCATATACATACTCTCACACACTCACAAATACACACACTCACACACACGCAGTTAATCTCTCAGTCAATTCCGTTCATCACTTCCTTCCCGAGGGGATCCTGTCACCTTCAGCTTCCCTGCTGCTCCTATCACTGCTGAGCCCTTAAAGCAAGTCTACAACTCTGGCTACCTCCCCAAAAAGTGTTTCCCAGAACATTTGTTGAAAATGCAGACGCCTGAACCCCATGCTGGGAGATTCTACTTTGGGTAGGCCTGGGCCCAGAATCTGTGATCTTAACTGGTGATTTGGAGGTGTGAGGATGAGCTGAACTGGTATAACCCCTTGCTTGCCCCCTGAGAGACTTCTCTTCTCTCCATGTGCTTCCAGGTCTGGAGTTCTCCTGGAGAGCTGAAGGCACGGGAAGGTTGGTCTCTGACCCTCTGAGGTTCAACTGTTCTTTAGGGAAAGCACCATTTTAAAGCAACACTAAATGCAATTTCCATCACTCATGGAAAGACAAACCATGAATGAGGGTCCCTACCATGGAACTGGTACTGTTGGTGACATCTGATCATCTTAACAACTCACCAGGCCAGGTCTGTGGCTTCCAACATCCATGCCTCCTCCATATGGGATACCACCACTAAGACCTTCCATCAAGAGATCTGTTATTAACCCCACTGACTTCCCATGCCATTTCTTTCAGACATTCTGAAATTCAAACCCTCTTTCCATACTCAGCAGCTCAAACTGTGGGTTTTTAGAAAGTTAACTAGCATTATTGAGCCAAAATTCAGGAACACAACTAAACCCACAATATCTGCCAGTTCCTGGTTTAGATGATTTCAATTCTAAGTGACACACCACCCAGATTGAAACTGGTTTTTAAAATATGGACTTTGGGGTGCCTGGGTGGCTCAGTTGGTTAAGCGACTGACTTTGGTTCAGGTCATGATCCCCGGGTCCCGGGATCAAGTCCTGCATCGGGCTCCCTGCTCAGTGGGGAGTCTGGGTCTCCCTTTCCCATTCCCCCTGCTTGTGTTCCTGCTCTGTCTCTCTCGTTGTCAAATAAGTAAATAAAATCTTACAAAATAAAATAAAATCAAATAAGGACTTTGATGACTTCCTATAACAGGGTGTCCAGGTGGGGCATTAATCTGTCCCTCAGTGGTGTCTTCAAGGATTGTACTCTGCTATTCCCAGTCAACTTCCTCTTAACACTGCTCCTTTCAAGGTTCAAAGTGGCTACCACCAGCAGCCCTCCATCCAAGCAGATGGGCTAGAAGGCAGATTGTTCTTATCCTGCACCAGAGAGAGCTCCCCCTCCACCAGTCCATCAGTAGGCTCTGGAACTTTTCTTATGGGGCTAAAATAGGTACAATGCGCACCCTTTGACTCAGCTCAGCTGCCAGAAGACTGCTACAGGCTGATTCCCGAGCCACATCTCCTGCTTCCTATAGCTATACTGAAAGAGGGGGGCCGAACAAAATTGGGGTCCCCTTAGGAAGGGGAATTGAATGCTAAGTAAATGGCCCCAAGAACCCCTACAGTCCCCATAATGTTAGCTCTTCTCACGGCAAGCCTGGATCAAACGCCCTTGGCCAATACATGTTCAGAAACCAGCAGACGCTCTGTGCAGCACATCTCTCCAGAAAGAAACTCATCCAAGTGGGAAGCTTCACGAGCCAGTCCTGGCAAAGCCAGACGCCTCCATCACAGAGCCCTTCGTTGCGCTTACGGATTTGAAGGAGTTCTTTCAGTGCTTTGCTGTAAGCCCGATTAAACATTAATAAAAGGTCAAGGTTATGGTCCTAGGGACCCCCTGACAAAAATCACTCTTTGTCTCTCTCCCCAGGAACCCTCCTTTTGCAACATTGGGCTCTTCTCTACCTCCCTGCATGTCCCGTGGCAGATTAAGGGCTGAGAGACCATGAGAACAAACTGTCTTTGGCACACACAGAGGGAGACATTTCCAAAGCTTTGGCATTTAGGAATGCTGCCCCGGATCCCGGGCCTTTGGGGCTCTGGCTGAAAGAGTTTGGGCTTCCCCACAAAGTACTTCCAGGCCATGAGGAACGGGTGGTCAGCATACTAGAATCTCTGCATTCAAGGCCACCTTTCCTGTAGGTTAGTGTTATTGATTACCTACACCTCAGGCCCTGACAGGTAATCAATAGGCCCTCTGACCCAGAGATGTGACTTGGCCTGTGGGGGCTTTAAAAACAAGAAGTGAACATGGCAAGTCTGGTTTGCACTTTTCATACACGGGAATTACATTTTTTTTTTCCCCCAGAGCTGCAAAGCTGTTTCTGCTCAAATTACCCCAGCCATCCGAGGAGAGCATAATCAGAAGGTTCTGTTCATTTTTCCTGCTGGTTAGTTCCACAACCAACTCAAGCCATTAAGAACAAGTGACAGGCCAAACTTTGGGAAAATCTGTGGATGCCCCCAAAGAGTCAGGGCTCTCTAACATCATTGTTTAGGGGGGCTCACCCAAGCTTCTCAGGAAGGGATGCGGGAAAGGAGGATGCCGAGGTGGAGGGAGGAGAGAACACGAAGGGGACTGAGCGTCTGCCAGGGAAAGAGGAGAGAATATAGAAGCCATCTGACATTGTGACCTTCAAAAATGGAAGGTTCATGGCCAGTGATAATGACACTGACCCTGAGAATACTGATGTAGTGGGATGGGGTGAGGAGTGGAGCTGCGAAAAGTAAAAGACTCTCAAAGAGAAACAGAAGCCCAGTACCTCTGGAATGATTTCTGATGTCACCTCCTCCAGGAAGGCAGTCCTAATACAACTCAACACCCTATATAGACCAGGAGCCATCTTCTCAGTGTGCCCCTATTCCCTGGGCACATCTGTCATGCTTTCTGTGGGTCTCTGTATGTATGTATATATTGCTGCCCCCTCAAGGGTAAGTGCACTGAGGTTGAGGGTAGGATCAAACCAGGTCACGTTGAAATCTCAGCCCCAAATAAAACCCAGCACCTAAAAGACTCCCAACAAAGCGGAATGAGTGAATGAATGAATGAGTAATTTACAAGTGAATGAATTTATGAATGAGTAAAATAATTTAGGAGGAAGTTAAGTGAGTGAATGAAAGTATAGCATCCAAAAAAACACAGCTGACAAGTTGCTAATATCCCCAAGGATTATAACCTGAAGGAAATGGGGCATCTTTCATCTCTGGCCCAGAAACTGGCAAAGAATTGGCTGGATGCCATATAAAGAACACAGACTTTCACATCAAGGTCCAAATCTTGGTTCCACAAGCAAAGGGAGTTTAGGCAAACTATTTCGCCTGTCCCTCAGTGCTATCGTCTAAGAAATGGGAACACTATAAGGCCCACCTTATCGAGGTGTACTGAGAATTAGAGATAGGGTACGCTCAGGGCCTGGTGCACGGTTGGCACTCAGTAAGTTGTAGTTACTTTGGGGCAAGAGAGCGGCGTGGGCAAAGCTGGGGTATCTGTTACCATACAGGAAAAGTTAACCTCACAATGAATGCCAGGGTCATTCTGAGATATCAGATGGCTGAGCTGAGTAACAAAAATATTAAGACCATGACTTCTTTCTCCCCAGTCTTAAAAATAATAACCAGGTCTAGACATCCAATAGGTCATCCGAGGAAACTTCCTCCAGGAATGTGAATGGCTGAACCAGGGAAGGCAGATGCACCGCCTCTGTGTAAATGAAGTTATGGCAAATATTAAGCTGTCAAGAACACCAACGCCACGTGTCAGCCAGGATATGCTAGGTCGTGCTGCTGTAACAAACGACAGCGAAATCTCAGTGGGTTACAAGTCATGTCATACGTCCTTTGCCAGTCTGCAGAGGGACTCGCTTTGGAGGTCTGAGCATACTGAACAATTACCATGAATGAGTGAATTAATTTAGGAGTGAGCGAGTGAAGGCAACCACAGATTCCAACCAAACCTGGCATTATCACGGTGCTCATATCCCCAAGGAAAATAACCTGAAGCACAGGGGCATCTCTCATCTCTTTCTCCCAGTGCCAGGGGGAGAGGGAGTTCTAGAGGGTCTCACATTGGCAATTAAATGTCCAGTTTGTGGGACACGGTCCATGTACAATCCCTGGGGCCCACCCAACCACAAAGGGCCCAGGAAGTATAATCACAGAAGTGCCTAGAGTAGAAGTTAAGGGATACGGTTGGTGAAGAGCAGTCCTGAGCCCCCCATACCACAAGAGAAGGAACATACAGTAAGCGCCATCCAAACCAGCCCCAGACAGCGGCCCATGAGGATGACTGGAAGGAAAAGGCATCAAACTCCTCCAGGAATCCAGCAACTCAGAGAAGGGGGTCGTGGCAGAAGATGGCTTTACTTTGCCTTTAGCAAAGGGTGGGGGGACTCAGAATTTCCTCGCTGCTCTCTTAAAAAAAAAAAAAAAAAGTCAGCTGTGTTCCTACCAACTGAGCATGCACGTCCTCTCACAATACTGCCTGTGTTGGGCAAGAACAAGACAGAATGCCTCCAAGAATTCAGATTCTTGCACAGGGTGAGAAAGGGCTTCTTTCCCTAATTTGGAAGTGAGTTTTAAAATGTGCAAAGCAGTAGAAATTCCTCTGGGCACATTACTCTGCCAGGTACGGCTGTGAGTTATTAGCAGCAGCTCCCCCTGGCTCTGCCAAGGCTTACAGGAGACTCAGAAAAGGACCTCATTTTCCAGGTCAAGATCATTAGGGAGTTTAATTAGCACCTTGGCTTCAGAATCTTTATGTAAGCCCGTCCTCTGAGGCGTATATAAAATCGACTGGGGATCCCCATTCCTTGCCAGATGGAAAGTTCAGTGCTCCCTAAGATATCTTTGGACTCTTGGGGCTTACATTCACAGGGTTCCTATGGTGCTGCTTCCCTTTTACCGCTGTCCGTCATCCCACCTGCGGAAGGGAACCATGAGCAAGATACAGACATGGGGAACTATCTTGTGTGACTCTACCAGCAAGGGCTCTGGTGCTGCGTGAACAAAAAGAGGACATGACAGCGGGCTGGCAGATGGGGCACCGGGGGGTCTTGGGTATCAGGGACAGAAGCTGGCCTCTAGCCAGCCCTAGGTTGAATGGCAGGGGAAGATTTTAAGCAAGGAGTGAACAGAGTCAGAGACGTACTTTGGATGGATCTCTGGCTATTGGTGAGCAAGTCAACAGAAACGGAGAGAGGGCAGAGGGGAGGCTCCCACAGGACTGCTGGTGCAAGGCCAGGTGTCTGAGCTGGGGTCGGGGAGGGGAGGGAGTGAGTGAGGCAGGGACCGGATTTTGAAACAGATTGAGAAAGCAAAGTCAGCAGTGCTTAATAACTGAAAACAGGGATGAGGGAGAAACAGAGATTTGGAGGGTGATGGGAATCAGTGGATGAAGAGGATGGGGAAGCCAGAATGTGTCCAGAAAAGAGCAAGTCATCCAGCCGAGCTGGCAGGTGTGATGTTCTTAGGAACAAGATATGGTGGGGGGCTTTGAAGCCCGGAATGGGGGGCGACTTTGTGCTGAATCTTGTAGGAAAAAGGCAGCCCCTGGAGAGTGTTAAGCAAAGAACTAGCAGGTCTGGCTACCTTTGCTGGCAGCTTGTCTGTCTTGGCTGGGATAAACCAACATGGAAGAGCCTTAGAGACTCACTTCCTTAGAAAAACAGAGAGCGACATTTCTATGAGGGATATGGTGATTCTGAAATAGCTCCCCAAATTCTTCAGAACTGCTCCCTTCAAAGGTGGGACCTAAGTCCCCTCCCTTAAAGTTGGGGCTGGCTTCTGACAAATAGAATTTGGGGGAAGAAACGGGATCTGACTCCAAGACTAGGTCTTAAGACGCATTGCATCCTACCCATTGCTCTCTCTCATGGACCTGTGCTCTGGGAGAAGGCAGCAGCCAGGTGGTGAGAACACTCAAGCAGCACCGTGGAGAGGCCCACCGGGTGAGAAACTGAGGCCTCCCGCCAACAGTCATGGGAGCGCACTATCCTGGAAGTCCATCCTCTGGCCCCAGTCAACCGGTCAGATGACTGGGACTCTGGCGTCTTGGTGCTGCCTCACCAGAGGCCCCGAGCCAGAACCACCTGGCTAAGACGCTGGCAAACTCCTGACTCTCAGAAGTGTGTGAGATAATAAATATTTGTTGGTTTTAACCACTACATGTGGGGGTGGGGTAATTTATCACACAGCAGTAGACGGCTATAGTGGGCTGCTCAGAATATCACTGGAAGCTGAGTGATAAAGTAAAGGGAGAAAGGAGACCCGTTAGACAGCTCTTGACAAAGTTTAGAAAAGACACGTGAGGGGCTGAAGGAGAGTGATGGGAACAGAAAGGACTGGACCACCCAGGACTGACGGAAGACAGAAACGCTAGGGATCTCAGTAACTGGCTGACCACGAGAGGTGTAAGACAGACAGATCGCAAAGATTACTGAAAGGTTTAGAGGCTGAGGGGTTTGAGAGGGACCTAAAAGCCTTTTGGAAATGGAAATTGCGTGCATATGTCCTTGTCATAAACATCATTCCCACCATTGTTAGTTTGAGTGCTTAGAACAGTTTTCCCCTCTTTTTTGAAAGACTTATGGACGTATTTATTTTAGAGTGGGGGAAGGGCAGAGGGAGAGAATCTTCAAGCAGGCCCGCTGCTGAGCGAGGAGCCCCAGGCAGGGGTCTCCATCTCACAACCCTGAGATCATGACCTGAGCCGAAACCAAGATTCGGACGCTCAGCCGACTGAGCCACGCAGGCGCCCCAAGAACAGTTTGCCTTTTAAAGAATACATTCCCAAAGATGGCTTCTTCGAAAACTATTTCACTTAGAGGGGTTTCCAACACACCAACTCAGTTCCTGAAATGACCAACGCGGGTCCTCTTCCACAAAAGAATCCCCATGTTGGTGTCGTGCTTTCTGAAATGTTTGTGATTGTCCTTGAGTATTTGAGGAACTTGGGAGCCGGCCGGGCCTCTTTCAGCGGTCAAGTGAGCAAGAGAAAAACCCTTTCCAGCAGCATCTCGGAGCACGTGGAATGCATGCGTGTGGACCACGGAGCTGGCTCGCATGCAAGTGTGTACACGGGCTCACGGCCGCCCCATCAGTCCCCAGGGGAGAGAACATCGCAGGCACCACGCTGATTGACCCATCAACACTCTGGAGCCGAGCGGGGAGCAAAGCGCTCAGCTGGCCCCCGGCCGAGCGTTGACAGCGTCTTCTGGAGAGGACTCGCGCATCAGACGGGACTCTTCTGTTGGACAGCACAGGCAGCAGATGTAGATATGCCTCTGCCAAGCGCCAGATACAGCCCAACATTTGGCAAAAGCTGAGGCTGGCCCCCTGGAAGCTGGCACATTTGCACGCTCCTAGCCGCGGCTCCCTGAAGGGGCCCCAGACACGCTGCGGGGATTCAAGGTTGAACGTGGAACGGGGAAGCAGCGCAGGTGCCCGCCTGCCACCAAATGAACTTACGCTCCTCCCCCGAGGTCATGCCAAGGTGAAGGGAAGGTCAAAGCAGAGTAACAGGGAAGGTCATTTTATTCTTTATCTTATTCACAGGCACCTCCACCTCCTTCATTCGGGCACCCAGCACGATCCTCCCATGATGGCCATACAGGCTGACCCTCCAGGCTGGGGTTTTAGGGGCCTGTGCTAGGGCACCTGCTCTACAGGCAGGTACTTCGAACTGACTGCCAGCTCCAGGGCCGGGCCTCTAGAAAGAGCCCCAGCGGAGGCCCTGCCCGCCTCCGCAGAGGCTCAGGGAGTGCTCTGTCTCTGCCATCGGATCAGCGGGTTTCAACCACTGTGTGCTCCGTGTCACCCAAGGGGGGCTGAGTGATGTCTGGAGATGCTGTTTGATCGTCCCAACTCTGGGGGGAAGGGAGGCGCTCCTGGCCTCAAGCGTGTGGAGAGATGCGGCTAAGGTCCTTACAGAGCCCAGGACAGCACCCACAGCACACAGTCCTCCAGCCCAAAGGCTAGTACTGCCCGGGGTGAGAAGCCCTGGTCTGGAGGGTCAACTCCACCCAGGCAGGTGTGGGGTCTTTTCTTGGTCACTGCTTTGTCCCCAGTGCCTAGGACACCGAGACTGGCTCACAGGAGGTCCGGGGGCGGGGAAGTTGGGAGCGGAGGCACACTGTCTGGAAAAAACTAAAGGCTGGATGAAGGAGCATTACTAATCTTGGCTTCACCTATGTATCAGAGTTTTAACACCCTCCAAAACCGCACCCATCCAAGCCCAGCTGTCGATGTGAAGCCAGATGTCCCTCCTGGCCCATCGGGCAGCATCACTCTTGGTCAGAACACTTACTGTGCACACTCTGGGACCCACACGTGGCCTTACGCATCGTCCTTCACCCTCATCCCTAGAACCCACAAAGTCTGAGCCTGTGCGCACACACGTGCACACGTGGGTATGCACACACGGGAAGTAACGTGCGGGGCCACGTGACTCTTGCCCAGTGCTGGAGCTCTTTGCCCAGAGCCCAAAGACGTTCCCATTCCCACTGCAGACAAAACCCTGAGTTCTAAACTCGGCCATTACAGAGTGGTCCGGACAACGTTTCCCTTCCCCTTCCAAGCTGCCCCCTAAAAGAGCAGGAACCCCAGTCAGCGTGCCAGCCTCTTCCAGAAGGGTCACTGCTCTCCTGGACACCTCCAGCCCACCCCAGGCCAGCGTCCCTGGTGACTGCCCTGGCTGACCGAGCAAGAAACAAAGTAAAGAGAAGCTGCTGACCCGGTGTCCGCACCTGGCCTGCCGGCCGAGCTTTACATAATATTGGTGGCAGCTTCATTTGAATGAAAAGTTCAGCCTTTCTGCAGCCACCTGGGAAGAAGTCATCTGCGACAGGGAACCATGCAGTCTAGAATACCAGAAAAACAAGCCGAGACCTTAAGGGACCCGAGCACAGCCTCGATGGGTGGAGTCCCTGAAGTTTGACCTACCTCCTTAGCGGGGACTGAAGGTGTCTCTACTGATCGCATCTCTTACGGTCTGTATGCTGCTGCTTTGACATCTGAGGCCTGGCGGACCCTGGAGGGACTGCCCCCTCCAGGGCTAGCCAACTCCTAAACAATTCCATGATGCGGAGTTTCATAGGCAAACCCGCCCCTCCAGCGCACCACCCCCAGTGCCTCCTCTCTCAGGCTGGTACACTCAGAGCAGCTAAGCCTCTGCCCCAATCACCTAGGACCAAAGCACCTGACAACTAGGGACAGACCCTATACCCCGGAGCCCTGAAGCTATTCAACCCAGCCAATCCCGAGCTGTGCAACCTGCCTCGCTCATCCCTCCCACGGAAACCACAAAAACACTCTTAACCCCCATTTTCCCTTGCTCCCTGTGCCTTCTGATTGGCTGGGGCAGGCCCCCCGCGGCCCCAGGGGGAGTCCTGGGCCCCTGGCCCTAGAGAACTGTGAATATGATAAACTTCTTTAGGACAATCATCATTTCTGCTTCTGGTCAAAACAAAACAAATCCCAGGGGCCCTGAAAACAATGCCAAACCAGCAGTCGTCCGGAATGCCCATGCTGTCAGCATTTCTAGATGCCGGGGCCCACCCAGGCCTGGGTCGTGGCAGCCTGTCCAACACCTTCTCCAGTCTCAGTGCTGGAGGAGTTAAGGGAAAAGGCAGCCAGGATGTGAGAGCAGGAGAAAGGACACCTCGTTTTGGAAGCACCAACTGTGTGCAAATATGATGCCCATTAGGGACATTCTGCCTTTTCTCATGGTTACAAACTCTGAACACAGGAGGGACCCTGAGGCACTTGGCCTCACACTCATCAGATCTGGAACCAAGAATTGAACCTGAGACTCAAATTCGGACACCCCATCCCCATGGACACTTTAAAGCATCAAAAACGATGTGTCGTTTTTCTTTGCTGGGACTGGTAAGGATCATGCAGACAAAGCCACCGACAGGGTGTCCTTGCTACGGTCATAGCACGTCCCCTGCGGTCTGGTTCTCCACCGTCCCCTCCCTGGTGACAACTGGTTGTCCGGTAGCCCATGGCCAATCACCACTTCCAGGGTCCCTTCTTCTTGGGACAGCAGCATTTTAAAGCTCCAAGGGGGAGGAAGCCTTCTAAGTGTTTTCTCAAAACCCCTACTGTTTGTACCCATAACATATGCTGAAGTGTTTTAAAAACTATGCAGCAACACTGCCAAAAAGGTAAAAGGTAGATTGTTCCCAGGCCAGAGCTGCTCCTTGGGGAGGACTGAACGGAGCAGCCCTGCCAGTAAGTCCAGAGAACGGGACGTCTGCAAAGCATGGGAACCTCTAGCATCGCTCATGCCTGAAGTCGGGACTTCCTGCCAGAAGCCAGGAGTCCCATTCAGCTCTTGCAACCACAGCAGAGAAGAAAGACATTTTTTTTTTTCCAGAACCCACATTGAAAAAGAGCCACCTTTTGACATGACAGCGTGTGCACAGATCCTGCAGAAGCAAAGAGAAACAGAACCAGCTCGAACTAGGAGGAGGCACTCGGGGAAGGTTCTGACTTTAAATCTGCCTCCAGATGTCACACTCAAGAAGGAACAACATCCCCTGCACTGTGTCTCCCAGCACGATCGTGCAGTAACACCAGACATGGGCAAAAGAAGGAATGTCCCACTTAAAAAAAAAAAAAAAAAAAAAAGGCAGAGGTACTGTATGCTTTAGAAATGTCAATGTCATAAAAGAAACAACTGTTGGGGCAACACTCCAGATGAAGGGGTCTAAAGAGACATGACTAATAAATGTAATCTCTGTTCCTCAACGGGATCTCATAGTACTGAGGGGGAGGGGGGAATGTGAAAAAGGACATTATTAGACCAAGTGACAGAACTAGAGTACAGATAGATTAGATGAAACTACCATATTGATAAAAATCGATAATCACTATGATCCCACAAGCGAGCATCTCCATTCTTAGGAAATGGAGACTACATTAAAAATTTAAAAAAAAAAGAGAGAGAAATATGCATTGAAATATTCAGGTTTGGGAGCACCTGGGTGGCTCAGTCATTAAGCATCTGCCTTCAGCTCAGGTCATGATCTTGGGGTGCTGGGATCTAGCCCTGCATTGGGCTCCCTGCTCAGCAGGAAGCCTGCTTCTCCCTTTCCCACTCTGCCTGCTTGTGTTCCCTCTGTGTGTGTGTGTGTGTCTCTCTCTGTCAAATAAATAAATAAAATCTTTTTAAAAAATTATGAAATATTCCAGTTTGTTAGGCCATGACAGACATAAAGACCGGGGCAGAAGAAAATATTACACACAGAGCAAATCCGGGTCAGGGGTGTGACGATGCCCCTTGTACTAGCTGCGATTTTACAGCTCCTGTCCATTTAAAATTAATTCCAAATAAAAACTTGGTTTTTAAATCTGATCTTGAGTGGCTACTGGCAGAGGGGAGAACGTTCCACCATCAGAGCATTAGCCGTTGACAAAGCAAGATCGGGCAGGGGCGGCACCAGCACAGGTCCAGGAGAGAACTGTTCTGATCTTCTCCAGTACCTGCTATGTTCCAGAAGCTTCCCTAGGTCTAGATATATAGTAGGGATTGAAACAGAAACTGACAGTCTTGTGGAGTTTATAGATCAGACAAGTAAATTCCTCCCCAGAAACTGCTGGAAACTCTAAGGGAGAAGTTTGAAAAGGTATCAAAAGTAGTAAAATGGTAACGCGAAATTACAGAGGAGTTAGCCCAGAACAGGAAGCAAAGGGGGGGGCCAGGCAGAGCAGTGAGGAGAAGGGGCCCCCTCCCTGACACGAGACCACCTCAAGGGCACCATTCACTCTGCTGTTTCTTGCACTTGGACATCTTGCTCCCTCCAAGTTCATCTCCCTTAGGCTCTCTTGGACGCACCTGGCTCTGGCTGGCTGGCTTCTCGCCCTCACCTGGTCTTGCCCCCTACACCTGGGGCCCGGCTTCTCTTCTCTAGAAGAGCCTCATTCTAAAACCAGAGCCTCGCCCATGCCTCCTGGGAGCCTTCTCAGACTGAGCACTTTCTTGTCAGCCTCTCCAATGGACTTAGAACTGTGCCCTGTGGGGGCTGCCCTGATTTTCTCAGGCAGCCCTGGGGCTTGGGGAGCTGATCTGGTGGGGAGGAGGTAGGGATGCCAGTGGAGCAATGTATTCTCAGAGCAGCAGAGCCACCTGCCTCCTCTAATGCCCAGGAGAAGAGACAGATCTCAAGACGTCCCAGCAGGGGCAGCCCCCTCAGTCCGGACATGGCTTCCAGGGATGGCTCCTAGAGACCACCCTTCTTCAGGTGTGGCCGCACTCAGACCTTTTGTGCCTCTGTTTCCTCACCTGTAAACTGCTACACCACAGGCCCTCCCTCGTGGGGTGTGGGAGGATCCCACCAGTTCCTTCTTCTAGAACAGTGCCCAGCACACAGAAGGCATCTTATTGTCTCTGCTGCTGTTGTGCTTAGGGCTGGGCCAGCCTCATCTTCCAAGAGACAGCCAAGTCCGGGGGTGTACCTAGACGTGGCCCTGTGCCACCCAGAACTCCACAGAGTCGCCACGCCATGGTGTCTAGCACACGGGGAGGCTCTTGGATTGGCCCTGCCTCGACCTTTGACTGGCCCTAAACCCAGGGCCCGCCCTGTGCCGCCTGCTGTCCTGCGGCCCCCAACACCCACAGGCCCCCTCCTTCATGTGCCCTGGCCTGAAAGCCTCAAACCCAGCAGAAAGCTCTGTCCCTCTGGAGGCCTTCTGCATGTCCCCTGCCAATCGGTGCTGCTTTTCCTTTTACTTCTGTCGCTGCTAAATTGATGCACAGATAGATACACGAAAGAACAAGGGGGATGCAACCACATTAGAGGCTTTTCCGGGGAAGAAAAGAGCTTGTGGCCACTTTCATGAGCACTCCTCCACCGACCGATATTAGGGCCTGTGACCTGACCTATGCCACCCCACAGGGATAGGGCAGGGAGCAGGAGGGAAGGCATGCAGTGTATGGGCAGGGAGACTTGCAAAGTCCTAAAGAGTTTTCCAGCTAGTCCCGCAGTCAGCGTTCCCCCTGGCCAAAGCCTCCTGGATGCATATCATTTCCTGAACATCTTAGTCAAACAGGCCTCGGCTCACAATGGCACGTTGTTATTTCACTTCGGGAAGCTGGTGGAACCCAGGGAAGCTGGGAGGCGGTGCCCGCGCCACGCACGGCCCGCAGGAAAGTGCAACAGCGCCATCTAATGGTCGCGTCTGGCAGCTGCGAGGTCCGCGCGCAGAGACCCAGCTTTCATTCTAGGGAAAACGTGATCCTGCCCCATCCATGCTCCCAGCGTGGTGACAGGGCCTCCCTAGCTGCGAAGATACAGCAAAATCGGCTACGCGGCCACATCATTAAGAGACGAAATAGCCAAAACGTGTACAGGAGGCTGACTTGTTTTGCTTGGGCGTTGATGAAGAACCCAAAAGGGCAACAGCGCAGGATTCCTGGAACTCCCAGTGCATGAAACCTGGTGCAGGGCCTCTGGGGTCTCAGGGCCTCTTGCCACAGTGAAAGCCAGCCAGCCCAGTGCCCATCTGCCTGGCCTGCCTGTTAGCAAAGCTGTCACGGAAAGGCCTCCTCCAAAGGGAGGAAGGCTGTGTTCTTTGGAAAAGAGAGACCTCAAAGGGGCACAGGTTCTCAGACCTGAGTGTGCATCCGTGTCACCTAGAGGTTTTGTTAAAATAAGGATTCCTGAGCCACAGCCAAGGCTCTCTGACTTGTGGGTCTGGGGTGGGGCCTGAGAATCTGCATTTCTATCACATTCTTGGTTACATTGATGATGCTTATCCAGGGCCCCACTCTGAGACCCCCTGCTTAAGCCTAACAGTTATTTAAAAAAAAAAAAAAAAGTCTCATAGTTATTTAGCTGGACCGCTTCTCCCTAAACATTGCTCCCGTGGTCGGCACTTATCTTACTCCAGTTACACTGGCAGAATTCCAGTACCTCGGTCTGGCAACTCTCTTAGGAAAAGCCGGGGAGGGACCTAGAGGACGGGTCTCTCCCATTTCACACCATCACAGGTTGGACTCCACCAGGAGACAAAGTCAGACCCAGTGCCAGGCCTGCTGACACTGCAAAGACCCTTGGTTCCAACCACAGCATCGAGCAGGACAATGAGCTCAGGATACCTACCATCCACATTCACAAGGGGACAGCTGTACATCATCTCTGCAAAGTTAATGCCTGTGTGCTTTCCACAACCTTCCCAAAAAGACTCGTACTGAGGTCATTCCATGCTTGAGATTTATGAATACAAATGGGAAACTTTTGCACTGGTACAACCAGCATTATTCCTTGACAGGATCGTATTCTTAGCCTACAATTTTGAGCTTGCAGGCTTTGCCTGACACCCTGACCAGTAAACCAGCACATGTGTTCAGCCAATCAGAAGTGTGCCGTGCTCTTAGTACTAACCTATCACATTCTGTCCGATCAGACCACAAGGGTATTTAGCCAATCAGAAGTAAGCATTGTCCAGCGCCCCATTCCCCCATTGTGTACAAGCCAATCACACCATAAATGTTTCCAACCAATCAGAAGTGAGAGCAATGCTTTGCGTCCACCATCACAGCCAGTCAGACCACAGATAAATTTACCCAATCAGAAGTGATTAATAGGTTGAACTCTGCCCACAGAAATCTACAACACCGTTTATACCCGTTCTGTTAAGAACTGTTTCTCAGTTGATATGGCTCTTAATTGCATCAAAGATCAATTGAAAAGGTGATTTGCTTTTGACTGGGAACTATGGATTCGTTACAAATGTTTGCCTGTGACAAAAATGTATAAAAGCTGGAGAAAAGCTAACCCCCTCAGAGTTGACTTAACCATTAGCACAGCAGGTACTCTGCCTAGGGCTCAAGGAAATTATTTTATTTTAAAATAAGAAACAAAGAAAAGAAAGGAATACACTTTGTCCTGGGTTAGATTCATCTTTATACTAACAGAGTAGCAAAATGTAATTTTTTCTTTAGTGGAGAAAGGGGCCCACAGAGGCAAAAGCGCAAAAGCCCATGGAAGTCACACATCAAGCAAATGGGCAGAATTAGATTGTCCTGAAGGCCAGTAACAGCTGTAACCATCTGTAGTTGTGTATAACTGCTTTGCCTTCTATAACCCTTTGCCTTCTTTCTCTTCTACGAAGACAGAGTAAACTGGAGTAAAAAGCATATCCGTCTGGACTCTCGGTTGCAAGTAAAAAATAAACCAAAAAAATTCAAACTGGCTTAAGCAAAAGAGAGACTACTATCTCTTGAAAAACCTAGAGGGATGCTGGTTTCAGGTGCAACTGGATCCAGGGACTCCATCAAAGCCACCAGGATTTGGCATGTCCCCATCTCTCTGCTCCAGTTCCATTTTCAGGCCCTCCCCTGTAGTCACAGGATGACACAGTCTCTCCATATTCACTTCCCACCAGCTTCTTCTTAGGCAGCTTAGACTCATTCTGTCTTGACTAATACATGCTCTGACTGGCCTCGGTCAGGGTCACCTGCCCCACTCAGACCTCAAGGCAGAAGAGCCACCATGACAACCCAATGGCACATGCCTAACAGGTTAGAAGTCTCTGCATACATCTCAGTACAGGATCACCCAACAATCCTGGGGCGGGGGGGGGGGGGGGGGGGGGGGGAGACAGGATCTTATTATCCCCATTTCACAGATGAGGAGACTGAGGCCCTGACAGGTTAAATGGCTCATCCAAGATCACCTGGCCAGAAAGTGGCAGAACCAGAACACTAAGCCAAATCTCCAGACTCCGGGTATGCACTTGGCCACTTCACTACTATCTCCTCGTAGTCTAAGAATCAAGGAGAGAAAAGTATCACAGACCCAAAAGAGGTACAGGGGGGAGAAAACAAGAAAACATGACAAACTTTTACCAACACCCTTGCTGGTCAGTTCACTGCTGTAAGTCCAAGAGACAGCCTTCCAGGTCAAGTCCTTGTGTTGTTTTCCAACCTCTGTCATACCCACATCACTCCTGCAATGTTGCCACATACACAACTGCATTGTTGCCAAGTACTATTCCTTGTTTTCCTTAAGACAACTTGCCTATTCTATTTACAAAAATGGTTTTTAAACATCCTGTCATAACAGTAAATCACAACAGTAGCCTCTTTCCTCAAACGAAGACTCCTTTCAAAATCAACCCAGAATGATTCAAAGTGGTCACCTGTACCCCATTCAACATCACCCCACATCCCAGGCAGGGTAGGGTCCATGGGCTCTGTTTGGGGAATCAGAGCTAGTTGGTCACACCAGAACACAGGCAATCACTATGCTGTCCCACTAAGGTCCTCTCCGGTGTGCCCACCACATCCCCCACACACTGGGGTCCAGGGGAAGAAAGTCAGAGCCCTCTGGAGCAGAAGGCGTAGATGGCAGGCCCCAAGTGTGGCCAAAGCACCGCTCGCTTAGGGCTCATAAGGGCTCATTCCTCCCTCATAAGGCAGCTGGGACTGCCACGGCATCCGTGATAGCTAATTTTATGTGTCAACTTGACTGGCTCACAGGGTGCCCAGATATTAGGCTATTATTTTGGGGTGTGTCTGTGAGGGTGTTTCCAGATGAGATCAGCAATCCAATCAGTAGAGTGAGTTAAGAAGATGGACGATGGCCCTCCCTAATTGTTGGGCATCATTCCAATCCACCAAGGGCCTGAATAGAACAAAAAGGTGGAGAAAGAGCTCTCATTCATTCACTCTCTCTCTCTCTCCTTCCCTCCCTCCCTGCCTGACTGCATGAGCTGAGACATCAGTCTTTTCCCCTTAGACGGGGACTGACATCCTCATCACCCCTGGTTCTCAACCCTTCAGACCCAGACTGCAATTCACACCAACTTTCCTGGACCTCCAGCTTGAACATGGCAGATCCTGGGACTTCTCGGCCTCTATAATTGCAGGAGCCAATCCTTATAATCAAGCTCTTCTTGGAGATGGACAAGTTGGCAGGTAGGTGGATGGAGAGGTAGATGAACACTTTAGTAGTTCTGTCTCTGGAGAGCCCTGACGAAAACAGCACCCTTGGCCTCCTACCCTCACTAAGGTAAGACGTTATTCAGGAGCCACAAGACCCTCGGTGGCTTCCAGAACATTCTTGGCTGGCCTGTTAGTCATCTCAGGTCCCCACCTTACTTCCTCCATGATTATTTCCGTGATTCTCTGGGTGGAGTTGTCCAAGGCAGCCCTGGAGTAAGCCGTGGCCATACCCACATCTTCACCTACAGTTACTCAGACCAGCTAGCCAGATGTATGGTAGTGTAAGTCTCTGCGGAGTTGAGAGAGAGCCTTCAGAGCACCCACAAGGAGCACCTCACTGTATGGAGATGGAAACCTGCCCAGGGGTCTGTGGCTTCCCACCCCAGGGTCAGGGGGCAGAGATGGGCTAGGTCACAGTCCCCTGACTCTTGATACAATTTTCTTTCTTACTCGATCAAGAATATTCCCATTCCCGGGGCGCCTGGGTGGCTCAGTGGGTTAAAGCCTCTGCCTTCAGCTCAGGTCATGATCCCAGGGTCCTGGGATCGAGCCCCACATCGGGCTCTCTGCTAGGCAGGGAGCCTGCT
The DNA here is from genome assembly GCF_010015895.1 of Lontra canadensis. Taxonomy (NCBI): domain Eukaryota; kingdom Metazoa; phylum Chordata; class Mammalia; order Carnivora; family Mustelidae; genus Lontra; species Lontra canadensis. The sequence goes on along the minus strand of NW_022631083.1, from coordinate 6,575,251 downwards.
TCCCTTCCTCTCTCTCTGCCTATTTGTAATCTCTCTCTCTCTCTGTCAAATAAATAAATAAAATATTTATTTTAGAATACTTATATAGATAGAATATTTATATAGAATACTATATAGAATATTTATATAGAATACTATCACTTTCTTAAAAAAAAAAAAGAATATTCCCATTCCCAAATTAAACTGGGTCAATTGGGTTCCTAGCTCCAAATCCCCCAGAGGAACAATCTAGAAAATGGGCCAGAGTGATGAAAGAGAAGGAGAGAAGGGAATCCAAATCACAGCTGCATAGTGATCTGTCTCTAGGTACATGGTCCCCAGGGTTTTCTAAATCCCCTCTCCCAGGGGAGATTACGGAGGGGCTGGCAATGCTGAGAGGGAGCATGGGGTCTGGGGCAAGGATGGAGGAACCAGCCTGGACTTGTGTTCCTCCCCTGCAAGATTTGCTCCTTAGTCAGTCAGTCAACGCACCCTCCCTTGGGAAGCTGGGTTGGGGCCTCCTGGGACCCCCTGCAGTGGAGCGCAGAAGGGAGGAAATGTGCTGAGTAAGAAAAATAAAATGCCATCAAATGTCAAAAACGAGTCAAGCTTAAAGAGTCCTGCCCTGGGGTGGGTGGGGGGGCGCACCTTTAAAGAGACAGAATTGAAATCAGGATCCTGAAGAGGCATCTGCACCCCCTTGTTCACTGCAGCGTTATTGATAAGAACAATGACACGGAAACAAAGAGCCTGTCCACAGATGAACAGGGAAAGGACACAGGGAATATGCATGCCATGGAATATTATTCAGCCTTAAAAAGGGAAATCCTGTGACCAGCAGCAGCATGGCTAAAACGGGAGAACATTCTGCTGAGTGAAAGCAGCTGGACATGGATAAATACCGCAGGATTCCACGTATATGCGGCACCTAAAATAATCAGACCCCTAGAAGCAAAGAACTGAATGCTGTTTACCAGGGGCTGGGGGAGGGGCCGGTGACAGTCCGTGAGTGAGTTCTAGAGATCTAACGTACAGCAGAGCGCCTCCAGCGAGCCACACCAGGTATTATACACCTGAAACTGGTGAAGGGGTTGGATCTCATGTCAGGTGTTTTTACACCTTATGGGGCACAGGAAACTCCTGGAGGTGATAGGCCAGACCATTACCCTGATAATGTGGTGATGGTTGCACAGCTGTGTGCATATGGACAAACGCACCCAACTGTACGCACTAAATATGTGTAGTTTCATGTGTGTCAGTTACACCTCAATGAAGCGGTTTTTAAAAGAGAACTGGGGCGCCTGTGTGGCTCAGTGGATTAAGCATCTGCCTTCGGCTCAGATCATGATCCCGGGGTCCTGGGATCAAGCCCCACATCGGGCTCCTTGCTCAGCAGAACGTCAACTTCTCCCTCTCCCTCTCCCTCCCCACCCTTCGTGCTCTGTCTCTCTTGCAAATAAATAAAGTCTTTAATAAGAGAGAGAGGGAGAACCAAAGGGAACGACCTCCCCACTTCCCTGCATGGGAAGGATGTGGGCCACACGAACAGGTGTACGAAAACCAAGAAGGCAGGGTTCCCTTAACCAGCAGCACGCCCGCTTCCCTTTCGAGACCGCATCTTCAAAGCTCTCAACCCATGGGGGGTCTGGGGAGGAAGCAAGGGCTCCCACTTTCCCCAGCAGCAAAGGGAGGCAGGGTGCACTGCGGTGCATCTTTATTTTTGCATTGGAAAGCCCATAGGGTTAATGAGGAAATGGGGAAATCTGGAAACTGTCTGCAACCCCAGGACTCCCAATGAAAGCTAAACATCTTTTCCTTTAAAGCACATCAACGAAACAGATTCACAGAGGCAGGTATGTGCAGTCTACACTCCCGTTTCTTTCATTTACAAAGCTCAGTGTTCCCAATGACAACTAAAGACACCCCTCCCCACCAACAGCCAGGCCGGGCCTCTTTGGTTTCTGCAGGAAAGCCAGCGGGTGTCCACTGCCCTGGGACACCTCCTTGGGGCTGCAGTCCTTGGCGAAGCAGGCTTTGGTTTGTGCAAGGCTGCCATCGTGTGGCCGCCGCAGGTATTCTCCGAAAACTGCCCAGAGGGAGAGGGGGCGTGCTCTTTGCAAACCGAGATTGAGATCACCCTTGTTCTGCCACCAGCTGGAATGGGGGCTGCAGACATAGATTAAGAGGAAAATCAAGTTCTAATGTTGCCATCCAGGGCTGAGTCTTCCCCAGGGCACTCCCCGGGCCCTACGATGGAACTCAACTCTAGGCACACAGTGATTCCTCCAGTAAGTGCAGAAGAATGGTCTCACCAGTCAGGGCAGTAGGGAGGACCAAGATGTGAAGCAGCCCCAAGCACTGGCGTGGTCTCCGCTGGGTCGTCCTGCGAGCCCCACCCCAGCCTCAGAGCTATACACCCTCCCCGGGGCTCCTTGAACGCTCCTTGTGCAGTAACTGGGCCAGTACAAAACAAGCACTTGGTCAATAGCTCTTCAAGGTCTTCACCCATCTCCTCAAGGTCTGACCTCTTGGCTCCCTCCAAAGCCCCATCCCAGCGTGGAAGTTCCCAGAGAAGGAAAGGTCCCAAAGAGCAGCCTGAGTCCCGGGTTATGCAAGTGTCATGGGGACGCCTGAGCCTACCCCACATCAAAGCCACAATGTCCCCAGTGGAAAGCCAATGATTTCCCTTGTGGCCAGGAGCAGCAAGACATGGGTCGTGAGGCCATCGCAGGTGTTGGCATCACCCACCGGCTGGGACCAGGGGAAGCACCAGCGGATGCCAGTGGGACTGCAGGGCCAGAGTCCAGGTGTCCAGGTCCAATGAGGCCCTTCGTGGCCACGTGGTTGGGTCCCTGAGACCAGAGACACTGACAGGACAACTGAACACGTGAGCTGGTGCCAGTGTAAGCAGGACAGATCCAGGCCAAGAGGTGATGTCCCCTCCTTGCCAAGGCCCCTGTCCCAGGCAGCCCCAGAAATGAATACTCACTGAGGGAGGCCGCAAACGGCCCGAGTTCCACCTACAGGGTTACGTTTAAGCACGTTCCTTAAAGCGCTTCCTTGTGTAGTTTGTGTGGATTTAATTTATACAGATTTCTTTTTTTTTTTTTAAGATGTGATTTATTCAACAGAGAGAGACACAGCGAGAGAGGGAACACAAGCAAGGGGAGTGGGAGAGGGAGAAGCAGGCTTCCCACAGAGCAGGGAGCCCGATGCGGGGCTCGATCCCAGGAACCTGGGATCATGACCCGAGCCAAAGGCAGATGCTTAACAACTGAGCTACCCAGGAGCCCCCCAATTTTTTCTTTTTAAAAAAAGATCTTATTTATTTTAGAGAGAAATAGAGGACAAGCAGGGGGAAGGGCAGGAGGGGAGGGTGAAGAAGAGTCCCCGCTGAGCAGGGAGCCCTATGTGTGGCTGAATCCCAGGACCCTGGGATCATGACCTGAGCCAAAAGCAAGACTCTTAACCAACGGAGCCACCCAGGTGCCCTAATTTATACAAATTTTCTAAAGTTACTTTACAAATATAATATACACATTTATATGTGTATGTGTGTATATATTCAATGACATGCTTTTTACCTGCTGTTGGTACCCTGAGAATCCAGCAAACATTCCCCAAATCAAGCAAGTGTAGAACCAAGAAGGAATAATAACCATCCAAGCCTATTCCTGCAAATCACACTGAGCCAGGAAGACTGCACCACATTCCACCCAAGGACATGCCTTCTAATCCCATGAAGTTTGAACAGAGTCCGCTAAGACCAAAGGAGCCATCTGCTCAGTGCACACCTCACACAACCTCCATGAGCTGCCCACCAGTGAGCAGGTGCCACAAGTCGGGGGCAATGATGGCCCCGAGAGTCTGCAAGCTCTAGAGCTCATCTGCACACTGCCAAGGGTTACTGCTAGAGAGGTAATCTTCTAGAAAGCCTGAGGAACACATTCAGGGAAGTCTTTCAGTTGCTGGGCCATTTGTAGGATTTTTCTTACAGGAAATTCCGCTTTCTGAGACGGTCTCATCTGATGCTGCGAATGACAGAAAGTCCCATTGCCTGGATGCTTGGTTGGGTGCTGGACTTGCAGACCCTCCATGGGCATTGCTGCGGTTTCCAGGTCCTTTTTCTTGCTTGGCCACGGTGACATATTGTGCCCTGTGTAAAATGGTGGGAGGTGGAGGGGGAAGAGGAAGGTGGCCAAGGAATTTCATGGCTTCTCAACATGGAAACCTAGATACCTAACATCAAAACTTCCAGATGCTGACCATCTCTCCCTAGAAAGAGAACTAAATCAAAATCAACTTTTAGAATGTTTCTTGCAGAAAATGGGGGTGTTAGAAATTGTTTCATAATCTGTTGGGTCCCTAAGGTTTCTGCAAGTAGCTGACCAGTTGGATTTCTTTCTTCCTCATCCCAAAGGGCATGTTCTGAAAGCCTTCCTGAACAAAATATGATGCTAAGAATGCCTAAAACCCCAGTCCCTGAAAGGAAATCTGTCTGAGGCCCCAGTAGGAAACAGTGAAGTCCATCACTACTGCCAGACCCCAAATCCATAAGGCAAGCTTCTGCAGGACCACGGACTCCCAACATCCTCTGCCCGCCTTGTATCTGGTTTTTCCCACTTAGCATAATGTGTTTAAGGGTTTTCCATGGTATAGCGTATATCAGTACTTCATTCATTTTTATAGCTAAATACTATTCCACTGTACAGATATAGTACATTTTGTTTATCCCTTTTATCAGGCTTTGGGTCTGATTTCAGTTTGGCTGTTATCAATTATGCTGCTTTAAACACCTGTGTGTGAGTTTTTGTGGCCACAGTTCTTCGGTTCTCTTGCGTATGCATCCAGAAGTAAATTTCTGGGTCATATGGTAAGTTTGGGGTGCAGCGACGCACAAGGCACTGCACCTCTCACAGGACATGGGCCTGGGATCCAGAGATGGCTTTCTTCTAAGTATTGACTGCTTTGTAGATTTTTCTGTTATCATCGTATAATCAAACAACTTTCTCCCTAATAACACCCTTTAGATGGACGGCATTTACAAGACACAATCATTATTGCTTCCACACCAAATGCACAAGCCACCAAAGAAAAGTAGATACACTGTGCGTCAAGAATTCAAATGGCTGTGCACCTCAGAGGATGCCATCAAGAACGTGAAGACACAACCCGCAGAATTGGAGAAATTATGTGCGAACGATATATGCGATGAGAGACTTGGTTCTGAAATATACAAAGAACTGTTACAACTCAATAATACAACAACCCAATGAAGAATGAAAAGAGCCAGCAGACGTCATCAGCCGTCAGGGAAGTGCACGTGAAAACCACAGGGAGAAACGAGCTCTCTAGCACTGGGATGGCGGCTCGGCAAAAAGATAAAGAGCATCAAGCACTGGCTGGGGTCGGGAGACAGTGGAACCCTCGTGCACTGCTGGAGGGAACGGAAAACCGTGTCATCCCTTCAAAAGAGAATTCGGCAGTTCCTCAAAAAGTTAAACGCAGAGTCACCCTATGCCCCAGAAACTCCATCTCGGGTATGTACCCAAGAGAACTAAACATGTCCACATAAAGACTTGTGCACGAACGTTCACAGCAGCATTGCTGGTAATGCCAAATCTATCTAAAAGCCCACTAACAGGAGGTACCTGGGGGGGTTAGTCGGTGAAGCAACTGACTCTTGATTTTGGCTCAGGTCATGATCTCAGGGTCGTGAGACGGAGCCCCATGTCAGGCTCTGCGCTCGGCGGGGAGTCTGCTGGCGATTCTCTCTCCCTCTGCCTCGGCCCCTCGCCAAGCTCACTCACACACTCTCTCTCTAAAATACATAAATAAACCTTTTTAAAAAATAAAAAGTCCTCGGGGCGACTGGGTGGCTCAGTGAGTTAAAACCTCTGCCTTCAGCTCGGGTCATGATCCCGGGGTCCTTGGGTGGAGCCCCGCGTCAGGCTCTCTGCTTGGTGGGGAACCTGCTTACCCCTCTCTCTCTGCGCCTGCCTCTCTGCCTGCTTGTGATCTCTGTCTGTTAAATAAATAAATAAATATATTTAAAGAAAAAGAAAAAGAAATACAAAGTCCATTTAAATTAAATTTAAAAGTTCATTTAAAAAATGAAAGCCCATTAATTGATAAAAAGGTAAGTGAGCAAACGCGGTATATATCCCTACAATGGAGTATTATTCAGCTATAAAAAGAGGGAGGGGAAAATAAAATAAGATGAAATCAGAGATGGAAACAAACCATAAGAGACTTTTTTTTTTAAGATTTTATTTATTTATTTGACAGACAAAGATCACAAATAGGCAGAGAGGCAGGCAGAGTGAGAGGAGGAAGCAGGCTCCCTGCTGAGCAGAGAGCCCGATGCGGGGCTCGATCCCAGGACCCTGGGATCATGACCTGAGCCGAAGGCAGAGGCTTTAACCCACTAAGCCACCCAGGTGCCCCACCATAAGAGACTCTTAACTACAGGAAACAAACCCAGGGTTGCTGGAGGGAGGTGGGGGGGGAGGGTAACTGGGTGATGGGCGTTAAGGAGGGCACGTGATGGAATGAGCACTGGGAGTTACACACAACTGATGAATCACTAAACTGCACCACGGAAACTAATAATAGCCTGTATGTCAATTAATTGAATTTAAAGTTTAAAAAACGAACAAAGAACTGATACAAGCTATAAGGTGAATGAACCTTAAAAACATGACACCAGGTATGCGGGGGTGGCTCAGTCGGTTAAGCATCCAACTCTTGGTTTCGGCTCAGGTCATCATCTCAGGGTCCCGAGATCAAGCCCCATGTCGAGCTCCATGCTCAGTACAGAGTTGACCTGTCCCTCTGCTCCTCCCCCACTTTCTCCCTCTCATGAATAAAAAATGTTTTTTAAAAGAAAATTCTTAAAAGGGGCACCTGGGCGGCTCAGATGGTTAAAGCTTGCCTTTGGCTCAGGTCATGATCTCCAGGTCTTGGGATCAAGCCCCGTGGTTGGCTCCCAGCTCAGCAGGGAGTCTGCTTCTCCCTCTCCTTCTGCCTCTCCCCCTGTTTGTGCTCTATCTCTGTGTCTCTATCTCAAATAAATGAATGAATAAATTAAATAAATAAATACATCCTTAAAAAACATTATGCCAAGTGAAAGAACCCAGATGGAAATGACCACACACAGTATAATTCTACTTGTAGGACATGTCCAGAACAGACAAATCTATATATAGAGAAAGTAGGTTTGTGGTTGCCTTGGGCGGAGGGTGGGTGTAAAGGGAGAGACTACTAATAGGTACAGGGTTTCTTTTGCAGGTACGGATTGTGGTGTTGATTGTACAACTCTGTTAATATACTAAAAACCATGGAATTGTATACTTCAAATGAAATTAACTTTATGGTTTGTAAATTACTGATTTAACAAAAACAACACAACACACATGCATACACACGCTTTATGGGCATTCCCCACACAAGCTACATGGAAAAGAGCGCTGCACATGGCCCCAGACCCAACCCAACTGTGTCACTGGCTGGAGTGACACTCAGAGCTCCAGTGTTTCCTTCTAACTCTGCAGGGTTTGTCTTTACATCTTTAAATGAACTACACCAACGCCATCAGTTCTTCTCCCTTGGGAGGATGCTTTTATTGAACAGTGACTTCATCAAACCCCTGAGACATTTTCATCAGTTCATTTCCATATAAACACAAAGCACCAGCCATTCACCTGGAACAGTGCCAAGTTCACAGCAGACACCGAGTCACATATTGAAGATCGTGTCTGTCGTAGAGCGCCCCTTGGTTACAGAGTCCACTTTTGTGGTCTGTGCCTCCTTCACAAGGGGCCCACATGCACTGGGGGACTTCATGAGGTCTCCCTATGGAGCTCTAAACTCTACTTCTTTCCGCTGGACTCTTCCCTCTTTCTAATGGGTGAAAGACAGACAACAACTCCAGAAGAACACTCTAGAAGAGACCTTTCAGAGAGAAGAGTTTGAATCCAGTAAACACCTTTCACTTACCTATATAACCCCCATGCCCAGCACAGAGATCAATCCTGAGCAAGCATGCTGAATATTTATTATACATCAGGATGGATGGATGGAGAGAGGGATGGATGGAGAAATAAACGGGCCAATGTGGGCAGATGGATGGACAGACATGTAGGTAGGTGGATGTGATGGATGGACGGATGGATGGATAGATGTCAGGATGGATGAAAAGACAGGTGGGTAGATGGACAAATGAATGGAAGAACGAACCGATGATCAGAGGGGTGGATGGAGAGATGTGGAGAGATGGACAGTTGAGTCCATCAAATGAATGGATGGGCAGGTGAATGGACAAATGTGGACTGATGGATGGAGAGACAAGCAGGTAGATAGAAGGAGGGATGGCCTGACAGCTGGGTAGATGGGTGGATGGACAGATGGCTGGGTGGACAGATAGATGGAGGAGTGAATAAGTAACAGGTCCCATCCAATGTGCCCTCTGACCACTCAGGGAAACATCAGTACCTTGTCAGCACAGGGTGCTGGTGGTCTCCTCTCCATCCCCAGGCTCCAGGATGGGCTTTACTATACCCCCAAAGAGCTGAAACTGTTCTCCATCCATCTCTAGGGTCGAACCACAGAGGAACAGAAGTAAGGTGTCACCCCTGACCCCCGGGGTGATCTGTTATCATTCATTCCCCACAGTTACTGAGGACCGGCTCTACACTGGCACTGAGGACACGAGGGGCGACTGAGATGGCCCAGGGCGGACCCTGTGGGTGGCTCATGGAAATCAGAGCTGAGTGCCCAGTTCTTTGAGGTCACATGGGAAGGGGAGGAGGAGGTATTCAGGAAGGGACACCTAAGCTGAGACTAGATGTAGCCCGACTGACAAGCTGTGTGTGTGTCTGTGTGTGTGTGTGTGCAAGTGCACATTCAAAGGTGGGGTGGGGGAAGGAGGGAGAGACAGAGAAGGAGGACGGAAAGAAAAACAGGACAGGAGGAGGGAGGGAGGGAAAGGCACACACCCAGGGCAGAGCAAGTGTGTGAGTGCTGACCCCGAAGCAAGAGCACAGGTGTGTCTAAGACGGAAAGCCCAGGCAGCCAGAAGGCAAGGCAGGCACGCCAAGAGATGGGAGCAGTCGTCAGCGCCCCAGGTGCTCCAGACAGTGATCAAGCCTCAGAGGGGTGTGCCCAGTGAGGAGGTCAGACTTCCATTCACCCGCAAGTAGGGGCTGGGACTGGGCTGACCCAGTCTGGTTAGAAGGTTAAGAATCCTACTGAGCATCAGTGAGACTCGGCCAACATGCAGAGAACAGCAACTTCTGGGGAGCAGGCCCCAGGCCTCAGGAAGCAGCCCACACTGCGCCTGACCCTGTGGAAGGCCTACCTGTCCTGTCCTCACCAGGGCCTTACAGGCAGGGTCCTTGGCTCAGCTTCAAATCCCCAAGTGCATGCCTCGAGCAGGGGGCGCAGGCAGCTGAGGCCAATGTCACAGCGGGGGCGGCCACTAGCTGCACAGTCACCTTGACCTCACGGAACTGAATGCTGTCTAAAGGCCAGCAGCACAATATCTGCTCCAGTGGCTTCCCCTCTGAATGAGGTGATGGCTAAGATCCTGATGCCCGCCTGGAGCCAACTATGAGCGCCTCCTGTATCCTAGGCCAGACATGGGCGGGGCGCTAAGAAACGGTGTGCACCAGGCAGTCCCCACCACCGTCCTCGGGGAGCTTCCGCTCCAGCTGAAGCGTCTCTGGAAAAGAAACGAGTCTCCCTAGAAACCCGTCTGGTGTCTGTGGTCTCACAGTGACGTCTGGGGCAGGGCGGGTTGGGGGGAAGGGGGTAAACCTGAGACAGATTTCTGTAGCACAGATCAGAACAGGCTCAGCCCTTCTCAGAGCTTCACTGCGCTTAAGAAAGAGGCATATCCGCGTGGTTCTAGTACAGTCTCTACCAATTCACCCCAGGTAACAGAAACCATATTAGGTTTAACAAACACACTTCTGAGATCTGAGCCCAGGAAAACGGCTGCTTGTACCTGCTTATTAGATCTCTGTACTTGAGGAATAAAGCACTTTTATAGGCTTTCTATCACCTGAGCCCACAAAACAAGCCCCAGGTGGGCAGGGTCTGTGCCGTCCCTTTCTCCTCAAAGTACAATGCAGCAAGGGCAGAGGCCAGCTGCTGGGTGTGCGAGCACGGAGTGACGGAGGCAGCGCTCACGCCCGTGCCCCCCAGAGCCCAGACAGGCCCCTCGAGGAGGCTCGGGTTTGCCCCCAGGAGTCAGGAGCTGGGCCGCAGGTGCTTCTCCTGGGACTCCCAGGCCAGCCCCGCCTCCACCGCTGTCCTCTTGGCCGCCTTCCCCTCCGGCTGGGCCCCACAGGCTCCTCCAAGCCACCCCGCTGCTGTTTCTTCCACTCCGCAGTCTTGATCGCTCTTTCTCTCCTCCCATTCTCCACGGGTCCTCTCCTGAATCAGAAAACAATCAACACAGCTTTCCGATGCTGCCGTAAGGGGCCTGTCGGTGTCCTGGCTGGGCCCTTGCACACGCTGTGTGCGCAGATTCAGGCCAGATGAGCCGGGCTCCAGCGCCCCAGCCAGCCAGGGGGACCCCGTATTTTGTTCATCAGATGCTCTGAGGACCTTTTTACTGGTGGGAATATATTTCCTGGCAGGAACTGAAGAGCCCATCCATGGAGATCAGAGAAAGAGCAAAGCAAGGAAGCACTACTTTAAAAGGTGGCACTCTTACGCCTGAGTCTGTGGACCTCCCTGGACCCCTGGCCGTGGCTGTGACATCACACCGAACACCTCCTGCTTCCTCTAATGGCCTTCAAGGCTTACGAGAGAAGTTGGGGACCAACAAAGAGGTAAAGCACAATACTCTCACTTCAGTGGTCTGGAAAGGCCGTCAATGAGCCCCTTTCTCCATTGCAAACCAAGGGAAAGGAGAGCCCTCCTCTGCCAGTTTTTCTAAAGCAATCCAGCACTCACTGGGATAGCTTATGCCTTTGATGTTGAGTCCTCTATCCCTGTACCATCTACTTTCCAAAATAAGCAGTACTGCTCACAAGCTGCAACTGGAAGTTCTGGAGTTTGAAATTATTAACAACTTTTTCGGACTTCAAGAGCAAAGACCCTTCCGTAGCAGAAAATGGACGTTACCAGAATTGCCTTGTATGGGCAAAGGTCTGTCTCGGCTTCAGGAAAACACTTAATGGAATACATCGCTTCAAAGTCTTATAAAACACTGAACAACAGATAATGGGCCACGAATTAATACTTAGTCTCCGTCCTTATTCCCAGTTCTCTTCTCCTACCACTCTGTGTTCTACAATAATCTAATGCCATATTCCATTTTCTAGCATCGGGGCTCGAGGGACAGAGGAGGAAAGAGAGACATCTGTCCACACATCTGCTCTGCTTAAAAGATGCCGGTCCATGGCAGAATGTGAAATTCAGGTTTTTCAATATTTCCTTACCAATGCAAGGTTACAGCTGATTCCCCTGTGCTCTGTTCAGTTCTGGCTTCATGAGAGCTTGTCAAGCTTAGAGAAGAGGACCGTGAAAAGTCTAATTACAAAGGCCTCTCCTCCTACCACAGGACAGAGCCCTGAGTATGAATCAACAACCCACTGCCATGGAGAAGCCCAAAGCCAAGGTGATTAGGAAGGGGCCCTGCTGGTTTAGAGCTCCCCTGAACAAGCACGACATGATCGCTGGGAAAACCGTTCCTAGAATGACACATTCACAACCATACCTTCTTGCCTTCTTCGGACTGTCCGGGTCCCTCATCTGGAGTAGTCTGCCGTTGACTGCTCACACGGTCCTTGGCATCTCCTGGGTGAGCTGCCCTCCCCAAGCAAGAGAGCAGGATGAGCAAATGGGGGTGGTTCCAAAGGAGTAGACAATCAAAAGATTCATAATACACCGGGGAACCATCTAAAAGCACTGATCACCACGACCCAATTTCATCCTCTTGACTTACAATATGATACCTGCTACGGTGTCCTCCAGAGGACAGGGAAACCTGCCAGGTTTGGGGAGACGGGAATGGACAGTTCTACTCAATCACTTCTGAGCTGGAATATGATCTTTTCTTCCATTATTCAGACATTAAATGGAGTCCGTCTCTAGTGCTACTTTTGGTCCTTCTCCATGCTCACTGGCATTTTTATTCACAAGAGAGCCCATAATCACACTTTTTAATTCAGCTCCCCTAACCCTCTTACCAAATCAGTCCCAACTTAGAAAGGGATGACTTTCTTATCCCACTGTGTACTTTCCTATACCCCATAATCTCTATGTGGAGGTATGTGTGTGTTAAGACGGCATTCAGATCCTTTAGAAAAAAAAAATAATCGGTTCCCCATTTGAGCTGAAAATGCAAATGAAACACATTTTGCACAGCACCTGGGGGGATCAGTCAGTTAGGCATCTGACTCTTGATCTCAGCTCAGGACTTGATCTCAGGGTCGTGAGTTCAAGCCTCACACTGGGCTCCACGATGGGCATGGAACTGACTTAAAAAAAAAAAAGGCGGGGTGCCTCGGTGGCTCAGTCATTAAGCGTCTGCCTTCAGTTCAGGTCATGATCCCAGGGTCCTGGGATCCAGTCCCACATCCCGCTTGGCAGGAAACCTGCTTCTCCCTCTCTCACTGTCTCTCTCACTCTGTCAATTAAATAAATAAATAAAATCTTTAAATTAAAAAAAAAAAACACTTTTCAAATAAGAATATATTGTTTAGTTGTTACCTATATACATAAATTATAAAGTTTATTTACAGACTTTATGAATTAGCCAACTTTGGTTTGGCAAAACTGAGTAAGAAGTATTTAAAAATACCCACATACTTTAGTGCTGTCTTGGAGTTTCTATATAATGCAGTAATGGATGCCCACGTACTTCTCTTTGCAAAAATGTAAGCTCATAAATGAGTTCAGAGACTCAGCCAGCCTTATTCACCACTGTATCCTTATTACCTCTACCAGTGGCCTGTCATTGATAGGTCCTCCATCACAGTAATCCACGGAATGAATGAGAAAATACATGAACGAATGAATGAGGCAATGAAGTAGACAATCCATTATTTTCTACACTTTCTGGTGTGTGAAACTACATTTTTATGTGGTAAGGACTAAAGCATGCTAGAAACTACAAAATGTTAACTTGTATTTTATCCCTAACCAATAAAGGTCCGATAATCTTTAAAAATGAATGCTCTAACTTGGAAGCGTCAGGATGAGAATCTGAGAAGCAACCACACAGGTAGGTCAAGGTAAGGTACCACCCATGAATGACCACACAGGACGCAATAGATGAAAATGGCCACTAGAGGGAGCCACATGACCTTTCAAAGAGCAGCATTAGGAAAAACCCATCCAGTATGGTGGTTCTGCTCTCAGCACTTCCCACCATAGTTCACCACCATAACATTGCACTATATAATGTCCGACTCACCAGAACAAGCTGAGATAAAGTTAGAGTTGCAGTTTGCTAGGATTCAGACTTTTAGAAAAATGCCTCCAACTCCCAGCTCAAATATTTCACATCCTTTTGTGTACACTCCAGTATTAAAAATTAAATATAAATAGAGGAAAACTATTTCCCCTGTGGATGACAATTGAATCTATTAAAAAATGCACCTGGAAAGAAGGCAAAACTATAATCTAAAGAATGAAAAAATTTATTTTTAAAGCTGTGTGCAATTACTTCCTGTCTCCAGCCACATTTTTGTAAAGCAACTTTCAACTGCTGGAGCATTCAATTTCATCTCCTCCAGTAAAGAAACTTAAGGCATGTGCAAGCTGAGAAGTCATACCAGATAGAATTATGATCCTATTGGTCAAGTTTCAAAGGCTTCAAATGTCACTGAGTGTAGGAAGAAAAACATTTCCCACAAACGCCTTCTCTCAAAAGTTCTGAAAACCCTGTAAATATTTTCAGGGCCATTAAAAGCCACAGATGTTATCAACAGGCAAGATCCATGCAAACTTTAAAAGACCTAGTCCATAAAGGTCGTTGCTTCAAAAATAGATTTTGAAACATTTAAAAGGAGCACAAGTTAACTTCCCTTTGGAACCATGTAAAATGTCCATGCCTTACTTAGAACGTAAAAAGCAATTGGCTCCACTGGGCTTTTTGCTTATAGTTCCATCTACACCACATGAAATTGTAGGAAACCTCCAAAATAACAGCCAGAAATAAAGGAAGATAGAACTTGAAAAACAGAACAATTTAAGAAAGCGACTCTGAGAATCACTGATTAAAAACTAAAATTATATTAAATGGCTCTGTGAGATTTCCAAGGCAAGAGAAGATTCCAGAACCTGCATTGTTTGGTGACCTGTGGGAAAACCTAATGGGCTAACACTCACAGAGTTCCATGAAGGCAGATAGACTAGAAACTGAGAAACTGCAGAGCATCTGGGCTAGTCTGTGATTGCATATGCAGCCCCCACTCACCAACCCGGAAAAAAACCTGAAATGTCAGTGCTGACAAAATTGTTACAAGATGAAGCTGGCTGGCTGAAAACCCTCTTGAGTGAATTAAAATCCTGACTGCTGGCCCTGGGGGAGACAGAAGTTGTGGGTGAAACTGGGAACTAGCCATGATTTATACAGCCAATGAAAAGATCGTAATTTTGAATTTTATAAAAATTATAGTTTTAAGTAATCTAATTATATCCCAATTATAATGATGACCCTTCTTCCTTCAAAGAACTCAAAGCATGCTTCTGGAACATTCTCTGTGAAAGTTCCCTCATTTGCTGTTTTAAAGAGAGAGTTGGCAAATCTCACAGTGAGTTAAAGTGACAAGTCTGGCATCTGACTTCCAGCTCAGTTTCCTGTGACCAGACCACACCAACTCTCAGCTCTGGAAACAACCCCCAGAGGAATTCTCTTCGGAGGAAAGCGATCTCCCCAATTATGAGAAAACGTCCTCCCCCTGCCTAGCCCCCTCTGGCCTGTGCAATTTCCACATTATTTCCACATTCTGATATGCAAACTTTTTTTTCATTCCCAGCCAAGGAACGTCCAAGATACAAAGGCCTCATCCACGTGGGAGCTGCAGACTCATTTGTGAAGCTCCTCGATAAACCCGCTTGGCTGTTCAGCTTAGTGCATGGGGATCCTGGCCAGCTCCCCCTTCATTTCTAGCTGTGGATGCCACAGGGCAAGTCACTTAACCGCCTCATTAGGATCCCAGTCACTGTCCTGCCATGGCCTTCTTCCCAGGTGCCTGGTCACCCCATTAATATCTGTAAAGATCCATTAAGCCTCCTAGCTGAAAGGCACCATAAAAGCAAAACCTATCGGGGCGCCTGGGTGGCTCAGTGGGTTAAGCCGCTGCCTTCGGCACAGGTCATGATCTCGGAGTCCTGGGATCGAGCCCCGCGTCG
The DNA here is from genome assembly GCF_010015895.1 of Lontra canadensis. NCBI lineage: Eukaryota > Metazoa > Chordata > Mammalia > Carnivora > Mustelidae > Lontra > Lontra canadensis. The sequence continues at coordinate 6,559,900 of NW_022631083.1, read as the reverse complement.
GGCTCTCTGCTCAGCGGGGAGCCTACTTCCTCCTCTCTCTCTGCCTGCCTCTCTGCCTGCTTGTGATCTCTCTGTCGAATAAATAAATAAAATCTTAAAAAAAAAAAAACATTAAAAAAAAGCAAAACCTATCACTGTTATCATCAATAAACTCTAAGACGCTCTTCCCTGTCACCTCCTAGGGTAAATCAGTTACCCACTGCCCCCTAATGAGCTACCTGCAGCCTGGTATATGGCATTTGATACTGACAAGAGCTTTCTTTCCCAGGAGGGAAGAAAAGCCAGTACTTTCACTTTGGCCAGTGAACTTAAAACTGTGAGAACCTCCAGCAACTCCCAACCATACGTTGCACCTGTAGCCTAATGCGCTCTGCGTGGATCCAGCCCTGCCCCCAGGGACCCTCACCTTGAGCACTGAGCTAAGAACCACCAGCAGTGTGCAATCCATGCTCGACGTGGGAGAGGTGTTAGACGCGCTGTTAAAAAGCACCTCGGAGAACCAGACACCAGTATGTCTGGTATTCCCATCCGCTGCCTCCCTTTGCCTCTTCTCATTGCTCGGAAACACCCTCCATCAAAACCCCGCCGGCAACACACCGTGGAGCTCTAACACACCAAACGGAGGGCAGTGTCTGTCTGTACGGGGCTGCCCAAATAAACAACATCGCCACCCAGCACCCTACTATGCTGCCAGTAAGAAGGACAGGAAGGACAAGGTACTCCTTTGCAGAATGCGGTCTATGCAACACTACCACTTACACACGCGTGTCATCTCCCACAAGGGGAAAGGGGAAGGGGCATGGAAGGCTGGCTCCTCACAGCAAACCCTCGTGTGGCTTTCCAGATGGTCGAACCGGGTGCGCACACTCATCTTCTAGGTTTCTGGGATCCCTTCTAGTTATAAACGGGGATCCCCTCCGTCCCAGGGAGCTTCTGATTTAGCTAAATTGGGGGAGATCTCGCACGAGGTTTAGAAGCTGTCACTCATTCGGGAAAGGAAGGTGGGCCAAGGGCAAGAAGCCACCACTCTGGTCTCCCTCTCTCCTCTGTTCTTGCAACCTGGACGGGCCTGACTTCATGGGTAGCATTAACCTGTGCTTCCAAGCGCACAGCGCTCACTGCGACTCACAGTCTGGAGGTCTTGACTGCTGCAGTCGAACCTTCAACCAGATGCTGCCTCGCTGGCCCCAGGCTCCTGGGGGTTCCACCTCCCACAGGCGTCCGCGCTCCTCGGGATGGGCCAACAGGAACTTCCTGCAGACTGAGGATGCGCACGTGTGAGCCAGGAAGGCCCGCCCCCTCTGTCCACATGGGAAGACACTTCCGGTTCCTGTTGAGGCCCCACCCACCCTGTTCTGGCTCTGTTCTCTGATCGCGCTCTGCGCAAGCTACCGTTTTATCGTCTCACCTCGTGCTCCCACTTGCACCCACCCCATCTTAGCTTGGGGCCGCCATAACAAAGGTTCACGCACTGAGTGGGGACTTCAACAACAGACTGGCTGTCTCCTAGTCGGGGAAGGAAGTCCCACATCCAGAGTTGGGAAGACGCTTGCAGTGGGCCTCCGTGTCGCTGTGCCTTTACGAGGTCTTCCCTCTGTACCTGTGACCCAGGCCCCTCTCATAAATAAGAACCTCTTCCTACCACTCCACTGAATCAGGGCCTCACGCACATGACCTCACTTAATCACCTCTTCAATGGCTCCTCCTCCTAGTACAGTCACTTGGGGAGCTAAAGCTTCAACATAAGACTTGGGGGTACCCAGTTGAGCCCGTAACATAACCCCACACTGTCCTCTCCTTAGGCACTGTCCTTCCTCCGCCCGAAACCTCCCCAGCTCTCCTCTCCCACAGAACCTTCCAGTGCATCCTCCACGAATGCCTTGATTCCAGAGTCACCTCAAGGCTTCTATGTCCACGTTCACAGGGCGAGCACTTTCCATGGGGCAGTGCCCCAATCCTGCCAAATGGGAAGCTGCTCCTGGTCCTTCGGGTGCCCATGGGGACACCTTCAGGCCCTCTCCTAATATTTCCCGGCCCAGGGCAACAGCACAGATGGAAACCTCCAGAACCTGACACTAAGTATTCAGAAAGTGTAAGCCGAGCTAGCAGAGTGCTAGATAGAATGTTCTGCTCTCCTATCTTGACAAATATAGCTTCGTAACAACAGGGAAAGCCAGTTTCAATTTTAGAATTTCTTGGACTCCTTGGAGTTCTGAACCAGAATGTGGCAACACCAAGAGAGCTGGCCCCCAGCAGTCAGCCCACTTGCTTCTCCTCCTACCTCTGCCCCACACACATACACCACAGGGGGCCTGTGCATACAAATGTGGACAGCACGCCCACACTCCATCCACATCCCACCAATGGCTGCCCCTGGGATGTAAAGATATGCAAATTGGTGGCATGGTCCACCCTGAGATGCACAGATCCAGGGATGGAGTCTACTTGGGCCCTGAGCACCACTGGTAGGAATCCTAGGGTCCTAGTACCTTGAGCTGGCTTAGAAGGAGTGATCTGGACCCAGATAGGGTCCAGATAGGAATATTCTCTTGGGCCCACAGATTCCTCACACCATGGAGAGAGACAGAGCTGCCAAGGGGCTCTAAAGCATAGGGCTGTGGACAGGAGTCCCTCTTGTCCATTCAAAGGGCAGGACTGTACTCAATAAAGGCCAGTCAGTGAAGGATGTGGTCAGTGCACCTGGACCCGGCCTTGAGCGTCCAGCAGCTTCTTTCTCCACATTCTACCTGGTTTCCCTACATGCCCATATACAGCCAGGGGTGCTGTAAAAGACTGAGGCCCCAGCATCCTTGGCTAGGCAGCTGAAACTCCTAAGACAAGTAGCATGCTTCAGAATAAGAGCCTTCATATCTTCTTTCTCTAAAAGGCAGAGACAGAGAAGGGAGAACAGAGATCTGCAGAACGCTGCAAGGGTCTTAGTAGCACTGTCCCTGGGGCAGCCTCCCCCCTGGAAGCTTCTATTACCCTGGGAAACCTGAGGTGGCTGCCCTGGGAGGCCAGTGCACTCAAGCAAAAGTCTCAGAGGCATAGCAAAATTAGGGCTGGGGGAGGAGCCCCTGGGTGGCTCTATCAGTTAAGCAGACACCTTCAGCTCAGGTCATGATCTCGGGGTCCTGAGATCAAGTCCCACGTCTGACTCCCTGCTCAGCAGAGTCCACTTCTCCCTCTCCCTCTGCCTGCCACTCCTCCTACTTGTGCTCTCTCTCTCAAATAAATAAAATCTTAATAAATAAATAAGGAGAGGGACAAAAAGGACAGGTATGTGGACAGAGAACCAGTTGCCTAGGTTCTGAAACTTTCCAGCACCTCAAAGTGAGCAACACGGTGCAGAAAGCCTGGAATGCTCTTTGCAGAAATTTAAGGATCTTCAGAGTTTAATTATAGACAACTACTTTGGAAATACAAAGAAATGACTAAACCTACTTGAAATACGTTTCACCTGCTTTTCTTAGGACTTCAGAGTAACGGAAATGTCCTTATCTTTCCTGCCTTTTCTCTTATTTGTTGTCCCCATATGATAGCGGCACTGGAAACTCAATACTAAGGGCTCAAAATCACCTGTGGTTTTGACAATAAGTGAAACAGAACCCAATGTGGGGTGGGTGGGGTGCAAAGGGACCCTGAGTAAATACCCATCAGAATCTGCTGCCCTTACTGACTTGGAATGTGATGTTTAGCATCAGAGCTTTTTTCATTTCCTCTGACGAATATATATAAAGCTTTCTCTTCCAGAATGTGGAAAGGAACTAAAACAGTTCATTTTAAGTCTCAGCTTGACTGAGCCAAGGGTGACCAGATATTTGGTCTAACATTATTCTGGGTGTGTCTGTGAAGGTGTTTTGGATGAGATCAGCATTTGAATCAGTAGACTGTATAAAGCAGATTGCTATCCCTCATGTGGGTGGGCCTCACCCAATCAGTTGAAGCCCTGAGTATGGAACAAAAAGGCTGACATCCCACAAGTAAGAGGGAATTCCTCCTGTCTGTTGAGCTGAGACATCAATTTTTTTAATGTAGATTTTATTTATTTATTTATTTATTTATTTATTTATTTGAGAGAACATGAGAGGGGAAAAGTTCAGAGGGAGAAGCAAACTCCCCATGGAGCTAGGAGCCCAATGCGGGACTTGATCCTGGGACTCCGGGACCATGACCCGAGCTGAAAGCAGTGGCTTAACCAACTGAGCCACCCAGGCACCCCAAGGACATCGATCTTCTATTGCCTTTGGATTTGAACCAAAATCTTGTTTGCTTTTCTTGGGTCTGGCACCTGTAGGCATTTGGACCCTTAGGACACCATTGGCTCTCCTGAGTCTCCAATTTGCTAACAGCTACAGATCTTGGGAATCTCAGTCTCTACACCATGTGAGTCAATTCCTCATAATAAATCTCTTCTCTCTATATATCTACATCCTACTGGTTCTGTTTCTCTGGAGAACCCTGATCAACAGAGGGACTCAGTAGGTCAAGAATGGAAGATGGGACTGTCTTCTGCAATAGGAGCTACAGAGGCACTTGGGGGCTCATGCTGTCAGAGCTCGCTTTTTGTACTCCAGCTGCCCTCCCAGCTGAAGCTCCTGGGGATCCCTTGCAGCTTCTAGTGGAAAGGACAAAGTCATGGGCTCTAAGCTTCAAGTTTAGGAGCAAAGGCTCTCTGAGAGCCAGCAGCAGTTAGCAGCACAGGTGCACTTCTCTGGATTCTGCCTCTCTCTGAGGTCATGCAACTTCTTTTTTATTATCTCTAAATCCAATTATTTCTCAGGCTGGGAAGGGCTCGCCCCCTGTAATGCAGCATAAAGCCTCATCTATGCAGAAGCAATGGGAGAGTTCTAAGGAAGAAGAGAAAACCCAGACACCGAAAGTGCCAAGGAACCTCCCTACCCCACAATCACCTAGAACGCACATGCATTATCCATCACCATTACCTCAACACTTCCTCCTGATACAAAGTGGGTTTACCTTGGTACATAGCAGGAGAAATCGGCCAACTGACGCCCAGGGCTTCATCCTCTCGGAACGTCTCACAGAAGTCCTGCAGCATGGCCATGCCCAGGCCTTGGCGACGGTACTTCCTCCTGACAAACACGGTGTCGAAGACAGGTAGCAGGTAGCATGCACCCATACCATCACCACACAGGCTGCCTGTAGGGAAAGGAAGTGATATGGACTGGCCGCAGACTTGCACCAAGCCACCAGGACCCTAACGAATGTTTGCACAGCCAGGTCATTGGCACCACCTGGAAGAAGGGCTCACATCACTAACTAAACAACCTGCGACAAAACAGCAGTTCCTCCCAAACCACCAGTGCTCCAGCTGGCCGATCAGCCCATATGTGATTGATCACTGGGAGTACAGCCACCAGACTATTGTACTGAAATGAAAAACAAACCCAGATGAATGCACCATTCATGCGCCCAAGACCCTCAGATGCTGCCCTCTCCGCACGCAGGTCACGGAGACACTCAAAGCCAATGATGAGCATCTGGGTGACATCAAAGTTCCCCATGAACCCAGGGAATCCGGGCTAGGAGACCCACCCCACACATCTCTAGGACATGGACTTGTTTTGGTAACTCTAGCAAGCAGTCATCGCATCTTATTAAGGTGACGTACCTTTACCCTGAGTAGACTAAGCTGTATTTCTCCTACAACATCAATGACCTTGCTATAGCAGAGCAAGAGAAGAAACAGCTGACATCCTTCCCACGTTTCCACCCTGAATTGAACTTCACTTCACTGCAACCAGCCCCGGTTACCAGCACGGTTGCTGTTTCTGCAGCGGGAACTTAAGAGTCACAACCAGTCACCTCTGTCATCACCCTAACCAGAAAATCAATGCTACATGGAGCCTACTACAGCATCTTTCTCACTTCCAAACTGCACAGGTGCCTGTGCCCTAAATGCACTAGAGTCCAGGAAAAGAAGTATGTAGCATATTCAGTTCCTATCAGAAAAAGAGACATTCATCCCTGCCAAGATTCAGAAGGTGGGTAATTTCCCAAACAAAAAAACTGATTCCAGTTCTAATTGGCCAGACTGAGTTGCAGAGACATATGCTGCTGTAGTTAACTGCAAAAATGGCCACAGTTATCTCCCTTCCTGTATCCACATCCCTTCACATGTGGTTCTGAAGCACCTGCCATCAAGAGAAGGGGTCTGGCCTCATAGGGTCCAGTGCCCATCTGTTCCCTCTCATATCTCTGCCACTCGCCCCAAGAACAAACCTGGACTAGCCTGTCACCATGAGAGAAACATGACCTGGGCACCCCTGTGGTCTCAGCAGACATCAAGCCACCCCCAAATAGCAGTCACCTACTGAACAGGTTAAAACCCCATGGAAACTGTCAATCAAAAGAATGGGGAACTAAATGGTTGGTTTTGTGGAAAAATGAATGAATGAATAAATAATCTGTGGCCAGCGATCAATACCACCTAATTCACTTAAGATGGTAACAACAGAGTATTTGAATTTCACCTTCAGTGTTCTTGAAATGATAGTACAAACTTGGGCTGGAATTTTATAACTACCAACTTTTATAGATGATGACAACAACATTCCCCAAATGATAAAGACTTCCAAAGCTGAAAAGGTTTAAAATTAAATAAAAATATAATTCCATTCACAATAATCTTTTAAAAGAGTCAGTATTTAGCAATACAGTTAACAAAAGAAACACAAGCTGTGAATACTGAAAAACTACAAAACAATGTTGAAGGAAATTAAAGAAAATCTAAATAAATAGAGACATTCCATGTTCATGGATTGGATGGTTCAATACTGTTGAGATGGCAATTCTTCTCAAACTGGTCTGTAATTTCAATGCCAGCCCTACCAAATCCTAGCAGGCATTTTCTCTTTTTAAAAGAGAGAGTGAGAGAGAGGACAGAATGGGGGCAGGTGGAGGTGGCGGGGGGGAAGAAACTTAAGCAGGCTCCATGCCCAGCACAGAGTCCAATATGGGGCTTGATCTCAACACCCTGAGATCATGACCTGAGCTGAAATCAAGAGTCAGACACTTAACCAACTGAGCCACCCAGGCACCCCACCAGCAGGCATTTTTGTAGACAATGAGAAGCGGATACTAAAATTGATATGAAATGCAAAATCTTTATAATAAGCAACCCAGTTCTGAAAAAGAAGAGTACAACTGGAAGTTTTACACTACCCAATTTCAAGGTTTCTTGTAAAATCAAGGCAGGCAAGTCAGTGGGATACTGGTGCAAGGATAGGCATGCATATCAGTGAAACAGAAATGAGTCCAGAAATAAACTTATACTTTGAACTTCAAAACAGTGCCCTTTTCAAATGAGGAAAAGACAATCTTTTCAAGAAATGGTGGTAGGATGACTAGATATTGAAAAATTAAAAAAAAAAGTTTTAAGGAAAGAAGCTGGAACAGAACAGAAAGCCCAGAATTAGACCCGCACCGATACAGTCAAATGATCTTTGACAAATGAGCAAAGTCAAGTCAGTGGAGAAAGGACCGTCCCCATAAGTAATACGGGACAACTGGATATCCACATGAAAAATAATAATAATAATAATCATCTAGACCTTAAACCCTTCAAAAACCTTACATTAAAATGAGTCACAGGCATAATAATTAAATTATATAAATAATAATTAAGAAACATTAATTTTGCATAAAAACTTTACCTTAAAATGAGTCACAGGCATAATAATTAAATTATATAAATAATAATTAAAAAAATTAATTTTGCATAAAATGCAAAACTACAAAACTCCTAGAAAATAGCATGAGAGAATATCTAGATGACCTTGGTTTTAGCAATAAATTTTTTACATACAATACCAAAGGCATGACCCATGGAAGGAAAAAATGACAGGCTGAATTTCATTAACATTAAAATTTGCTGCTCTGTGAAAGACCATGTCAAAAGAATGAAAAGGCAAGGCATGAACTGGGAAAAAACAGTTGAAAAAGACACATTTGTCTGATAAAGGACTGTTATCTGAAATATGCAAAGAACTTTTAAAACTCAATGGTAAGAAAACAAACAACTTGATTAAAAAGCGGACCAAAAGGGGCATCTGGGTGGCTCAGTGGGTTAAGTAAGCCTCTGCCTTCAGCTTGGGTCATGATCCCAGGGCCCTAGAATCGAGCCCCACATCGGGCTCTCTGCTCAGCGGGGAGCCTTCTTCCCCCTCTCTCTCTGCCTGCTTCTCTGCCTACTTGTGATCTCTCTCTCTGTCAAATAAATAAAAATCCTTAAAAAAAAAGTGGACCAAAGATTTTAATAGAAACCTCATCCAAGAAGCTATACATACAACAGATGAGCATATCAAAAGATGCTCCACATCATATGTCATCAGGGAAATGCCAATTTAACCAAGAAGATATCACTGCCCACCTAAAACAGTGGCCAAATTCCAGAACACTGTCAACACCAAATGCTGGTGAGGATGTGGAGCAACATTCCTTGTTGGGGGAAATGCAAAATGGTACAGCAACTCTGGATGACAGCTTGGTGGTTTTTACAAAAGTAAACATACTCATACCATATGATTCATCAATTGTGCTCCTTGATATTTATCAAAAGGAGTTGAGAACTTATGTCTACACAAATGTTCATGGCACCTGTATTCATAATTGTTACAACCTAGAAGCAACCAAGATACCCTTCCATACCTGAAAGGATGAATAAACTACAGTACACCCAGATAACAGAATATTTAGTGCCAAAAAGAAATAAGTTATCAAGCCACAAAGACATAGAGAAATGTTAAGGCATATTGCTTAGTGAAAAAAGTCAATCTGAAAAGTCTACAATTACACCCATGATAAAACATTCTGGAAAAGGCAAAACTAGGAAGGCAGCGAAAAGATCAGTGGTTGTCAAGGGGTCATGAGGAGGGAGGGACGCATGGGTGGGGTCCAGGAATTTTTAGGGCAGTGAAGCTATTGTGTATGATGCTACAAGGGTAGCTACATGTCATTATACATTTGTTAAAATCCATAGAATATACAACACAAAGAATAGACCCTGATGTAAACTATGGGATTTAGTTAATAAAAATGTATCCTTCTGGAATGAATTGTGTCTCCCCAAAGTCTTACATTGAAGCCCAACTGCCAGTACCTTGGATTGCGACTATATTTGGAGACAGGCACTTTAAGTGGTGATGGAGTTAAATAGAAGTCTTTTGAATAAGCTCTCATCCAATCTGATGGGTGTCTTTATGAGAAAAGGAAATTTGGACACACAGAGAGATGTGCACACACAGAAGAAAGACTGTATCAGGACACAGTGAGAAGCGGCCATCTACAAGTTAAGGAGAGAGACCTCGGAAGAAACCAAACCTGCCAACACCTTGATCTTGGACTTCCAGCCTCAGGAACTGTGAGAAAATTACTTTCTGTTGTTTGAGCCACCCAGTCTGTTGTATTTTGTTATGGCAGTCCCAACTGATTAATAGGTGTATCAATTTTGGTTTACAAATAGTAACAAATGTGTCACACTACTGTAATGCATTAATAATACAGGAAAGTGTGTATGCATGGAGGAGGGTGGGGGGATGTTGGGGAACTCTCTGTACTTTGTCCTCAAATTTTCTATAACCTAAAACTGCTCTAAAAAACAAAGCCTACTAATTTTTTAATGTACTAGGTGTTTTTAAAAATTAAGTTGAACACTCACCTCACGTCATATATAAAAACTTAATTCAAAGATGGATCTAGGCATAAATAAAAGCTAAAACTACAAAGCTTTTGGGAGAAAACATAGAGGAAAATCTTCACAACCTTGGATTAGTCAGAGAGTTCTTAAATTCAATACCAGAAGCATAATCAATTGACAAATCTGACTTCATTAAAGTTAACTTCTGTACTTCGAAGTTAGACTATAAGAAAATGTTTATGAATCACATTTCTGATAAAGGACATATCCAGACTATATGAAGAACTCTTATAATACAATAAAAAGAAAACAAACAACCAATTAAAAATGGACAGATGATCTAAATAGAAACTTCTTCAAAGAAAACATACAGGGGCACCTGGGTGGCTCAGTGGGTTAAAGCCTCTGCCTTCGGCTTGGGTCATGATCTCAGGGTCCTGGGATTGAGCCCCACATCGGGCTCTCTGCTCAGCGGAGAGCCTACTTACCCCTCTCTCTCAGCCTACGTCTCTGCCTACCTGTGATCTCTGTCTGTCAAATAAATAAATAAAATCTTAAAAAAAAAAGAAGACATACAAATTGTTAATCAATGAAAAGATACTCAACATCATTAGGAAAATGAAAATCAAAACCACAGTGCAAAGCTACTTTTGACCTACTAAAAAATGGCTATAGTCAAGGCAACCAGCAGTCATAAGTGTTGACAAGATATGGAGAAATTGAAACCATCACATAGTGCTGATGGGAATTTGTAATGGTAAAGCTACTTTGTCAAATAATTTGACAGTTTCTTAAAGTTAAACATGTGTTTATCCGATGATCCACCAATTCTATTCCTAGGAAACTAATATTTGCTACAATTGGGATGAACCTCAAAAAATATTAAGAAAAACAATTCAGGCACAAAAGACCACATATTGTATCATTCCATTTAGATGAGCTGTCCCAGAAAGGCAAATTGATAGGGACAGAGAGCAGACTGGGGTTGCCTAGAGCTGGGGTGGAAACAGATTGATAGCCAACAGGCATCTTTTTCAGGTGATGAAAATATCCAAAATCTATATAGTGGTGATGGTTACACACTCTAAATTTTTCAGAAATCACTTACCCTTGGCAAATTTTATGCAGTGTAAAATTATACCTCAACAAAATCGATTTTTAAAAGATTCAGTGGGGGCACCTGGGTGGCTCAGTGGGTTAAGCCTCTGCCTTCAGCTCAGGTCATGAACTTAGGGTCCTGGGATTGAGCCCCGAATCAGGCTCTCTGCTCAGCAGGGAGCCTGCTTCTCTCTCTCTCTCTCTGCCTGCCTCTCTGCCTACTTGTGATCTCTGTCTGTCAAATAAATAAATAAATAAATAAAATCTTTAAAAGATTCAATGAATTATATTATATTGGGGTGCCTGGGTGACTCAATGGGTTAGGCATACAACTTTTGGTTTCAGCTCAGGTCATATGAGATCTTTCAGTCATGAGATTGAGCCCCACGTCCAGCCCCCCACTCATGTTCTACTTCATGTTCTTTCTCCCTCTCTCTCCCCTTTTGCCCCTGTCTACTCACATGTTCTCTCTCTCCCTCTCTCTCAAATAAATAAATAACATCTTTAAATAAATAATAAAAATAAAATTATTATATTGAAATTATATGAAAAAAATACAATCAAGAGTAAAAGAGGGGAAACAGTAACTTTAGGGTGGAGAAACCTGTCAGACACCCCCGTGAGTGATCAGGGTGAGCATGGCTAATAGTAGTGCTGGGATCATGTACTTTCACGTGTGATGGAAGCATGTGAGGACCAGGACATTTACTTCCCTTTCCCCCAAACCCATATCCCAGTCTAATCATGAGAAAATATCAGACAGACCTAAATTAAGTGACAGTCCGCAAATCTCCTGACCAGTACTCTTCAAAAGTATCCAGGTCATGAAGGACAAGGAGAACAAAGAAATGGTCACAGATCAGGCAAGGGAACTAAAAAGATCTGAAATATGTGCAAGGTGGTATCCTGGATCAAACCCTATAAGAGAAAAAGGACAATGCTGAAAAATTAACCAATGTTAATTTCTTAGGTTTGATCCTCATACCATGATCCTGTCCTATGTTACCAGTGGAGGGAGGGAGGTGAAGGGTATAACAGGAACTCTGAACTATTTTGCAGCTGTTCTGTAAATCTAAAATTATTTCAAAATAAAAAGCTGGGGAAGGGGAAGAGGCAGAAGAAACAAAAGCACTCCACCAGCCCTTTCTAATGGCTAATCATACTATCAGGTTGGTCAAATAAAATCTGTCCTCTAAAATCAATTCCTGGGGCACTTGGGTGGCTCAATGGATTAAGCATCTGCCTTCCACTCAGGTCATGATCCCAGGGTCCTGGAACTGATCCACCAATCAATGGGGGATCCATTGATCCCCTGCTCAACGGGGAGTCTGCTTCTCCCTCTCCGTCTACCCCACCCCCAGCTCCTGCTTTCTCTCTCTCTCTCTCTCAAAAAAAAAAAAAAAAAAAACCTTTAAAATCAATTCCCAAAACCAAAGAATTGCCTTTTTAAGAAGGATACTAATTAACTGTAATAAGAATATTATGTGATTATGAACAGGGGCAGAGATAATGAGCTGGCTGCATGCCAATGGACTCTCCACTCATAATCAGAACCTCAAGTCCAAGGAATTCGTATCACATGGCATGAAATGGTTGGGAAGAACCTCAGCGATGATCTCAGTCATTCTACCCATTATACAGACATGACAGCTGACAGTGTCAAGAAAGGTTCAAGAACAAACAACACAAAACACACAGAGAATAAAGGGCTTGGCTCTCTTCTGTCAGTAACATCTGCCCAACGGGGTCTCATCAGCTCACAGAGAGTCTGGTGAACCCAGAGCAAACTCAGACCAGCCATGCCACCAAGGTAGCTGCGGGCAGAACTAAGCCAAGAACCAAGACCTCCTGGTGCCCTTTCTTCTTTCTGGCTGCTTCATGTCCAAAATTACCTTCAGTGATTACATAGGTTGTCTCTGCCTAACAACACTTAGAAGATTAAAGCATATTCCAGATGGGCACTGTTCAAAATCAGAACAAAGATGCTGTCTCTCAGGCAAATTTAAATATCCAGAAAGGTTTTTTACCTGAGGACAATGGATCATGGAAAGAAAGTTCATGGGAACAGATCCATATAGATCACAATTCATAGTAAATGGTGGGGATAAAACAAAATAAAACAAACAAACAAAAGTCTGGTAAAGCACAAACCAGTCAGAACTGGCTAAATGAGCAGCAGGATGAGATCATTTTTACCATAAATGCTGGTAGGAAATAAACAAGTAAAACTGAAAATTAACAAACCAAGCATCAGAATTCAAAAGACTGAAAAAGAATAGAAAAGAGACCTGAAGAAAATAAAGGGAAGGAGACAAGGACAATAGAAATTAATAAAATAGGGGTGCCTGGGTGGCTCAGTGGGATAAAGCCTCTGACATCGGCTCAGGTCATGGTCTCAGGGTCCTGGGATCAAGCTCCGCATTGGGCTCTCTGCTCAGCGGGGAGCCTGCTTCCTCCTCTCTCTGCCTGCCTTTCTGCCTACTTGTGATCTCTGTCAAATAAATAAATAAAATCCTTTTTTTTTAAAAAAGAACTTAATAAAATAGAAAACAAAAATACAATATAAAGGATTTTTTTTAATTTCAAGAGTTATTAAAGGAAGATTGAATACACCATACATAAAGCACATTGGGAATTAAAATAAAGATATCACTATAGACATGCAGAAATTTCAAAGGTAAGAGAATATAATAAATATCTCTACACCAATAAACTGGAAAAACAGATGAAAAGGACAAATTCCTAGGACAATACAAACCACCAAAACTGACTTATAAAAAAAACAGAAAGACCAGCCTGTCCTATGAGCATCAAAACATGAACTCCGTAGTTTAAACCTCTCCCACACTGAACACAATCAGGCCAGGGGGGGTTTAAGTTCTACCAACCTTCCAAGGAAAGCCTTCCAGAGTACAGAAAAAGGGAGAATATTCTCCAACTTAGTCTCTGAGTCTCACCTTTTAAGGAAAAAGAAAAAGAAATAGCCAAGGAGGGGCACCTGGGTGGCTCAGTGGGTTAAGGTCTCTGCCTTCAGCTCAGGTCATGATCCCAGGGTCCTGGGATCGAGCCCCAAGTCGGGCTCTCTGCCCAGTGGGGAGCTTGCTTCCCTCTCTCTCTGCCTGCCTCTCTGCCTACTTGTGATCTGTCTGTCAAATAAATAAAATCTTAAAAAAAAAAGGAAAAGAAATAGCTAAGGATCAGAAAAATAGGTAAATAACAGTAATTCATAAGCATAAGACAAAAAATTTACACCCATATTAACAAACTGCATTCAACAGGGTGTACAAAGTTAACTTCAATCACGGTAAGGGGCTGGTTTTCTGCTCACCACTCTGGCTCTTCTGGGGGAGACGCAGAATCAGTAAGGGGCATGAGCTAAGACTACACATAATGAAGACTTTTCCTTCAACAGCCTGGAAGGACCTGAAGAAGGAACTTCTGAAAGAAGGAAACAAAACTTACCAAAGAGTAGGCAGGCAACATGGTACCAACAGGCTGTCCATTAAAAATAGGCACCCCAACAAAACACAGAAAAAGACAAGGAGGGTTACTTCACGAAGACATTGAGTGAATTCTTGGAATACCTAAGACAGCATTCACAGATGGTGCACCATGGGGGAAATGATAGCAACAGGCAGCCAGAAAGTAAGGGAAGAAATGGAATCTGCTTCAAAGAGAGAGATTTGCTGGGAGGAAGATAAAACAGGCAGGGGGCGAGACGATGGTCACAGTGTGTTCCCCCCGCCGGCTGCTTTTGAGAACTAAGACCTGGGCACCAGGGAAGTTTTTGGTGGGAGGCCCCAAGGCACAAAACAGCCAAGCGCCTGGCGAAACGTAGCCCAGCTCTTGGTACGTTTCCTTTTGCAAAGTAGCATTTGTGTGGGCTGGGAAGCACCTGTCCAGGTTTGTCCAGCTGATCCCAAAGACAGTTTGCTGTCCGTGGCTGCTGTAGAAACTTGGCCCTGCGAAGCATTTTAAGCATAACTGCTCTAAAAATCCAAATTCAGGCCACAGTTGCTAGTCCAAGAGATTCAGTTCAGCATGGGATACTCTTAACCCATGGACATAGAAATAGCTGAAAGCGTTAACTTTCGCTAGCCATTAGCACTATCCTTTTGTTACAATCATATTAGATTTGGGTGGTGAACCCACTGTACAAGGTCAGAGCCAAACATCCCTCAGAACCGGGGTCAGAGTCAGACTTCCTGGGTACCCACTGCACAAGGTCAGAGCCAGACTGCCTTGGAACCTGGGGTAGCTAAGGATGTACTGACGATTCTAGTAAATGACCTGGATGTTTCTGAATTCTTCCCACCAAAGAGCGTTGCTAACACCTAGCCACATAAAATCTTTTTTTTTTTTTTAAGTATGAGACATTTAAGTTGTATTTGCTGTACTAGGCACTGGCAAACTTTTTCTGTAAATTCCAAACAGAAAATACGTTTAGGCTTTAGGGGAAACTGTTTATCTCTGCAGTTGTGCAAAATCAGCTGTGGACATTATAAACGGGCATGGCTATGTTCCAATCGATTTCTATTTACAAAAAGAGGCGATGAGCAGAACTGGGCCAACAGGCCATAGTTGTTAATGCCTGCTCCAGAAAAAAACATCACCTTTACAGGTAGGACTAAGTGTTTATAATACCTATTTGTAATAATCATCTTTTCTCAAGAACAACTGAAAACAATGCATTAATGTCAACCACTCCTAAACAAGATACATTTATTTTTAATTTTTTCTTAAGACTTTATTTATTTATCTGACAGAGAGAGAGACAGTGAGAGCAGGAACACAAGCAGGGGGAGTGGGAGAGGGAGAAGCAGGGTTCCTGACGAACAGGGAGCCCGATGTGGGGCTCAATCCCAGGACCCCAGGATCATGACCCGAGCTGAAGGTAGACACTTAATAATTGAGCCACCCAGGTGCTCCAAAACAAGATACATTTAGAGATAAGAATTAATTATATCATTTTTTTCTTCTAACATTTCTTTGTATGTATTTTACTATTATAAGAGGAATTTATTTATTTACTAAGATGCCATGAAATTCTCTCTTAAATATTGGGAGAAGAAAGTTTATCTGCTTAAAGAAATAACTTTGGCCAAGTTGACTTTATCTCAGATTGTTAGATGAAAATCTGTGTCAGTAAGTCATCTCCTTTTCAGATTACAGGAGAAAGAACTGTCCCAGTTCAACTCTGTGCTAGAGGACCCTGCATGAAATCCAGTCCATGTGGCATAGAACAAAGGAAAATTATAAAAGCAGGTGGTGGGTATTGGAGAGGGCATGGATTGCATGGAGCACTGGGTGTGGTGCAAAAACAATGAATACTGTTATGCTGAAAATAAATTTAAAAATAAAAAAAAGGGAAAAAAAGCCAAAAAAACTACCAGTTCCTCCTTTTTTTTCCTTTTTTTTCTTTTTTTAAAGATTTTATTTATTTATTTGAGAGAGAGAGCGAGAAAACAAGAGCAGGGTGAAGGGCAGAGGGAGAGTCAGGCTCCTTGCTGAACAGAGAGCCCAATGCGGGACTCCATCCCAGGACTCTGGGATCATGACTTGAGCTAAAGGCAGACGCTTCACAGACTGAGCCAGCAGGCACCCCTAGCACTTCCTCTTCTAAGTATACACTAAAGTGGTGTTGCCCAAATTTTTTCTCATTATCACCAACCTAAGGAGCCATTTTTTCCTAATCGTGCACCCCCCCGACTAGATACTAAGGAATAAGGCTTTGTTGGATAGGGCTGACATTTGGAGAGCCAGAGGCCATTGTATTATCTATGATTCCTTTGCTCCCCAAAGGTTTGACTATCAGGGGCAACGCCACCCCACTGAGAATGCATGCCTTGGGTGAGTGGGTCTCCAACTTCAGAGTTCTCGGGAGTCACCTGGAGTGCTAAGACAGATCACAGGGGCCTAATCCACTGCCAGGGTTTTGGAAGCAGCGGGTCTTGGATGGAGCTTGAGAACTCCTGTAGCCCATAATACGTGAGCAGCACGAACTGCCTGCTGAGCACTCCATCCATTACACACCAGCCACTGTGCAACCAAGGAAGGGCTGCCTGGTGGTGGTGACCACAAGTATTCCAGGCCAGACTGAGACTACTTTATGAACAGGATTCTTCCATGGATTATGATGGGCTGTCTATCCAGCCCACAGTCCTTTAAAATTGCCCCTACCACAGCCAAGAATGAAGGCTAGGTGGCCATACCTGGACCACAAAAGCCAGCCCCCCCCCCAATCCACAGTCAGTTGAGATCAAAGTGAACCCATCATGCACAAGAAAACCAATCCACGAGCCAGCTGGACCAATCTGATTCTTTCAAGAGACTTTAAATGATGTGAAAAAGGAATCACAAATGATCTTGGCCCTTTAAGGCAGGTACAAGGAGAGGCCAGGGGACATGACGGCAAATGAAAGTCAAGGTTACAAGGAGGCAGGAGATACAAGTGGGTAATGTTAGCAGCTTTGCAAAGCTGAGAATGTAACAGCTGCTGGTGCACATCCCAACAGAAGAAGACTGGCTGCATCCCGTGCATTTCCCCCTGCACCTTCCAATGCCGCATCTCCACGGGGACCTCCATTCCTTGTCAACAGCAACCCCTTTCTCAACAGACAGCACAGTAGGTACCTGAACCAACACCGCACTCCCCACTCACGCCACCTTTGCTACTGATGTTTCTGCTGAAGTCCAGAAGATGGCCTGAGGGGGGCCTTCCTGATGAGACAACCCAGCAGGAGGGACCTGTGGCACTGGACTTCTGGGGGAGGGGAGAGCAGAAAACCCTCCCCACCCCCCACTTCAAAGAGCAGGACCGCCAAGGCCACTTCGAAACATCACTGCTGTCCCGAAGGTCCCGTGCTTGTCTGAATGGCAGGTCACCTAATTTAATACTTTTCAGTGCCACTCCTGTTTTTATGATTTGCATTAGTGTTGGAGCTTTCAGGCAGCTGAAACAGGAAGCTGTTCTTTCTAGATTTTTATACAAAAGCAACATACGTCTTAGCTCTGCCTCACATTGGCCAAACTCGCCACTTACCAGTCCAGTATTTTCTTCCCTTGAAAGCTAACCGTCAGTGGACTAGTGCTCTGAGAACAAAAGGTCAAGTAAAACCTCATTAGTTTTGATTATCTAGGGAGAATTTCAACACAAAATAGTGATCTGGCTGAAGTGTCAATCAGTATTACTGAGCAGTCAAATGAAGGCAGAAATTCAAACCAGCCCATTAAGAATATGTCCCCAAAGAGAGGTCTACCTGAAGAGCTCTCATTCAGCCCATACAAAAGCACCCACTTGTTGTAAACTGAATGTGCACATCAGCAATGAAGAGGCACAAACTACTAATCTACACATTGACTTGGATGAATAAAGGCATTATACTGAGTGAAAAGAGTCAGTCTGTTGGGGCGCCTGGGTGGCTCAGTTGTTTGAGCGGCTGAGTCTCAATTTCGGCGCACGTCACAATCTTGGAGTCCTGGGATCGAGCCCCGAGTCAGGCTCCATACTCAGCCTGCAATTGCTTGAGAGTCTTTCCCTGTCCCTCTGCCCCTGCCCTCTGCTCATGTTCTCTCAATATATATAACATAAATATACAAAATCTTTAAAAAAAAAAAAAAAGAAAGAAAGAAAAGAGTCAGTCTCAAAGGGTTATAAACTATATGATTCCATTACACGACACTTTAGAAAAGACAAAACGATAGTGATGGAAAACAAATCAGTGGTTTCCAGGGCTTTCAGGTGGCAGGAAGGGGGCAAGGAATGACAAAGGATAACATGAAGGAGGTTTTGGGGGTGGTGGATTTTATTCCTTATTTTAATTATGGTTGTAGTTACATGAATGTATACATAGGTCAAAATCCACAGAAGTGTAAAGCAAAAAAAAAAAAAGGTCAATTTTACTGTCTAATAAATTTTTAAAATACTTAAAAGTATATGCCAAGGAAGTGTTTAGAAACAATGTGTACTCTTTTTTTTTAAGATTTTATTTATTTATTTGACAGAGAGAGATCACAGGTAGGCAGAGAGAGAGAGGAGGAAGCAGGCTCCCTGTGGAGCAGAGAGCCAGATGCGGGGCTTGATCCCAGGACCCTGGGATCATGACCTGAGCCAAAGGCAGAGGCTTTAACCCACTGAGCCACCCAGGTGCCCCAACAATGTATACTCTTAAATAGGTGGCCCCTGACCCCTGTGATCCAATTTATGCAATGAATCTGCACATTTTCTTTTCCTCTCAGAATGAAATTATACACTGCAGCCCAGCTTAGGCTAAATTAAGATATTTTAAATCAAAAGGACCTAATCTCATGAAGAAAAATCGTAATGCTGCAAAGTTGAGAAGCATGCCATGTGCTACACCAGTATCCTCAGCATCAACACAAAAACACTACATAATGTCATGACAAACACTGAGGACAGAGCCGAGACTAAAGAAATGTTAACTGTTCTGAACTTGTGAACTACAAACTCCTGCTGTAGGCCATTAAATTATATGTATCCACCAGTGATTTTTTTGGTAAATTCTGTGTGCAAATAATGAAACATAATAAAACATATTTATCCACTAACTAAATTATGTTTTGTTTAATCTACTTATATGCTGCTCTAT
Source organism: Lontra canadensis (assembly GCF_010015895.1). Classification (NCBI taxonomy): domain Eukaryota; kingdom Metazoa; phylum Chordata; class Mammalia; order Carnivora; family Mustelidae; genus Lontra; species Lontra canadensis. The sequence continues at coordinate 6,540,532 of NW_022631083.1, read as the reverse complement.
CAACCATTTCCTTTTTTCATTTTTAGATTTCATTTATTTATTTGACACAGAGAGAGAGCACAAGCAGGGGAAGCTGCAGGCAGAGGGAGAGGGAGAAACAGGCCTCCCACCAAGCAGGGAGCTCCATGTGGGACTCAACCCCAAGATCCCAGGATCATGACCCAAGCTGAAGGCAGACATCTAACAACTGAGCCACCTATGTGCCCTGCTATATCAACCATTTCTTAATTCATCAACATAAATATCTTTCTCTGATTATAGAAAAAGATGAGAAGGAAAGGAATAAAATTCTCTGATCCACACCTAACAGGATCCCTATCAGAAAATGGTGGTGGAAGGAAATGTTTGGTTTTGGTTCCTGCTGTTTAGGGGTTCTGTACTTGCATTATGCAAATCATATTGTGCAAATCCCACATATAATAACTACTTAATAAATAAATAAAGGTGAGAAATCATTTAAAGTTACCACTGGGTAGAGGAAAATTTAATTTCAGAAATTTGCAACTGGAAATGGTGCCTCAGTGGCCTCAGTGGTTACACATCCAACTCTTGATGTCAGCCCAGGTCTTGATCTTGTCATGAGTTGAAGCCTGGCAGTGGTCTCCACATTGGGCATGGAGCCTACAAGGAAGGAAAGAAGGAAGGGAGGGAGGGAGGGAGAGAGGGGAGGAAGGGAGGAAAGAAAGAAAGAGAGAGAGAGAGAACGAAGATAAAATTGCAACTGGACCAGGTAAAACCTATGAGTTTGCAGCTTACTGGCCATAGGGTATAATTCAACCCCCAAAGCTACAGAAAACACTCATGGGAAAAACTGAAACATTACCCATTAAATGTGTCACAGATCAGATTTACAATTAGGAAAGCAGCTAGAAATGTAAAGCAGCATGAGATCCACAGAATGAACCAAACTCAAATGCAAAGCAACTGCCACAGCTAGCCAACACATGAGTGAAGGAGACCCCATGGAACCCAACAAGAAAAAAGTCAAAGACCAGAGAGACAATTTGAAAAATGGCACCACACAGGATCAAATGTGACAGTTTGATGCTTTTCTCAAAAATAGACCTTCCTCAAAGATGTCAGCCGCTATAGATCACAAAGGAGACAGAGTCTACCCTTTGAAGCTAGGCAGGTTGAACAGCTACTAGATCAAAAATCTAAAAATCCTCAGAAAACACACACCAAAAAAAAAAAAAAAATTGAGCTGTTACACTCTATCTGCAATATCTAATTTTCAACCAAAAATTATTCAACACACACACACACACACACACACACACACACAAAGCCAGGCATGTGTGACCCATACTCAGGGGGGGAAAAAAGTTGCCAATATAACGGATTTTAAACAGACCCAGATGTTGGACTTTGCAAAGGCCTCAAAACAACTTTACAAATATATTCGAAATATTAAAATAATTCAAAAAATTAAAGGGAAATACATGGAAAATCTCAACTGAGAAATAGCAACTACAAAAAATAATATAAATTCTAGAGCTAAAAAGTACAATAACTAAAAATTTTCAATGAGCTCAACAACAGATTGGAGACGGCAGATGAACTTGAATAGGTGCCAGTAGAAATTACCCAACAAAGAGAGAAAAACATTTGAAGAAAAATGAATAAAACCTCCGAGACAAAACTTAAAGACATTATGAAGCACCCCAGCACACACACAACTGGAATCCCAGATAGAGAACAATGAAGGCAGCATTTTTTTTTAAGATTTTATTTATTTATTTGAGGGAGAGAGAGAGAGAGAGAGAGAGAGTGAGAGAGAATATGAGAGGGGAGAAGGTCAGAGGGAAAAGCAGACTCCCCACAGAGCTCGGAACCCAATGCAAGACTCAATCCCAGAACTCTGGGATCATGACCTGAGCCGAAACAGTGGCTTAACCAACTGAGCCATTCAGGTGCCCTGAAAGCAGCATTTTTAAAAAACTGAAGAAATAATGGCCCAAAACTTCCAAAATATGGCAGAAAACATAAAGATTCAAGAAGTTCACCAAAGCCCAAGAAAGATAAACAGAACTAAAATCATTTCTAGACACACTATAGTCAAACACAAAAAAAGCTAAAGTTAAAGGGAAAACTTTGAAAGCAATCAGAGAAACCTATGTGTTATGTATGAGGGAATAGCAATAAATAACTGGTTAACTTCTCACCAGAAACTATGAAAGACAGAAGCCTGGAAAAACATATTCAAAGCACCGAAGGAAGTGGGAGAATTATCAGTAATAATTCTATAGCCAGCTAAACTATCCTTCAAATATGACTATAAAGTAAATACATTTCAGTAAACAAAACCTGAGATATTTGTCGCCAGCAGAACCACACTACAGCAAATTCTAAAGGAAGTATTTTAGCCTAAAGGAAAAATGACACTGGATGGCAAGTGGGACCTATATTAAAATTTTTTTAAAGGTAAGTATGTGAGAAAGATTTTAGCTATATTTATTTTATTTATTTTAAAAGATATGACTACTAAATTAAAAATTATAAATCAATAAAGATAGGTGTATAACATGAACAGATATAATATATAACAATAGCACTATGTAAATAAGGGATAAACAAAAATACACTGTTAAAAGATTTCTATATTTCACCTGAGGTAATTCAATATTAACTGTAAGTAAATCAGGAAAAGTTTAAGAAGCATACATGATCCGCAGAGTAAAAACTAAAAATGCAAAAATATAGAACTAGAAAGCCAATAGAGAAATTAAAATGAAATACTAAAAAATATCTGATTCAAATAAAAGAAGATATGAAGGAGGGACAGAGGAACAAAAAAAAACAGAAGACACAAAACAAATTGCAAATGAGAAGACCTCAATGTAATCATATCAATAATTAAATGTAAGTGGACTAACACTCCATTCAAAAGACAGACATCTTTAAGACTAGGTTTAAAATCCAAGACCCAGGGATGCTTGTATGGTTCAGTCAGTTAAGTGTCTGTCTTCGGCTCAGGTCCCAGATTCCTGGGATTGAGTCCTGCATCGGGCTCCTTGTTCAGTGGGGAGCCTGATTCTCTCACTCCCTGCACTTCCCCTGCTTGTGTGCACACTCTTTCTCTTTCTCTCTCTGACAAATAAATAAATAAAATCCAAAAGTAAATAAATAAATAAATAAATAGGATCCCATACCCAGTTGTATGCTGTCAACAAAATATATGCTTCAGATAATAAAGAAATGAACAGACTAAAAGTAAAAGGCTACAAGCTACAATACAAGAATGTATTCCATACAAATCATAAGCATAAGAAAGATGATGGGTCTATATATATTAATATCAAACAAAACAGACCTCATAATAAGAAATATTACTGAAGACAACTGGGGACTTCATAATGATAAAATGACCAATATATCAGGTAGGTATAACAATCATAAATATAGATGTGACTGATAACAAAGCTTCAAAACACATAAAGTAAAAACTAACAAAACTAAAATGAGAGATGAATGCACAATCATAGACTTTCACAAACTCTCAGAAATTGATAGAACTAGACAAAAATAATCAGTAAGAATGTAGAAAATCTAAACAACATTATTAATTACCTTATCCCAAATGATATTTCCAGAACACTAAACACAATACCTGCAGAATATACACATTCCTTCAAGTCTACAGGGAATGTCTATCAATACAGACCATATAATGGGCCATCAACAATTCTCAATAATTCTTAAAATATTAAAAAATTCAAAATATTTTAAACTGTTAAACTTATATTTATATTAATTATATTTATATAAATATAAATTTAAATTGATATTATAAATTATAATATCTATTTATATATGAAATAATTATTTATATTATAAATATTAATTAACCTTATAATAATAAAATTAATGTTTAGAATATTTAACAATTTAAATATTAATATTTAAAATAGTAAAACAGACTACATTCTTTTACTGCAAAGGAATTAAGTTAGAAATAAAAAATAAGGGGCACCTGGGTGGCTCACTGGGTTGAGCCTCTGCCTTCAGCTCAGGTCATGATCCTAGGGTCCTGGGATCAAGCCCCACATCAGGCTCTCTGCTCAGCAGGGAACCTGCTTCCCCCTCTCTCTGCCTGCCTCTCTGCCTACGTGTAATCTCTCTCTGTCAAATAAATAAATACAATCTTAAAAAAAAAAAGAAATCAAAGGTAAATCAATAAGTAAAACATCTGGAATACCTGGAAATTTAAAACTCACTTTAAAACACTCATAAAAATCACAAAGTAAATTTAGAAAATATTCTGACAAAATAATAATGAAAATTGGTAAACTGATAAAATAGATTCCATCAAAATTTCAAATGTTTGCTCTCTGAAAAATACTGTCATGCCAACATGAAAATGTTTTCCAAATATATATCTGATAAAGAACTGACACCTAGGGGTGCCTGGGTGGCTCAGTGGGTTAAAGCCTCTGCCTTTGGCTCAGGTCATGATCCCAGGATCCTGGGATGAAGCCCTGCATCTCATAGGGCTCTCTGCTCAGCAGGGAGCCTGCTTTTCCCCTCTCTCTGTCTCTGCCTGCCTCTCTGCCTACTTGTGATCTCTGTCAAATAAATAAATAAAATCTTAAAAAAAAAAAAAAAAGAACTGACACCTATAACATATGAAGAAAATGCAATAAGCAAAAACCCAATAAAATATGGGCCAAAATATTTAAGTGTTAACACTTAAGTGTTAAGAAATAAGTGACCATCAACAAAGCACGCGAAAACATAATCAATATCATTTGCAATTAGGGAAATGCAAATTAAAACCAAAATTAAATACTACTTCCCACCTTGTAGAATAAGTAAACTTAAAAAGACTCACAATACCAAGTACTGGCAAGGATGTAGAGTGGCTACAACTCTCACACTTTCCTGGTGGCAATATGTATGCAATTATTCTAACAGAAATATTTTTATTCTGTCTCTCCAAAAATAAGCTAATCCAGCAAAAGGCAGTAAAAAAAAAAATTTCATTGGCAACATATACCTGAAGCATATATTTTCAATAATTTTATACTGGTTTGGTACTTCTTAAATGAAATAAACTGTTGAGTAACAAAAAGTCAATTGCCCCTTAAAAAAAAAAATCAGTTCATGGATGAAACGACGTAACCCAATAAGCAGCTTCAGAGAACTTTCCACCACGTTCGTGGAATTCATCAAAAATGAAGAAGAAACAGAAATCCAAGCACCAAGTCTGGTCTACCTTAGCTTGACAATCTTTTAAGGTCCTCCTTCCACTTTGAGTTCTGGGTCAGCCTCGGGAAAAAGAAGGAGGCCGCAACCAACCTCTCTACTTGAGTGTCCAGACTGACCTTGGCAAGTAGTTAACTAATGGAGTTACTTGCATGGGAAACTGGTCATCTCACATGGCAGGGGACGGGGCGGCGGGGGGGGGGGTTGACCAGGAGTGGGGAGGGAGAGAAGTGGATTTGTTCCATCCTGGACAGGTGGAACAAACACATAGTATGAACAACGTTCAACAGTGCAATCAGCCTTCTGAGCCCCAAGAAAAACACGTAACCCAGGAGAAGGCATGTCCATGGTGGTTCGCTGGGAGACTATTCTTGCTAAAATTTAGGACTTCGTAAGAACTGAAGGACAGGGCTGGGTCCGCTTGGCGTACAGATGTTGACAGCCTTTAAAAAATTCAATAAAGCATTAAAGAAAACGACTTTAAAGAAACAGACCAATCCCCGAGGGAAAATGGTCCTAGGATCACACTCACTTCTCCTCAGAGGCCCTAAAAATAAGTCCCAGTGTTTCACCCCGACCTCGTTATCATGGCCGACCTCCCCCTCCTCTGAGGTAATGTCTATAAATCTTGGCATCCCATGTGCTTTTGCGCCACATGTCAGCTATTAGCGATGGTATTTTTCCTGACAGCTAATGGGTAGCCTTAAAGAAAAGAAATGAAGAGTGTCGTGCTTTGCAGAGTCACTTTACACCATTAGCAGAAATAAGCCTTTATGAGGGACATGGCTCTGCCTGGGAATCAAAAGGACACGTTTTTCACCCTATTTGCCAGTACAATGAGAAACGAGAAAATGAAATCCATACCTTGGGTTTACTTGGGTTTATTTACAGGACGGCTGAATTAGTGACACTTTCTGTGCTAGAAGACTCTCTCCAAGGAACACATGTGCTGAGGGAGTCCTCCGACGCAGGCAGACATCTACGGGGCCTCCCCACCCCATCCTCTGCCTCCTCCCCAGGGCTGTGTGTCCCTTACCTTTCCTTTTGGTCGTGTAAAATCCAACTGCTGACCCATCCCGCCACAGAATCTTTGCTTGCTCCTTCACAGAGTGAGGTAAAAAAAACATGTCTCGGTCATCCAAATTTCTCTCCAGTCTTCCAAAAATAACAACATTTAGAATGAAAAGCACAATCCTTTCCCCAAATGACTGAACCTTTGAAGGGGGGAAAAAAAAGAAGAAGAAGAAACAAAGGAAGAACAAGCAAGTGAGAGAGGAAAATCACACACGATAAATTTTGCACTTGGAATCAACCCACACATCAGGGCCAGGTGTGTGTGCCACCATCACACAATTCCCCTTGTGCTCAAGAGCCAAAATGTGACTCATAGTTTCTCACCAAGGTTTTCACAACCCTGACCTTTCACACCCATCGGCCTCCAGGAGTGAGGGGCAGTTCCAGAGGGGCATCCCTGGTCCCCAAGGCTACCTATGTGTAATGAATATAAGTAGACAGAAAAAAGTCCTTTGCAGGTCAACAAAACAGGAAGTAACCTCCAGGGGGCTCAGGCAAGACATTTCAGCGGATCCCCTGAATGTGTCTAGAAATAAACCCAATCCACCTTTTTTTTTTAAGATTTTATTTATTTATTTGAGAGACAGAGATCACAAGAAGGCAGAGAGGCAGACAGAGAGGGGGGGAAACAGGCCCCTGCTGACCAGAGAGCCCCATGAGGGGCTCGATCCCAGGACCCTGGGATCATGACCTGAGCCAAAGGCAGAGGCTTAACCCACTGAGCCACCCAGGCGCCCCCGTCATTTTTAATAACAGACCCAGAATTCTGGCCTTCAGAAGGAGGGCAAGGAATTGTGGGGAATTTAAAAAAAAAAAAAAAAAAAAGAACTGGAGGATCAATGGCTACATCAGAAACATGATTTTTCGGTGGCTTGTGACACAGTAGATTTGGAGCACATGCTACAGTCCCAATCCCAGAGAACTACCAAGAATCAAGGGCCATCTTGTTCTAAGGCCATCAAATGAAACCACTTCTTGCCCACCACAATGTCATGGCAGGTGAAGAAAGAATGTGGTCAAGGTCAGGCCCACACAGAGTTTTAGCATTAACAAGTCGAAATGAGGGGCGCCTAGGTGGCTCAGTGGGTTAAAGTTTCTGCCTTCGGCTCCAGTCATGATCCCAGAGTCCCGGGATTGAGCCCCGCATTGGGCTCTCTGCTCAGCAGGGAGCCTGCTTCCTCCTCCGTCTCTCTCTGCCTGCCTCTCTGCCTGCTTGTGATCTTTATCTGTCAAATAAATAAGTAAATAATCTTAAAAAAAAAAAAAAGTCGAAATGACATCATGGTCCTGTCTGTTAAGATTTTCTGCATTTGGGGGCACCTGGATGGCTCAGTGGGTTAAAGCCTCTGCCTTCAGCTCAGGTCATGATCCCAGGGTCCTGGGATCAAGCCCCGCATTGGGCTCTCTGCCCAGCGGGGAGCCTGCTTCCCTTCCTCTCTCTCTGCCTGTCTCTCTGCCTACTTGTGATCTCTGACTATCAAATAAATAAATAAAATCTTTAAAAAAAAAAAAATTCTGCATTTGGAGAGCCCCCGGGTGGCAAATACATAGCAAAAACGGAGGCCTCCAGCTTCTGCACCCACAGCAGACATAACTAATCAATCCCACTCTATGTGGCTCAGCTTGGATAAGGTCACAGAGTCCTTCTACATGCACTCCTCTGGACAACCACAAGCCAGCACTAAATGTGATTCTTGACATGAACCCAATCAGCTATTGATCAAGGGACAGCATTGTTTAGTTAGATTTTACTCTGGCAAGACATGTGTGACATGACAAGATTTTACTCTGACAAGACTACGTGACAGCCTACGTGTGGGGGTGTTTGTCCCCCATCCTATGCAGCACCATGGGATCAGCAATGCCATTGAATGGGCTGTGACTCCCACCCACAAGCTAGCATTCAATTCTCCCACCTGCGGGAGGTCCTGATTTATAGGTAAGGAAAGAGAAACCCAAGGAGGGTAAGTGATCGCATTTATTGATTTCCCTGTCTCATTCCAAAGAGGACTTAGGACACCTGGACAAGGGCTCTGTCTGAGGCATCAGGCTCAAAACAACAGACCAGGGCTTTCCCAGGTCCCAGGCTGGTCCCAACCCATGGTTGCCGCAAGCATCTTTATCCATTACAACTAAGGCTTTGGAAAAGGGAACCTTAATATAAATATCTACACTTCGTTTTATATTGAATACTTAATTCTTACATTTTTATCATCATCATCGTCATCATTTGTGACCGTGACTTCTCAGCCTAGCTTTGCTGGGAGATCTTTAGCAATGCCCAACTTTCTGAGCCTCCGTTTCTCCCACTGATCAAGGGAGATGATTGTCTGAAGCATCCTTAAACCACTTGTTTTGGGGAAGGATGGGTTAAAAAAAAAATAGATTTGTTTTCAAATGCTCCAATAACAAAAAATAAGGCAGCTTGTTGCCCCCCCCCTACAAATGGCACAAAGTGTTCAGTGCCAATAAATCTATTAATTGGTCCACAATGTAAAATAGTTCACCTTCATCTGGAGCCAAATCTTAAATGAGGAAAAGATTTGTGAAAACCACACCAGCTCAGCTCTGAGAAGCTGCCTCAATTTTGCATCTCAGACAGTAGCAGCCAAATCCAGTTCAGACTTTGAAGAATCACTAGCTGGTCACAAAACCTGAGTGGGGTGATGTGGGAGGTTATATTTTTCAACTTATAAAACCAAAAAGTTCAGAGGAAAGCCAGAAGAGAAAAGCAGATTGCATCTGGCAGAAGGGAAATATCCAATCAAAAACTGGCAGGAGAAAAAGGAGAAAAGAAAATGCACTGAATTTATCCAATTTCATTATGGGGGGCGGGGGGAGAAATGTGTGTGATTCTGACTTAGAAACATTTCTGGAAACACAAAGCCGAGATCCAGTTCTAATCCCTCAATTAGGACCACTAATTATGTTAACAGAAAGAACATTAAGCATTTTTTTTGGTAATTTATGAAGAATAGTTGGCTAAGAAACAAAATATAATTAAAAGGAAAAAAAAAGTCAAGACCCCAAAATCTTGGGGGATGGTTGGGGTAGATCGATCATTACACACGGTTCATTAAGAGCAGGTAACATCCAAGTTTCTTTCTGTTCACAACATAGGCCACATTTTTTCAGAAAATGTGGGGTTTCCCTCATCTAAACACAGAGGAATTGAAACATGAAACAAGTGAATACTCTTGTTCTGCAAAAAAATAAAATAAATAAAATAAAATATGAAAGAATTATTTAAAGAGCACGTTAGACTTCTCCTGGCATTCAAAACACCCAACCAGTAAATATCTCTGGCCCACCTGTGGGAAGGGTCCAGCACAGCAAGACAAATGGGCCAGGCCACCCCACTGGGTACCTCACACTCATTGGCTGAATCTCAAGCCATAGTTAAATCCCCTGGCGTCGGGGTGGGGAGGGGGAAACTTTTCAAAACAGTATCTACCGAGTCAATTAAAACCAGACCTGAAAATATCCTGCTGTTTGCAACAATATGGATGTAACTAGAGGGCATTATACAAAGTGAAGTAAGTCAAAGACAAATCCTGCGTGATCTCACGTGCACGTGAAATCTTAACAAAGCCCAATTCATCGCAACAGAGAATAGAATGGTGGTTACCAGGGGCTGTGGGTGGGAGAAGAGAGATGTCGGTCAAAAGGTACAAACTTCCAATTAAAAGATGAATAAGTTCTGGGAATCTAATATACAGCAGGGTAATTATAGCTAATAATACTGTATTATATTAAAGTTGCTAAGACAGTAGATCTTAAATGTTCTCATCACACACACAAAAAATGGTATTTATGTAATACAAAGCTGGTGTCAGCCAACACCACAGTGTCCATCATTTGGCAATATGTAAGTATACCAGATCAACACCTCCTGTGCCTCAAATTCACACAATGTTTATGTCAGATATATCTCAGTAAAGCTGGGGAGCGGGAACAGGCATGCAAAATACAACCCACAGATGGGAAAACAATATTTGCCAATCAAAAAAGGCAATGTGCTCAATAAGGACTTGCATCCAGAATATATGAAAAATGTTTGTAACTCAATGGTCAGACATCAAGTAACCCAATTAAAAAGTGGGCCAAGGATTTTAATAGATATTTTCCCAAAGGGGATGTGTGAATGGCCAATAAGTACATGGAAAAATGTGTCACAGCTTTGGCCATCAGAGCAATGCGGCTCAAGACTGCAGTGAGATACCACTTCCCACCCAGTCAGATGGAGAGCATACAAAAACAGACAATAAACAAGTGACAGGATGGACATGGAGAGATGGAAGCCATCAGAGGTTACCAATGGGACTATCTGTAGTACACCTGCCGTGGAAAATAGTTCAGTGGTTCCTCAACAAGTTATATAGAGAATTACCACGTGACCAGCAACTCCGCTCCTGGGTATATACCCAAGAGAACTGAAAATACATGTGCTCCCAAAAACTTGTACACAAATGTTCATGGTGCCGTTATTCGTAATGGCCAAAAGGTAGAAACAACACGTGTCCATCAACAGATACACGGATAAACACACATGCTCGAGCCATGCAGTGGGAAATGATCCAGCCATAGGAAGGAATGTGGCTCTAACACACACTACAGTGTGGGTGAACGTGGAAGACATTACACTCAGTGAGAGAAGCTGGACACAAAAGGCTACATATTATATGATTCTAGAGATCTCAATGTCCAGGAGAAACAAATCCACAGAGGCAGACTCCTTGCCAGGGGCTGGGGAAAAAGAGAAATGAAGGGTGACTGCTGATGGGTAAGGGGTTTCTTTTGGGGGCAATGAAAACATTCTAGAATTCAAGAGCGGTGACTGGGGCACAACTCTGTGCAAATACTGAAAATCACTGAACTGTACACTTTGAAAGGGTGAAATTTATAGGACATGAATCGTATCTCAATGAAGTTGTTGTTTGAAGGAAAATAAAACTGAATTTTGTTTTTCTTTTTTAATTCATTCAAGCGAGGGGGAAAAAACTGTATTATCAATTCCTTCTCTAAACCAGACCCAAAAGAATACTGGTCATTCATTATTTGTAGGTCCCAATGAGGGAGGTCAAGTGGAATTCCAGACCACTACAGACAGATCCACCATTTTAAGACTGCCAAGAAGCACCTATGGAATTAAGGTAAATATGCCAATCAAATGAAAATGGGCAGACATGAGGCAAATAGTCTAAATTCTACACTAGTTACTGCCTTTCTCATCAGATCTCCAGTGGAGCAGATGCCACAGGGACACTGAGGAGCTGCTGGGGCACCTGTCCTCACCCCTACCATCCTAGGTTTTGGCTTTACAACTGCTCCATAAAGCCACAGCCCAACCAAGACCTTCAGGCCTGACATCACAGAGACTGGAGTTTGTGTCCAACCCAATCACTCACTAGCTGTGTGGTTGAGCCTCAATTTCTTCTGCAAAACAGTACCTTGAGGATTCTAAAATTAGATAATCCCTGTAAAGAGTCTGAGGACATAGGCAAGTACCTAACACAATGTCTGACTCAGAGTGAGTACCAAAAAAATAATATTTGGACACAATAAGCAAAAATTTTCCTATACACTAGAGAGACGACAGGGATTTAAGTTTTAAAATGAAGACACAAGAGGCCACTCAGGAAGGTAAGAGAGATCTGCCAATAGCCAGATGTCTGCAGCATACAGCCTTTTATTACTATTTTCCTTACTGGCAGGGCATTCTAGATTGAATCGCATCCCCTGGAAAGATGTTCCAAGACCTAATATCCAGTACTTGGGGATCTGACTTATTTAGAAATAGTCTCTACAGACAATCAAGTGAAGATGAGGTCATGGGGGGTTCCTAATCCAAAATGACTGGTGTCCATATAGAAAGGGGGGGATCTGGACAGAGGGAGACCCACACTGAGGGAAGATGATGTGAAGACACGGGGAGAAGGCCATCTCCAGGCCAAGGAACTCCTGAGGACACCAGCAGCCAGGAGAGAGGCCTGGAACAGAGTCTCCCTCGTGGCCCTCAGAAGGAACCCTGATTTCAGGCTTATAGTCTCAGAGGCTGGGAGACAACACCTTTCTGTTGTTTCAGCGCTGCTCCCCCCCACCGCGCCCCACCCCATCTGTGAAAGTTTGTTTCTTGCAACCCTGGAAGATGAGTCCACAAAGGCCAAGTGCTTTCGATCATTAACATGATAATCAACACACTGACTTTAAAACCTGTTTCGCAATATCTGTTCTGGTCTATACCACCTCACCTTCATGAGACCTTCTCTGGCAGGATCAGAGGTTCGTAGGACGTCTTCGGTGGGCCACCAGGACTCCTTTATGTAAACAGCCACCACTAGAGAGAAAACCAAGTGAAAATGAAGAGGAGCGCATAGCCAGCCGGCCACAGCCACCGCAGGGGTGGGTTCAATGGAGCACAGCCGCTGTCAAGGTGCAAAGGACAAGTACATGTGGGCAAAGAAGGTGATGTTTCTAGAGCTTAGTTCTCTGAGAGCACCGACCAGGACCGAGTGGCCACTCTCACCCAAAGAGGACTTCACTGAGGTCTTCACAGATGGCCTGCTGCCACCTCCAAAACTACAAGTGCGTCTCCGGATGAGAATGGGCAAAAAGTGCTACACACCAACACGGACAAATTCGATGGAAAAGAGGGATGCCTGCAGGGCTCAGTCGTTAAGCGTGTCTGTCTTTGGCTTGGGTCATGGTCCCAGGGTCCTGGGATTAAGCCCCCATCAGGCTCCTTGCTCAGTGGGAAGCTTGCTTCTCCCTCTCCCCCTCCCCCCACTTGTGTTCCTGCCCTCGCTGTCTCTCTATCAAATAAATAAACAAAATCTTTTTTAAAAAATTGATGGAAAAGAATCACATTTTCTTTTCAAAGTCCAGTTACATGCCACAACTCAGAACTCCCCATGCAGTCAAATCCAACATTATCAAAGGGCATTGAGCACAGAATCTTCTAATTTTTTTTAAGATTTTATTTATTTGATTGAGAGAAAGCATGAGCAGGGGGAGGGGCAGAGGGAGAGAGAGAAGCAGACTCCCCTGCTGAGCAGGGAGCCTGACATGGGGCTCGATCCCACGACCCTGAAATCATAAGAGGAGCTGAAGGCAGACTCTTAACCAACCGAGCCACCCAGGCGCCCCGTGAGCACAAAATCTTATCGCTCTCCGCATTAGGCCTGGCACTGTCTTCTTTTCCATGATTTTTTTTTCCTTTTCACAGTGAAACTGCCACCTGTGTTTTTCTGAGGAGGACACTGACACTCTGAGCAGTAAGTAGCTTGAAGGCAGCCAGCAAGGGGGGCCTGAGATGGGTCCACCCCCAAGCCATGGACTCCAAGTGCAGTGCTCTCTCACAGAGGCCAGAAATGAGTCAGGGGTTAGGAAATGGGGTGAACCATGCAGGAGTTGGGGGTGCCTTTGAATAAGGAGGCTCTCCTGCAGAAGGAAGAGAGATACCTTCTCCTCCCACTCCTGCCCCATCCCAGTCTAGACAGTCCCTGAAGCTTCTGGATTCTGCCCATTCCATGTTTGGGCGTCAGTCCTGCTATGGTAGAGGGGACCTTGGAAAAACCACAACCTCACAAAGCCCCAGGCTCCTCCTCAGAGTTGCCCAAACTGATCACCCAAGATGGCTGACAAGTTCCGATGAAGATGGGGTGTGAAACACCCGCCACAGAGCCCGGTGTGCCAAACGCGCTCGGTGACAGCTGATAAATGTCAGCTCTCCCCTCTTTCCCCCAGCCCCACCCACACCGCTGCCACCAAATCAACCAGCTCCACCTGCCGCCTCATGATGAGCTCTGTCCCCTCCTCCCCAGCCCCAGATGCCAGCAGGGTCCTGCCACCATCCACAGAAGACTGGGATAGTACCTCACCTGGTCCCCTGCCTCAGTCTCCCCTCTCTGATCCATCCTTACCGAGTGGTCGCTGCAAAGGCAAATCCAGTCATAGCCTCTGCCTCTTGCCTCTCAGCTGAGCAGCCTTCCTTTCCTTGCTTAGGGATTCCATTTAAACAGCAAAGTTATTTTGGTTGTTTTCTTGTATGTTTGTTTTTATTTAATTAAGATCATTTTTTACAGCAGTTTTAGGTTCACTGAAAGGAAGGTACAGAGACTTCCCACGTGCCCGTACATATCGCGTTCCCCAGTGTCAGCATCTGCCCCAGAGTGGGGACATTTGTTACAAGATGAACCTACACGGACACATCAGAGTCAAAGCCCATAATCTGCATTGCAGTCCACTCTTGTTCTACATTCTATGGGTTTGGGCAAATATGTAATGACATGCATCTATCATTATGGATAGATTATCATATGCATCATAATTTTCACTGCCCTAAAAGTCCTCTGGTCTTTATCTATTAAACCCCTGCTCTCACCCCCCACTCCACCCCTGGGAACCACTGACTTTTTTTTTTTTTTTGGTCTCTATACTTTTGCCTTTTCCAAAATGTCATTTAATTGGAATCATACAGTCTGTAGCCCTTTTCAGATTGTCTTCTTTCACTTAGTAATATACCATTAAGTTTCCTCCCTGTCTTTGCCTGGCTAGAGATCTCAAAAATCTTTTTAGCACTGAAAAATATTCCATTGTCTGGATGTACCACAATTTCTCTTCTGGTATCTTTTTTCCACCCGCTCTTATAAAAATTGCCATTTTTACACCAACTTCTCAAGCCACTCGTCTGTGCCTGATCCACGTGATGAAAAGATGCACCTTCCCAGTCAAATCATTTTAGCTGAGGATGTGTAGGAAAACAACATGGAACAGAAAACAAGAGTTACTTGAATACTTATATAAGGCTCAAGACTTTTCAACTAATTTTGTGGGCCAATGAGGCAAAGTTTGCTACCACTTTCTTCCCTATTTCTGTCTGCTCCTTGAGGAACTTTAGTAGAAAATTCTGTGAAGACCAGGTTACAACGACATCAGTCAGTGATTAAGCGTGAACTCTGCCCAGCCAGCCTCTCTTCCCCAAAGACATGTCAGTTTCATCTCACTGGTAAATTACATCATCAACAATAGTTCCAAAGCTGATTGAGCTGGCTGAGAGAGAAGGGCCAATTAAATGCTTGACACCTGCCTTCATTTATTCAATTAAATTCATGTTCGAAATGGCACCTACTAGAACTTACAGAAGGTTTATAAAGCCATAAGGATTATTTTCCTGCTTAACAAGGTGAATCAATAAAAGATGGTCCATTTACTAATAAAGTCTATTACTATAATACAGATGTTCAATTTGCTAAGACAGTTTCAAACAGGACACGTGTTACGATTTGGCATTTGTGCGGTGCCTTGCAAGTTTCATGGTGTTCTGCAGAGCATTAATTAGTCACACAAGTTGTCACAAAATAGATTGAACTGGTTTTTGGGTTTTTTTTGTTGTTTTTTTTTTTTTTTTTCAAAACGTATCTGAAGCTGTTAAGGATATATAACAGCAAAGGGGAAGTCAAATCAAATTTAACAGGCCTAAAATAAATTGTCCTCCAAACCAAGTCTTAAAAAAAAAAAAAAAAAAAACCAGAATCAGCCTTCTGGAAACCAGCAGCTTTTGATTGGAGAAGCATAATACCCAGTCAAGAGGAAATGGTAGGAAAGAACGGTGGCAGAGTCCTGGGAGAGAGGCTGTATCCAGCTCAGTGAGGACAAAGGACAGATTCTGGGGACTCTGACAGGCACTGTAGGACCAGCCTCAGGGCACCACTGAGACCCTGAAGTCAGCTAGTTCCAAGAGTTAGAAAGTAGAAGCCACGCATCTGTGGTTTTAAAAGAAAAAAAAAAAAATGATCAGTCTCCTCTAGGCTCTCTCCCATCTAGGGCCAGAGCAGAGATTGGATGCTCACAGAAGGCTGTCCAGTGGTAACAACAGTCAACAGGGCACTAAGAGTTAAAAGCCAGCCTCGCCGCATGAATTTAATTTCCCTACCCCCCTGAGTGACAGGCGATGTGGATGACAGAGAAATGTCAGTGATGGAGTCTCTTCTGTGACACTCCAATGTTTCCCAAACAAGTTAAGACAGTGAGGTTGCCTAAGGCTAAGTCCCAGTGGTCTGGCTTCTCTGAAGCTCAGTATGATCAACTCTATCCAGCTACCCGTGGCCGAGTCCCTGAACGTGTGAACAGTGCTATCTGTCCCAGGGCCCCAGCAGCGGATGAGTCAGTCCCCATCCTTGCCCCTGAGGGGTGGCGAGCTGCAGAGGAAGAGAACAAGCAACACTCAGGTTGCTCCAGTACAGTCTGGGGACATGAAAGGTGATGAACTCGAGATGGGAACCAATGTGTCACCAGGACCCAGAGGACACGCAATTCTGTGGAAGGGTATTGGAAAAGCATCCCCAGGGATTTCAGACAGCTTGGGTTCTAGATCGATGGGTAAGGTTTCAACAGGCAGAGACAACAGACAAGGGTGATACCAGCAGGGTAACCTGTGAGCAGAGGCACAGAGCCCTACAAGTCCAAGGCCACACTCAGGACATCGCAACAACGGGGATAGCTAGAATGAGGCCTACACAATGGAAAGATGGGGTTGCAAACTTTGATTACAAGGAGGTTTCAGAGTACAAAGCTAATATACAAAAGCCAACTGCTTTCTTATATACCAGTCATGAACAAGCGTAATTTGAAATTAACACACACAACACTATTCACATTAGCACCCCCCAAAATGAAATACTTTGGTATAAATCTAACAAAATGTGTGCAAGATCTACAAGAAAAATTACAAAACACTGAAAAACAAAGTCAAAGAACAAATAAAGAGATAGCCTATGTTCATGGATATGATGACTCAATATTGTCAAGATGTCAGTTCTTTCCAATTGGTTCTATGGATTCAATGCCATCCCAATCAAAATCCCAGCAAGTTATTTTGTGGATATCAACACACTGATCCTAAAGTTTATATGGAGAGGCAAAAGACCCAGGATAGCCAACATGAGATTGAAAGAGAACAAATTTGGCAGAATGACACTACCCAACTTCAAGACTTACTATAAAGCTACAATAATCAAGACAGTGTGGTTTGGTGAAAGAAGAGACAAAAAGATCAATGGAACAGAATGAAGAGCCCACGAAAATGAACTATTGGGACTTCATCAAGATCAAAAGCTTTTGCACAGCAAAGGAAACAGTTAACAAAACCAAAAGAAAACTGACAGAATGGGAGAAGATATTTGCAAATGACATATCAGATAAAGGGCTGGTATCCAAAATCTATAAAGAACTTATCAGACTCATCACCCAAAGAACAAATAATCCAATCAAGAAATGGGCAGAGGACATGAACAGACATTTCTGCAAAGAAGACATCCAGATGACCAACAGACACATGAAAAAGTGCTCCACATCACTCGGCATCAGGGAAATACAAATCAAAACCACAATGAGATACCACCTCACACCCAGTCAAGAATGGCTAAAATTAACAAGTCAGGGAATGACAGATGCCAGCCAGGATGCAGAGAAAGGGGAACCCTTCTACACTGTTGGTGGGAATGCAAGTTGGTGCAACCACTCTGGAAAACAGCATGGAGGTTCCTCAAAAAGTTGAAAATATGACCCAGCAATCACACTACTGAGCATTTACCCTAAAGATGCAAATGTAGTGATCCAAAGGGGCACGTGCACCCAAATGTTTATAGCAGCAATGTCCACAATAGCCAAACTATGGAAAGAACCTAGATGTCCATCAACAGATGAATGGATAAAGAAGATGTGGTATATATACAATGGAATACAATGCAGCCATCAAAAGAAATGAAATCTTGCCATTTGCGACGTTGTGGATGGAACTAGAGGGTATTATGCTGAGCGAAATAAGTCAATCAGGGAAAGACAATTATCATATGATCTCCCTGATATGAGGAAGTTGAGAGGCAACATTAGGGGTTTGGGGGGTAGGAAAGGAATAAAGAAAACACGATGGGATCAGGAGGGAAACAAACCGTAAGAGACTCGTAATCTCACAAAACAAACTGAGCGTTGCCTCGGGGAGGGGGTAGGGAGAGGGTGATTGAGTTATGGACATTAGGGAAGGTATGTGCTATGGTGAGTGCTGTGAAGTGTAAACCTGGCGATTCACAGACCTGTACCCATGGGGCTAATAATACATTATATATTAACAAAAAATAAATATTGTAAACTGACTTTTATATAGTCAGTTTTATATAGTAAATATTGTCAACTGACTTTTGACAAAGGAGCAAAGGCAATACAATGGAACAAAGAAAGTCTTTCCAACCTATGGTGCTGGAACAACTGGATACCCACACACATAAAAATGAAGCTAGACACAGACCTCTTACCCTTCACAAACACCACCTCAAAAAATGTAATCATCATGCATTCCCTGATCTCTAATGGACTTCACTGCCAGCAAATAAGATGACACAAAGCATTTAGATGTGGCCCCATCCACCTGTGTAGGGAAAAGATTACAGACTTCAGAACCAGATGGGGCTCAAATTCCAGCTTCTTCCACTACTGATTATGTGACCTTGACCCCCTCCCTAAGCCTAAATTCCCCCACCTGTCAAGTGGAGACCAGAACATCCTCTCAGCTGGTCATTATACAGGTTAGGTGAAAGAGCTCACTTCCTCAAACTGCTTTTCCTAACGTGTCTGAAGCTTGTCAGTGGTTTCCAGAAACTTCCTCCACTTGCTTCAAGTGCTGCTCTGGGGTTTGGAAGAAGGATGAAAAGCCTTTTGTTATTTGTTGGCTTTTGTCAGCGAGACAATGGAAACTTGCTTCATAACATTCCCATCTCTTCCTGGGAACTCCCATTCCAAACTTTCTGTTCTGGTTTGCACAGAAATGTCTGTCTTTCTCCCCTCCAGCTTGACTACTGTGGTCCTGCCTCCTCCTTCAAGAGGATATAGGTTTTTACCCACCACATCTTCTCATGCCAGCTCCTTTTTCTGTTAGGGAGTGTGAAGCTGACAGCAGCATCCTTCCCCTTCCATCATGCTTAAGACATACACTTAAACCCACTGGGTACCTCCCAACAAAACTTTTAAACCTTTCATCTTGCCTACTAAGAATTCTTAAAAGACCTATCAGAAGAGACCCCGAATTGCTAAGGAAATGTTGGAAAAGAAAAACAAAACTGCCTGATTTCAAGCTTTACTACAAAGCTGTGATCACCAAGACAGCATGGTACTGGCATGAAAACAGACACATAGATCAGTGGAACAGAGTAGAGAGCCCAGATATGGACCCTCAACTCTATGGTCAAATAATCTTCAACAAAGCAGGAAAAAATATACAGTGGAAAAAAGACAGTCTCTTCAATAAATGGTGCTGGGAAAATTGGACAGCTATATGTAGAGGAATGAAACTTGACCATTCTCTTAAACTGTACACAAAGATAAACTCGAAATGGATAAAAGACCTCAATGTGAGACAGGAATCCATCAGAATCCTAGAGGAGAACAGAGGCAATAACCTCTTCGATATCAGCCACAGCCACTTCTTTCAAGATATGTCTCCAAAGGCAAAGGAAACAAAAGCGAAAGTGAACTTTTGGTACTTCATCAAGATCAAAAGCTTTGGGGTGCCTGGGTGGCTCAGTGGGTTAAGCCTCTGCCTTCGGCTCAGGAAATGATCCCAGGGTCCTGGGATCGAGCCCTACATCAGGCTCTCTGCTCAGCAGGGAGCCTGTTTCCTCCTCTCTCTCTGCCTATCTCTCTGCCTACTTGTGATCTCTGTCAAATAAATAAATAAAATCTTTTAAAAAAAAAAGATCAAAAGCTTCTGCACAGCAAAGGAAACAGTCAACAAAACAAAGAGGCAACCCACGGAATGGGTGAAGATATTTGCAAATGACAGTACAGACACAAGGCTGATATCCAGGATCTATAAAGAACTTCTCAAACTCAACACACACAAAACAGATAATCATATCAAAAAGTGGGCAGAAGATATGAACAGACACTTCTCCAATGAAGACATACAAATGGTTATCACACACATGAAAAAATGTTCATCATCACTAGCGATCAGGGAGATTCAAATTAAAACCACATTGAGATATCACCTTACACCAGTTAGAATGGCCAAAATTAGTAGGACAGTAAACAACAAGTGTTGGAGAGGATGTGGAGAAAAGGGAACCCTCTTCCACTATTGGTGGGAATGCAAGCTGGTGCAGTCACTTTGGAGAACAGTGTGGAGATTCCTTAAGAAACTAAAAATAGAACTTCCCTATGACCCTGCAATTGCACTACTGGGTATTTACTCCAAAGATACGGGTGTAGTGAAAAGAAGGGCCATCTGTACCCCAATGTTCATAGCAGCCATGGCCACGGTCGCCAAACTGTGGAAAGAACCAAGATGCCCTTCAATGGACGAATGGATAAGGAAGATGTGGTCCATATACACTATGGAGTGTTATGTCTCCATCAGAAAGGATGAATACCCAACTTTTGTAGCAACACGGACGGGACTGGAGGAGATTATGCTGAGTGAAATAAGTCAAGCAGAAAGAGTCAATTATCATATGGTTTCACTTATTTGTAGAGCATAAGGAATAACATGGAGGACATGGGGAGATGGGAGAGGAGAAGGGAGTTGAGGAAAATTGGAAGGGGAGATGAACCATGAGAGACTATGGACTCTGAAAAACAATCTGAGGGTTTTGAAGGGGCTGGGGGTGGGAGGTTGGGGGAGCTAGGTGGTGGGTATTAAGGAGGGCACGGATTGCATGGAGCACTGGGTGTGGTCCATAAACAATGAATTCTGTTACACTGAAAAGAAATTAAATAAATTAAAAAAGAGCTAACTCCTTTTTTTATCTAAACATGCTCTTCATAATGAATCAATAAACAAAGAAATCGTTGTTGGGAGGCTGATATGATGTTTCCATAGCACGGGGCAAGGAGAGCTGATTGTCACCTGTCTCCTTGAAGGATGGGCCATGTCAGAGGGGAGCTTTCCTGAGGAAGATTCTGAGGCCACATTCCAAGTCGGCAAGGAGGAAGGAGCACTGGGACGGATTAGCAATGTCCGGGAGGACAACTGAGGCACCCTGTGGTTATGGGTGTCATCCCTCCTCATCTGCTCCAGCACAGGGGACAGCGGTAGGTGGCACCCTAGTTGTACACAGACCCTGCGAAGGTCACAACTCTGAAGCATTTGTTCCCCATTGAACCCACATGTTGAGTCACTAGGATGTGCAAAGGACATAATAAACCCACTCGAGGAATTAAATTCAGACTCAGGCTTAAGACACTGACAGCTCAGAGGAGGACGCAGTGCCTGGGACATGAAGCAGAAAGAAACCAAAATCCGCTCAGGACCTCAGAGAGGAAGAAGCAGGCATCCCCACCGAGGGGCCGGGAGTCCTTGGTGGAAGGTGCCTGTAGCAGACCTCAAGAAGGAGACAGGAAAGGGGGCTCCGGCTGGGGTAGGGGAGAGAGCCTCAGACATATGAGGCACACAGCATGCCCGGTAAGGACAGGAAGGCGCAGGGAGGAGGCCAGTCAGGGAAGACTCCAAGACCCTACTCTAGAGACCACCGCCACCGGTGGAGGAAATAAAGGGACATGACCCAGCTGCAGGTTTAAAACAGTAATGCGTCCCACAACCACAGGTGCAGGTCCTCACCACATGTCTGGCACGATGCCAAGGGTGGGAATCTCAGTTCCTGCTTGCCACAGCTGATTCTTGTGTTCTAGGTGAGGCTCAGAGGGGCTAGGAAACCGGCTCAAGGTCATGTGCCTACAAACAGCAGCACTAGGACCAGATGCAAACGGGGTCTGCTGGTTCCAGAGCCCCCGTGCTCCAGGTAAAGGAATGGACAGACAGCCAAGAGGACCCCATGAAAGCTCACAGAGTCGGAAAGAGAGAAATGAAGGCTGAGGAAGAGCCAAGCCAAGACAAGTGACAAGAAAGGAGAGATCAGCACGGAAAGACCTTACCTGGATGGATGCCTGAGGATTTCATTTTGCACTTCCGGAGGGGGCAGGGTCTGCCATTTACTTAGCACTAACAAGTGTCAGGCACTGTACTTGGCACCAGGGGCGGGGTAAGATAGGTGACCAGGCCATGACCACGAATACACCATGACCTCCGAGACATGAGCGGCAGTCACGCCCCCTCCCAAGGGCTATATGTTCATCCATTTCAGCTGCCACGAGAAAATACCATAGACATTTATAGGTTTATCAACAGCAGAAACATAGTTCTCACATTTCTGGAAGTCTGAGATCGGGACGCCAGCATGAGCAGGTTCTGGCGGGAACCCACCCTCCTCCAGGTTCCAGGCTGCTAAACTCTGGCAGGGTTCTTGCATGATGGAAGGGGAAGGGGAGCCCTCTGGGGTCTCCTGGGTAAGGACATGATTCCCATTCATGAGGGTGGGGCACCTCCCCAAAACCCCTCATCCTAACGCCATCACCAGGGTTTGGATTTCAACATATGAATTTGTGGGGAGACGCAAACCTTCGGACCACAGCAGTCTTTCTGGAGGGCGGGGGGAGAGAGCCAGTATGGGCCAGAGCCAGAATGGGCTTCACACCTGGGGGCTGCAGGGACCAGGCTGAGGGAGGACCTTCATAGGAAGCCTCTGGAAGGGTCTGACCAATGAAAGACATAATCAGAGTGATGTTTTTGAAAAAGAAGACTTGGATTATGCCCTGGTCGGAGGAATTAGCCCTTTGGGGGTTTTTTTGTTTTGTTTTTTGTTTTGTTTTAAGATTTTATTTATTCATTTGTCAGTAAGAGAGAGACAGCACAGGCAGGCAGAGGGGGAAGGAGGCTCCCTGCTGAACAATGAGCCCGATGCGGGACTCGATCCTATGACGCTGGGGTCATGACTTGAGCAGAAGGCAGACGCTTAACGACTGAGCCACCCGGGCGTCCCGGAAGTAGCCCTTTTGAAGTTTAAAAAAAAGGGGGGGAGCGCCTGGGTGGCTCGGTGGGTTAAGGCCTCTGACAGGGTTGCCAGGGAAGAGTACACATTCCCTGGGAATCGGACTGGTCTAAGGCAGAAAAGAGGAAGGCTGGGGTGGCAGGTGGCTCTGGAGCCTGAGTGAAAGACACAGGTGCCTTGACCAGGAAAAAGGCAAGACAAAAAGATGGAGACATGAATTTTCAGGTTTGAAATGCCTGTTAGAGAGAGGTCAGGGCAGCCAGGAGGCAGCTGGATACACAGCCCAGAGCCGAGCAGGGCCACAGAGAAGGTCCCTGCCCCTGTACCATCCTGGGAACCAAAGACAGAAGGGTTGACACAAAATATATCTCACCTCCTCACACTAACTTCAAGTTCACATACTGGTCCCTCATCTATACGTGTTTGATCACAACCGAAAGGCCTTTAAGTCCCCTGCTGCCCATCCCTCACCCCACCTTGAGGGCTCCCTCGTTACAAATCGAAGAAATATGTAGTTGGACCAAAAAAAAAAAAAAAAGAGCACAGTTAAACCAAAGTGACAGGCCATCTTCTCAAAAGCAAAATACACGTGGGGGGGGGGGGGAAACACTGAAAAGTTCTGGCAGAGGACAGCACATAAACACATTCCAAGGCATTGCATGACTTTTATGCAACATTGAGCGAGCAGGTCAATAATTTAAGGGGAGGGGAAAAATACGCAAGTTGACATAGCAACTGTCACATCGCATTACTCGGGCAACCGTTTCCATACAGATGTCTTCCTTAAAGGAAAACACTTCCCCAGATGCCCCGTGAACTCGGGCGCCTCTCTGCCACGGAGGAAGAAACATCTGGTTTGCGGTATGTTTGCAACAGGCTTCCCTGTGGTTCTCGGGCCTTTCTTGCCTTAAGCAATTTTTGTTTTCATGAGTCTAGATTTTAACTCAGGGAAGAAGGACAAGAAGGGGTGCCTGGACCCTGAGCGTCAGCTGGGCTGCAAGGTGTTGGAGCAGAGAGAAGCCCACGCCAAAGCTAGCGCATCGAGGAAAGGAATCTTAAAATCACCAAGCTGGACCGAGGCAAGGGGAGGCAGAGAGAGAGGGCAGACAGCTCAAAGTGCACTGGTAAAACCGTCAGATGCCTCCCAGACGCACCCCCCAGATGCACCCCCAGCCCCAGACAATGGCTCCATCCCTGGCACTAGAAATATTTTCCTTGGACCTTCCCTGTTTTGCAAATACCATTAGTCCCTTGGTAAGAATGACATGTCTTTGTTTGCGGGATGCTGTTTTCCCCTACGTTGAAATCCAACTCACAGTAAGTGCTATAAATTAACAGGGAATCAAGAAGAAAATCCCAAACAATAGCCAACATGTGTTCCCAAAACACGATGCTGTCACTGCGCATAGTTCTTCAATCTGCATCCGTCACTGCCCAAGGGAAACAAAGCCCTCCATTTCAGGCACGGAGCTCCTCTGTCTCAAGTGAACTCGGGTCCTCCCAAACCTGGGGGGTCGCCTTCGTGGCAAGAAAGAGCAGGTTTCTAAACTGAAGCTGCCTCCCTGGCCAGAACTCTTTTCCCCCTCACTGTCAAACCCACTTAAGTGGGACTCTACCAGTGTGGAAGATGGGACGAGGGACCCGTCCTGGGCTGACGTTGATCTTTGCTTTACCCAAAAGGCAGGCACAGACTCCAAACACACCGATCCAGGGCCCCTGGGTGGCTCAGTTGGTTAAGCGTCTGCCTTTGGCTCAGGTCATGATCCCAAGGTCCTGGGATGGAGCCCCATGTCGGGTTCCCTGCTCAGAGGGGAGTCTGCTTCTCCCTCTCCCTCTGCTGCTCCCCCATTTGTACTCTCTCTGTGTGTGTGTCAAATAAATAACTAAAACCATTAGGGAAAAAAAAAAAAAGATCCAATGTCCACACGGCCATGGGAAGCTACCCCAGTGGAGTGTCAAATAACCGGGTGGTCCCTGGACACTAGGATTCGTGAATGTGTGGGGTCCTCATGCTTCAAAGCAGAAAAAGTGAAATTACTTCTCATGCTAAAAATCAGATTTCGCCAGGCCTGCAAGCCTCGCCTCCATCCAACCCCCATAGTAGCTTGCTTCTTACCGCACATACAGAAGCCCCCATTTCATTGGGTCAGATTGACAGGCCCATCCTGCTAAGCAGAGCTGTGTTTAAGCCCCATCCGTGCCCCCCGTCAGGAAGCCAGGCCTCTCTCTCTAAGGCACACTCAGGACAAGGAGCTGCCCTAGTGGTTCCCCTTCTGGGTGTCAGAAGTTCACGGAACCCTTCTACCGCCACCTTCGGACCTTCCATCCTTGCCCCGCCCCCCAAAGTCTGGACAGCACACTCAAAAGTGAGGAGCGTCCCAGGCAGGGTTCCCCAATTCTGAAGGCCCCTGGGCAGCTCAGGGACACAACTCCCATCCCCGACCCCTCACCCCCAACCCACCACCCACCTGCCCTAAACGCAGCCCCAAGTCGGCCTGGACTCGGGCCCAGCGTGTCGCAATCTCACCAGGCCCATGACAGCCACTGGGAAGGCAGGCTCCGCAACGTTTCCAGTTTCCTTTGAATGTTTGCCTTGGCTCTTGCTGTCACTGAAGGCCTAGCATGGGCATGCTTTTCCAGGAAAAAATCATCATTTTTTGATTCCCTGCTTGTTTTTCTCAGGGTGCGCATGACATGCAATCACCAAAAACTGTAAATAAATTAGCAGCAATTTGAAGGATGAGTGTTATGCTTGGTCACAAAACGTCCTGGAAGCAAGCTAGGGGGAGAGATGTTCTAATCAGAGAAGTCAACATGTGGTAAAGACAGCAAACAGTCGCTCCCCCGGCTGCCTTCTCCGGAAGGATCCTGCTTTCTGTTTGTCAGCCTCGCCGCCTCCCCGGCTCACGTCTGTCTGCCCTGCACTGGGACTGATGAGAATTTAGCCAACACCCTCTGGGAAGAGCACCCCCCGCTCATAGAACTGACCGTCCACCTAAGAAGATCAGCCACAGGAAATGACCAGAGACATGAACAGCCACCGACGACCAACTCCAAAGTGATGGGTCCCACCCCGATGGTGCACCCAGGGCACAGGGCCCCACCCAGAACCCTCCCTCCAATCTGAGGTCCCACAGGCCTTTCGGACTGAGCTCAACTTACCCTCACCCCAAATTTTTCCTTCCAAATCACCTAGCACTGTTGACAGCACCACCAAGCCCAGCTACAATCCAAGCTACTCCCAGCCCTTTGTCCCCTCACCTGCCATCCACCCCCAATCCTGTGATCCCCACTGTTTCTCCAACCCGGGCCCTGCCCGCCAGGCAAGGCCTCAGCATTGGACGCTAAGCACCTCCAGAGGATCTATTGGCTTCTCCTCCCATCTGGTCATGCATGGCGCATTCTGCTCAGGGTTGAAGATCCAAACAGGACCCATGTCTCAAGCCCCAGAAGCCCCCCCGTCCTCCAGAGCATCACCTGGCATCGCCTTCCGTGCCCTCAGCATGGCCTCCCTGCAGCCAAGGGCTGGGAACATAAGGAGAAGGTTCTGCGAAAGGAAACCTCAAAATATTCAAAGAAGGAACTGATGTGAGTCATGGCCAGACCCTCCAAGATGGAGAGATGCTGGGAGGGGGGAGGGGGCACCTTCCGGGTCCCCTGTGCCTCTGCAGGCACTCCTTCAGGTCCAGAAGCCCCAGCCCTGGCAGAGGAAAAGCCTCTGTGACCATCATGTGACCACCGGTGAGCTCAAATGCCCGGAGAGAGAACCAGAGGTCCCAGGAGATAGACAGTGGACAATTCCTGCCCCTTATTTTGACCAGATCACCACTTCCCTACCAAGAACTAAGGTTGGCCCCTCCCTACACCCAGCAAGACCCAAATGACCCTTTATTCTGGAAACTTCTGTAGCACTGTGGCATTAGTTCTCCTTTATTTGGCTTAATTATAAATTATAATTTTTTAAGACTTTATTTATTTGACAGAGAGAGATCACAAGCAGGCAGAGAGGCAGGCAAAGAGAGAGGGGGAAGCAGGCTCCCTGCTGAGCAGAGACCCTGATGCAGGACTTGATCCCAGGACTCTGGGATCATGACCTGAGCCGAAGGCAGAGGCTTTAACCCACCGATCCACCCAGGTGCCCCTAAATTGCCATTTTTAATCAGCCTCTGGACATTCTTCGTCATCCCCTCCAATCATCTGACTACTAGGTTTTATATGAAAAACAAACAAACACACACACAAAAAAATGCTGAACAGATACTTGTCAGAAACATGCTGGAGGTAAAAAAAAATCTGGCAAGTTTCCTAACAAGGAAAACAGGTAGGGATCATCTAGGAAAATGATACATGTGGCCCAGAACCTTGCAGAAAGACCTTCCAACAGAAAGGGTCAGAGGTTAAAAGAGTAAGTATAGAGGATGGGCGGCCCCTCATAACCAAGGACAGGTCCCCAGGCCTGGCACAATCCTTTGAGATCACAGGGGAAAGGCTGGAGCACTGAGTAAGTCTAGGCAGGCTGGGAAAATACTCAGGAAAATAGAGTGCGCAGCCTGGGGAGGCTGGCTCGAGTCTGAGGGGAGAACGCGGAGGGAGGAATGTACCCTAGCCAGATGCGTTAATGATCACAGAGGACCAGCTTCACTGGGAAGGTGGAGGGTCTCCAAATGAGGAGCAAGGTTGGCAACTGGAAATAGTGGAAAGGCAAGAGGGCTGCATTGGCTGCTTTCAGAGCTCAAGTCTCTAGACACAGTGAACTGATGTCCCAGGGGCCAAAAAAATCCTACAAATGTGATCCTAGAGCTGTAACCCTTAATCTCAGGGAGCATGGGAGGCCAGAGAACCCCAGAATGAACCAGTGCTTATCCTAGTGGGTCAGGGAAGATAGAGATCTTGGAACCAATGCCTGGTTCCCTGAACATCTCCTCCTGATGACAGTCTAGAGTGAATGATAAAAGATGGTCCGTAATGACCCCAGAAAAAGGAAGACAGGATTTAAACTCAGCAGGAATTCACCACGACCAAAGAAGACACACTGGCCTCACTCTCTCTTCTGACAAGTGTTCCAGGCTAGCATTAGGAAAATAATTAAACATAAGTAATCTTAATTTCACTGGCCAGATTTCTCGCCATTCTTAACTTCAGACATACATTTCATAAAAGCTCCTTAAATGTCCTTGTGGATGAACGAGAGATGTATGTTAAATAATGGCTTGTGTGTGTAATAACTGCATGAATTAAAAAAAAAAAAAAAGCATTTTCGGGGAGTGCCTGGATGGCTCAGTCGTTAAGCCGCTGACTCTTGATCTCAACTCCTATCTTGATCTCAAGATTTTGAGTTCAAGCCCTATGAGGGGTTCTACGCTGGGTGTGAAGCCTACTTAAAAAAATAAAATAAAATAAAAACCAGCATTTAAAAAAAATTACTTGGATTTAGAAATAAAGAATGCACACCTTCAGGGGCACCTGGCCGGCTCAGGCAGTGGAGCACAAGATTCTTGATCTCAGGATCATGATTTCGAGCGCCACGTGGGGTGTAGAGATTATTCAAAAATAAAATAAATAAATAAACCTAAAATTTAAAAAAAAAAGAACGCACACCTTCAGAAGGTTAAATGACATTAACTAAATGGCCAGAAGGAGGAGTTCATCTAACTGGATAGAGGGACTTACTCTTCTAACAAGCAAGGTATTCTTAGATATGACACCAAAAGTATAAGCCACCAAACACAGATAAACTGAGCCTAATGAAAATTTTAAACTTTTGTGCTTCTAAGGACACTATCAAGAAAGTAAAAAGACAACCCACAGAACAGGAGAAAATTTTTGCAAATCATATATACAGTAAGGATCTTATATCCAGAATACATAAAGAACTCCTACAACTGAAAAACAAGAACACAAAGAATCCAATGTAAAAAGAGGCAAAGAGGGGCACCTGGGTGGCTCAGTCATTAAGCCTCTCCCTTCGACTCAGGTCATGATCCCAGGGTCCTGGGATCGAGCCCCACATCGAGCTCCCTGCTCAGAGGGAAGCCTACTTCTCCCTCACCCACTCCCCCTGCTTGTGTTCCCTCTCTCGCTGTGTCTCTCTCACTGTCAAATAAATAAATAAAATCTTAAAAAAAAAAAAAAGCAAAAGCAGGCACAGAGTCTGAATAGATAGTTCTCCAGAGAAGATATAAAAATGTTCAGTAAACACTTGAAAAGATGTTCAACATCACTAGTCATGAGGGAAATGCAAATCAAAACCACAGTGACTCTAAAAAATAAAAATAAACATAAAATAAATAAAATTTTTTAAAAACCACAATGACTCCTTGACATTGGTCTTGGCAATGACCTTTTTGGATCTGACACCAAAAGCAAAGGCAACAAAAACAAAATAAACAAGTGGGACTACATCATACTGAAAAGCCTCTACACAGCAAAGAAAACCATCAGCAAAATGAAAAGGCAACCCACCAAATAGGAGAAAACATTTGCAAATCATGTATGTGACCAAGGGTTAGCATTCAAAATATATAAAGAACTCCTACAATTCCACAGCCAAAAAAAAAAAAAAAAAAAAAAAAAAAAAAAATCCGATTACAAAATGGGCAGAGGATCTATGGGATACCGTAATTTACAATTTATATACATAGTTGATCTTCATCCCCGGTTTCTGGCAGAGCTCCTAAAACTCTTGTAATTTCTTAAGGGACAAAAGTGTCTGTTGTTATGTTAACAAGGCGACTTTTGGAGCTCCTAAGAATAGAGGCTGGTTGTCAGGAGAACCAAACATGTGATTTGTCCTGCGGACTTTCAATCCCATCAACTTGACCTCTGAGAAGAGGGGGCTAGAGGTCGAATCAACTGCCAGTGGCCAATGATTTAATCTCTCATGTCCATACCATGAAGGAGAGGGTTCAGAGAGCCTCCAGGCTGGTGAAAATGAGGAGCCCCTCACCCTCTCTCCATACTTTGCCCTACGCGATTCTTCCATCTGGCTGTTCTGAGTTGTATCCCTTGGTATAAACCAGTAATGTCGTACGTCAAATGTTTCTCTGAGTTCTGTGAGCTTCATTAGCAAACAAATCAAACTAAAGAAGTGGGAAACTCTGATTTCTGAAGCACAGCTAACAACCTAGTTGTTCAACTGGGATCTGAAGTTCAAAGAGAAGGTTGTGGGAACCTCCAATTTGTAGCCAGTTGGTCAGAAATCAAAGGAGCAATCTGGGCTTGCAACTCGTGTCTGAAGGGGGTGGGAAAGTCTTGTAGGACTAAACCCTTACCCCATGGGATCTGATGCAAGGAAGAGTTCATCTAACTGGTTAGAAAGACTTACTCTTCCAACAAGCAAAGTTTTCTTAGATAGGACACCAGAAGCATATGCAACCAAACATAGATAAACTGAGTGTAATAAAAATTTTAAACTTTTATGCTTCTAAGGACACATCTACCTCTACCCTGTCCCATCTACCTGTGGGTAGACAGCATCAGAATTGAGTTGAATGGTGTAACCCCATTCACCATTACAACTGAATTACACCATTCAACTCAATTCTGAATGGGTGGATAGTGTCAGAATTGAGTTGAATAGTGTTAACACCCAGCTGGTATAAAGAGAATTACATGGTGTTGTGTGGGAAAACACCCCCTCCACCCATTGGAAACGGAGTCTCAGAACACACATAACATGAATAGACATTTTTCCAAAGAAGACACACACACGGCCAACAGGTGCATGACAAAGTGTTCAGTATCACCAACCATCAGGGCACTGCAGACCAAAATAATGAGACATCACCTCCTTATCTGTTAGAATGGCTAGTATCAAAAAGACAAGAAATATCAGCTACTGGTGAGGATGTAGAGAAAAGGAACACTTGTGCCCAATTGGTGGGAACATACATTGGGGCAGCCACTGTGGAAAACAAGTCTGGGGGGTCCTCACTAAATTTAAAATAGAACTGTCATGTCATCCAGCAGCAGCACTTTCTGAACAAAATAAAAACACCGACTAAAAAAGAGAGAGGCACATTTACCCACCTAAAACCTTGCACATGAATTTCCACAGCTGTCTCATTCGTAAGAGCCAAAAGGCAGAAATGACCCAAATGCCCATGCACAGTAATGAGCTAACTGTAAGCTGCACGCAAGTCAACCTTGGGTTGGTTCTACTGAAATGCCAAGGCACACTGAGGCTAAGTTGGCAGAAGAAGAATGTCCGAGGAGAGTGGGGAAAGCTCTCCGCCACCACGAGCGTCTTGCTGCTCCTGAGCAAGCATTTCTTAGGTGGTAATAATGTGTACCAGTTACCCGGGGATCTTGTTAAAGTATAAATTCTAACTCAGCAGGTCTGAGTGGGACCCAAGCTCCTGCATTTCTTTTTTTTTTTTTAAAGATTTTATTTATTTATGTGACAGACAGAGATCACAAGTAGGCAGAGAGGCAGGCAGAGAGAGAGGAGGAAGCAGGCTCCCCACTGAGCAGAGAGCCCGATGTGGGGCTCGATCCCAGGAACCTGGGATCAAGATCTGAGCTGAAGGCAGAAGCTTTAATCCACTGAGCCACCCAGGCGCCCCAAGCTCCTGCATTTCTAACAGGCTTCCTGGTGATGCCTTGCTGCTGGGCCACGGGCCAGACCACTGAGTAAAAAGACAGCATCTCTGAAGCTCAGAGATGCTCAGTAACTGAACCCAGGGCCACCCCTCTCACCAGGCACAGAGGACTTGAAGTCCAGTCTAACTGACTCCAAAAACCCAGGCTCTTTCCACAGCAGCACCCATGACGTGGGTCCTGGATGCCATGTTCCGGGAGAAGCCCAGATCTGAGTGAAGGAAGAATCCAGGATAAAATGAGCTCTGGAGCCC
This sequence comes from Lontra canadensis, assembly GCF_010015895.1. NCBI lineage: Eukaryota > Metazoa > Chordata > Mammalia > Carnivora > Mustelidae > Lontra > Lontra canadensis. The sequence continues at coordinate 6,508,524 of NW_022631083.1, read as the reverse complement.
ACGTGATGGGAGGAACAGTGGAAGAATGAGAAATGTGTGACAGCCTCAGCAGTTGGTCCAAGCCTGGGGAGGAGTCATACCTAAAGGCTGGGATGGCCCCAGGGTGGGCACCAAGCCAGGGAGGAGACATACGGGCATATCAGTTTGGACTCCTTAAGAATGTTCTCCTAGAGCTGTCCCAGAATAAAACGAGCCATCCCAGACTAGAAGCCAGCGCTCCCCAGACACCACCTTCCTCATTCCAACAGAATCATACACCGACCCTATTAGCCCTACCACAAAGGAGGCATCATTAGCTGTGACAAAAATAAATCTTAGACAAATCTTTCAATTCTAGCCACGGGCTCTCAGCTGGGAGACCTATTTTCTTTTTTGCCTTTGTTTTTAAGATGAACAAGGGTTAGAGAAGCATCAAGCATGTTCGTGGGAAAGGAAAACTTTTTCCTTGATACATTTAGGATTGAACTGAAACTCAAAAGATCACCTATCCTTTTTCTCCTTCTGGAATTCAATCGCACCGAAAATCATCTTGGAAAATACTGAACCTAATGATTGAAACAGCCTTTTGATCATGAGTCTCCGGACCCCCGCATCCCTCCTCCAAAGCCGAACAGCCCTGGGTTCCGCAAACCTTGTTCAAATGGTCTTCAAGCCCTCTCATCACCTGGGTCTTCTCCATGGATAAGAGCCAATCTGTTTCCTGGGGGGCCTGACCAGCACCAAAGAGAACGGAGCTGTAATTGCACTGGGGGTTCATCCTTCCATCAATGCAGTCCCAGGTCATGTCTGATTTCCAGCAGCCCCCCCTTTAGTGCCAGGGCTCACTGTGCTTTCTGAGGATGAGAACTGCCATCAGTGCCTTTCTCTATGTAGAGACACAGCCTCCTTGATCATTGGTTGTTTGTGGAGGGACTGCATGACCTTCATCCAATGAGGCAGTCTGGGATCAGTAGAAGGAACAACCCTTTTACAGTTAGGGTTGTTCAAAAACAGACTAACCCGGCCTATCGTGGTACTGTCTTCCTACCCATAAGGTATGCAAGCAGAATTCACCAGAGAGGGAATTCAGCGGCCAACGTTTGGCCCGCAGTGGACAAGAAGGCCTCGCACACTAAAATCCCAGGCTTCTATCACACAACACCGTAAGATGGAGGAAAAGCAACCAGAGGCACGCCACGATGGAAGAATTCTGCTAGGGTCATGCCTGCTCTCTGCCCGGGGCCGGGGCGGGGGGAGGTCTGGATTATCACACATCACTTCATTCCCCCAAGCACCCTATAAGCAGGATGTCCCATTTTGCAAATGACAAAATTGGCTCGGACCAAATCACTCCTCTGGGTCCCCTGTCAGGTGGCAGAGCCAGGACACCAAGTTTGTTGTCTCTGACACCGCCGCCCAGGTTCATCTGATTCTAGTCTGCAAATCGCAGGAAATGAGAAAGGCAAAAGGCCATCGGCTGATGGGACTCTGGCATGCTAGGGTAAGCAGTTTTGATTTAATGCAGGAAATAGGAAAAAGACCACAGCTTTTTTTGATAAGGAGTCTTTTTTTTTTTTTTCATCTCTGTAAACAGTTGACATCAGTTAATAATTTAAAAATAGGAGGAATAACAAAACAAGGGGAAGATGTGAAAGAAAAGGCCCTTGAGAGATACAGAGGTAACTAAACAATGTGGGGGGTCCTCAGCAGCCTTGGTGACAGACCAGCCTCTGACCGAGAAACAGTCCAGACTGAACCCCACGGGGACGAAGGCACATGCTTCCCAAACCACCTTTCTGGAACATGCCTCCCCAGCTTCTTCAACGGGGGAGCTAGAGACTTATTACTTACATCCTAACAACAGCGGGTCATGAGCATTAACTGCTTGTCCCCCCGCCCAGGAATTCAGAACTCCAGGGTGGTTTTCCTTTGCTTGCGGGCTTGTCCCAAATGGCTGTGATGGCTTCAATCAACTTCTCCATAGTTAACGCATGCACAGACAGGGCTTATCAAACAGCGCGAGATCCATCTAACCGCACGCACACACACACACACACACACACACACACACACCCGGTCTTTCCAGACACAACCCTTCCAACAGAATTACAAAGGAACCAAGGACCATAGGACCAATGGTCACCCTTGAGCCCAGGAGGGAAATGGCAAACAGGTCAAAGCTGGGAAGAGGGTCTAGGGATACCATCGGCTGCTTTGAGTCCGTTTGCTTCAAGCTATAGGAAGTGCATTTATGCAATCGTGCTGGCTTCTCAATACTAGATTGAAGAGCATGAGGTATGGATTACACCTGTACGGTTTTTGGAACTCGTGCAAAATTTCAGCGAGCGCCATAGAGACCCAGCCAGTGGGAAGACATTAGAAAACGTTGTTTCAGGCACTATGATATATAAGGAAAGGTCCGGAGTGAGATTGCTCGGAGCTTATGAATATTTATTATAATGCATTCTTGAAAACAACCAAAATATTAAGTACAGTATAAATAGAAAACAGATTTAGGAGTCAGTCATAGGTTTACATTATGCAAATGATCGTTAAAGACCTACAACCAGGATGTTGTTAAATGCTGGAAAAAAGGGGGGGGGGCTGCTGCTATTTGGACATTTTCTTAGAATCGACAAATGATATTTTGAGTTTTTTGACAATCTGTTTGCCGAGGAGTGCCTGTGGGCACATCTTGTCACTTTCGCTAACCTGGTGGGGGAGTCCCAAATTCAGAGCAAAGGCGCAGGCCTGGGGTTTTCACAGCCCCCCTTGTTCATGGCAGGCAAGGCTTTGGGGGACAGAAGGGGTCCTGAACCTCAACCCAAAAGCTCTCACACACAGCTCAGCCAACCCTCAGCCTCGGAGCAATGAAGAGGCTTTGCCAACATTCAAAAACTCCCAGACAGCTAGCTGAGCGCATTTGCCCACAGCCAACAGCCCCAGCTCCCTGCCTCATACCCAACTCAGCACTCACTCCAAGGAGCTGAAACCAGTCACCAATGGTCTCTTCATGATGCAGAGGGAGAATAAATGAGTTATAGATTCCATAAACTTCCCCACCAGAAATACAACCCCACCCGACCATCACCTGGCAAAAATTCCCTCCCAGGCCCCGGCTGCATGGCCCCAGGCAACTCACTAGACCATCAGATGCCTCCCAAGGCCCAGGGCAGTGAGACAGGCGCACAAACGGGCGCCACCCTGTGCATGCACCCCTGCATGTTACTAAGGAGACCAGCAAGGGCTCCCCTCCAAAGCAGCTCGGAATATAGTCATCGTGGCTGAGAGGGAGTCCAGTGTCAATACAAAAATCCACATGAGCGTCAGTAAACACGAATAATGCGCCAGCTGTCAGCGGTCTAAACGCCGAGAACCCAGCCCTCGGGCTTTGATACTCCTCTAGGTCCAGCCTCGGAGTCCAGCCCTTATTTCCGACATAGTTCCTCCCGTCAGTTGTAAACGATAAAATCAGAATCCCCGTGTTTGGTTTTGTTTTTTTAAGATTTTATTTATTTATTTGATAGGCAGAGATCACAAGTAGGCAGAGAGGCAGGCAGAGAGAGAGGAGGAAGCAGACTCCCTGCTGAGCAGAGAGCCCGATGCGGGACTCGATCCTAGTACCCTGAGATCATGACCTGAGCTGAAGGCAAAGGCTTTAACCCACTGAGCCCCCCGGGCGCCCCAGAAACCCCGTGTTTTAAATCCATTAGTAACTACCAACCTGTCTTCGTGTCCTGGGGATTAACCAAGACTAATATTTTATGTTGAGGTTCGTCACGGTGCACAGTGCAAAAGCAAACAGACGAGGCTTCAAGTTTAACCTGAAAAAAAAATAACAAAATCGCCATTTTGTTCTGTCATCAAAGTAAGGGCACGGGAAATTACTTACCAATTAATTAGCACCGTATTCACTGAAAGAACACTGCTGCACAGAGGTTAATTTGACAGGATGGAAGCAAGGTAAAAATGGAAACCTTACCCACTCTGAGCTAAACACAAGTGGGATGTGACAAAGGCCCTTCCTCCGTCTCCCACCAGCCAGCCCTCCCCATGCCTCATGTACCTGTCCATCCATCCCAGCACTGATTAAACACCCACTCAGCGGATACCCTCCAGCATCTCCCTTCCAAATGCTTTGGGCCCCAATGCCTTCCCCACCCTGGTCCCCTTCCGGCCTCAGCCCACAAAAGCTGGTGACCACACCCCCACCTCAGGCTTCTACCTGCCATGCCAGCCTCAACGTTCCTCCTGGGGCCACTCCACAGAAACAGCCCGAACAAGCCTGTGTCCACCCCCGCTGCCTCTCAGGCTGCCGGCTGCACAGCCTCGGATCCCGGCAAGGAGTCTCAGCAAACCCTTACCCCTTCCGGGCCCTGCAGGCTCGGCTCTGACTTTGAGGCACTCCAAGGGCAGAGAAACTCTGCTGTGAGAGACAGAGAACAGTGCTGGTGCCTGTTTGCTTATGAGCAAGGGCAACACCAAGCAGCGTCTGGGGGCCTCCAACACTGGGACCCTCCCACCCAGAGCCTTCTCGCAAGGGCTGGTAGCCTCTCTGTGGCCATCAGACGTAATTCCCAGCTCCAAAGCAAAAGGTCAACACGTTCAATTGCCAAGTCTGTTTGGAAAACGGAGGAGAGCAGAAGAAAATGAAAAGAGGATGTGTCGTCTAAGCTAGGCGGGCAGGTCGCCTGTATAAGTTTATAGCAGGCCTCCGTGGTTTGAGAGAAACGTTTCCTGACAAATTCTGAGAGCCGCAAACATCTGGGTGGCTCCCTGTCTTCAAGTCCCCTGCGGAGAGCGTCCCCGAGCCGGCTGTCTCACGAGGGGGCTATTAGAGGCCATTAAAAATACGCACAGGGGTGCCCGGCTGGCTCAGCGGTGGGGGGAGCATGGAACACTTAATCTCAGGGTTGTGAGTTCGAGCCGTATGTTGGGTACAGAGATTCCTAAAAAATAAAATCCTTTAAAAAAATGTACAAAGCATTATATCGACATGGAAATTTATTTCCATTATATTGACATGGTATTTATTACACCTGGGAGTGTATTCTGAGAGTGACCTAAATGTTTAAAAAGTATATGCAGAAATAAAAGTCAAATGGAAACATATCAAAATGTTCACAGCATCAACTGTGATGCTTTTTTCATTTTCTCTGTCTCTGGAGATAGTTCCCAAATATTATACAAGGAGCATACACCGGCTTATTACCAGAAAAATCAGTAAGTATTACTGTATTGTATTTTTTTTATTGTATTTTTAAATGTGATAGGGCAGTTTCAAGACTGGAAACAGTTAACTGGGACTTTCCGGAGAACCAGAGCAATGTGGCATGATGTATCCTCAAATCATTTTCTCATCTTTCTCTCCGTTTGGAAAAATTTCTCTGGACTCCAAAAGAAAAACTAAATTTGCTAAAAGCCATGAGGAAGTCTGATACCACCCCAAATGAGACTATTTCAACTGCTAAGTGATAGGGAATGCCTACTATTTCTTAAGTAACTGTTAAAATGGTAGGAAAACAACTGAAAAATCTTCTCATGAAAATTTATTTTCCTCTAAAGGGGGGAGAAGCAGATAGCTATAAAGTCCTTTCAGCATTTCTATCACATAAAAACAACTTAATTTTAAGAGCTGTCTTATTTTATTATGTTTTTGCTAATCACACTAAAATTATTCACTCGCTGCACAGACTCACATAATAGGTTTATGTAATGCAGTCTCGTAAGTAAGGGTGAAATGAAAGCTGAGGACTGAAACTGCTTTGTAGAGCCTTCCAGAGCTAGCTTTCAGATTTCACCCGCTTCTCAGGTTGCCCTCCCCACACTCCAGCCCACCCTGCAGCCCACAGCCAGTGTCTCCCCAGAGAATTAGCAACCCTAACCCCAATGGAGAGCGGGCTTCCGTTTTCGGCTTCACTGCCACTAGGGGGCGCTGAAAGCGTGCGCGTGCAGGGACCTCGGTCCGCAGCTCAGCACTGTAGAATCAATCCGGGGATTCTCGTAGCACTTGATCTTGAACTAGCATGATCTCCAAGATCTCAAGAAAGCCACAACTGTGTAAGCTGCGCAAGCCACTGTTCTAATGAACTCTGGAACAGCTTCAGTACAGTGAACTAAAACTCGGCAGTACTGGATACAAGCCAACGGTATCAGTAGGTACGAGCAAAGTCTACGTATAACCAAGAAAATCTCGTCTCTTGGAACAGATCGGACTTAACTCTGAAAGAAGTGTTACAGACTGAGGTACAGCCCAAGATTCACATTTCTTTTCTTTTCTTTTCTTTTCTTTTTTTACTTACTGCATGGGAAAAAATTTTATTCACAGTAACACAATTTAAAAGTTTTACCCACAGTCCCTCCATCCTAACGAACAAAAGGTTTTCATTTCTCTCTGTTCTCTCCCAGCCCTAATCCAAAAGGCTATCTTATCAGTGCCTAAAATCATATGGATATAACTAAATTTTAAATATAACTATTTTAAATAGTTTGAAATTTTAAATATATCTAAATTTTAAAGCTGAGCCAGACCACAGAGACCAAAGAGCAACCAAGCCCCTCATTTGACACATGGGGAAACTGAGGCCCAACCAGGCCTTATGTAAACACAGTCTCAATTAGTTCTCCTTAAGGACAATTCAAGGTAAGTTCCAGCAGGAGAAGGGGTTGGTTTTTTTGCTTGTTTGTTTGCTTTTTTTTGTTTGTTTGTTTTCCAAATAGGCTCCACGCCCAATGTGGGGCTTGAACACAGGACCCTGAGATCAAGAGTCTGATGCTCTACTGAAGAAGCCACCCAGGCACCCCAGTAAGCTCTGTTATTGTCCCAATTTTTTTTTAAAGATTTTATTTATTTATTTGACAGAGAGAGACACTGCAAGAGAGGGAACACAAGCAAGGGGAGTGGGAGAGGGAGAAGCGGGCTTCCCGCCGAGCAGGGAGCCTGATGCAGGGCTCGATCCCAGGACCCTGGCATCATGACCTGAGCTGAAGGCAGATGCTTAACTGACTGATCAGCCAGGAGGTCCCCTTTCTTTTTAAAGATTTTTATTGTCCCAATTTTAGATATGAGAACATCAAAACCAGAAAAGTTAAGACACTTGCTCAAGGTCACACAGCTAGTAAGCAGTAGGTGTGGGATGCACAGCAGGCATATCCTGCACAGCAGGATAACCGGACTCATCCTCAAGACTCCAGAATCCCATTCTAGAATTCCTCTGCTTCTCAAAGTGGAATTATTCTAGTATTCACTCCAGAAGTTGTTGTTGTTTTTAAATCTATAATACTCTCTCTAGTACTAACATGCTACTCTCTAGTAAGTTAGATTTTACAATCACACGTACCTGCTCCCCCGTGGGAAGACAGAAAAGCTCTTTTGAGGGCTGCATCCCTTCCTTAAGCATGGCGTAGTAAGCCAGGGCTGCTTCCAGATGCCTTTCAGGGTCATCTTCCAAAATATCCACGGGGTAAACACCTTCCAGGAGAAAAAAGACAGTAAGAAATGACATTAGTTTTATTCTTTTGTTAAAGGGGAGGTCCCTTATTTCTTGAAGATTTTGTTTTTTGTAAGCAAACAAGTAACATTTGCCATAAAAATTATGTTCCCATATTTTTTTAAATTTTTTTTAAAGATTTTAATTATTTATTTGGGAAAGAGAGAGACAGTGAGTGAGAGACGAGCCCGGGGAGTGGGGGTAGAGAGAGAGGGAGAAGCAGACTCCCCTGCCGAGCAGGTAGCCCCATGTGGGGTCTCCATCCCTGGTCTCTGGGATCATGACTTGAGCCGAAGGCAGACACTTAACCAAATGAGCTACCCAGCTACCCCGTTTCGTTAATTTTTCTTTTAATGAAAAAATAGTTCCATATCAGGTGCTAAAAGAAAATAGAAGACATTCCCAATGGCGGGGTTGGCAGGGACACGGGGGAGATAGGAAATTCTACCTGGGGGAGTCTGGGTGGCTCAGTCCTTAAGCAGCTGCCTTCGGCTCAGGTCATGATCCCAGGGTCCTGGGATCAAGCCCCCATCAGGCTCCCTGTTTGGCGGGAAGCCTGCTTCTCCCTCTCCCACTCCCCTTGCTTGTGTTCCTTTTCTCGCTGGGTCTCTCTCTGTCAAACAAATAAATAAAACCTTAAAAATAAAAAAAAAAAAAAAAAAGGAAGCTGCACCTGACCTCCGCCTTAGAATGCTACAGAAACTTCCTTGCATACACCCAAACCACCAAATTGTTTCCCAAGGAGGGAAGCCACAGCAGCCACAGGACAAGCAGGAACATGGAGAGCCCACACTAGCTGGTGAGAACCTTGATAATGGACAAAATTGAGCTCGAGTTACTATTTTGCCGGCCTCCGTATTCGCTGAGCGGTTGATGAGATTTGCCAGCCCGTCTCCTTGCGCTCGGCCACTGTTACGTAGAGAGTTGAAATGTACAAGTTGGTGGGAACTGCAAACGTGTCCATACACAAGGAGACTCCTGCATACATTCCTGTGCAAGTTTCCCACAGGATCCTCCTCAGCATCTCTTTCTTGTCCTCACACTTTCGAGGAAACTTATACCCTTGAAGAATTATCCAAATTGATAGCATCCAATTCAGCTCGGAAGCAGTGGTCAGTTTTCCCGGGATGCTGGCCAGCCTCGGCTGGTCATGTCCCCAAGTGGGAGGGGGCTCTGCAATCCCCTCCCCTCTGTGAATCCTGGATTCGGCTCTGAGCATCCTATGTGGAGGGGAGGATGTCCAGAGCACCTGTGGACCAGACCACCACCTATGCGGAAGCCCACCTCCTGCCCTGGGCTTGACATGCTGAACGTGTCCTGGGCACACGCAAAGAGTGGCAAATACGTTCTCCCACTATTCAATTTTTTTAAAATATTTGAGGAGAACATGGGTCCCAAGAAATTACAACTGTAAATGCACGGATACAAATGTTTCAAATAAAGACAAAGAATTAACAGTCCTCTTGGTGACAATGAGTAAGTCAGTGAGGAACTCTGGGATCTCACCCTCTCTAAAAAGGGCTGTACCCCCCAGCCAACCTATTCTGCTGTGAAAGGCACATGCTTGTGGACACACATATACGTGCAAAAAGCCAAGGAGCCCAGACTCCCCACCATGAGCCCCAAAGCCCCCCGCAACTGACAAGACAGAGCGCTGGGGCTGAACCTGTAGGCGCCCCTACTCCTTACTGGGCCTTTCAAGCCTAGAGCCCAGGAGCCGGATGGATCCAGGCTGGAATCCCGGCTTCACCCCCATTTACAGACGAAGAAACCGAGGCCAAGAGGAGAATGCTTGGCTAGTCAGCAGCAGGTCTGACTGTGCTCAGGATCTGCACAAAACACTCAGATTACGTTAGTGACCCAGCCCAGAAGGCCCTTTAGAATTCCACACCCCCGCCAAGAGCACCCAACAGGTTCCTAGGCCCCCGTTCCCCACTCCTTCTAACTTGACATCCTTAAGGCCCATCTCAGACACCAGCACGCCCAGAAGCCTTCCTGGAACCCCAAACAGCAAAAGCCCAGGGGGGCCCTGAGTCCTATGTTCCAATCCCAGCTCAGCTTAGGATGGGAATGAATCCACCTTTGTCGCCTCCCTGGTCCCTCAGGACACCACACACATACACACACACACACACACACACACACACACAGGAACTCGGTGGGCAAGACAGAGTGCGTAGCCTCTCCTGACCTGGGAACACAGAGCACTCCTTGGAGCACCCTGTGTGCACCCCTCTCCTCTCCCGCCCTGCACAAAGACACCCCCATCCCCCAAGGCCTTTCTCACACTGAGCACTTGGGAAATTCGGGTAGGCAGTCGGCTGCGCTCTTCCTTCAAACTGCTGGCCATCCTTCTAGAAAGTCAGGTGGCTTCCCACAGGGATGAAAAAAGACTGTGCACATTGAAATAAATCAAGAAGATCAAACAGGACAGAGGGTTGTTTCGACCCTGAAGTAGCCATCTCAGGCGGCACGTTGCCCCATGAAAGCAGCTTGAACAACCACATTTCCCTATAACTGCCCCCAGGAGGGAGTAAAGATCCGCCTCCCTCCACCTCCCTGCTGCCTGGGGCTTCTCAGGAGAGACGCTTATCAGCCCCAGGCCTCGAGAGCTCTCCAATGAGGTCTGAGGCTCCCAGGACAGTGGCATCCCCCAACTACACTGAGAAGCCCAACTGGGCCCCTTGGGTCAGGGGTCAGGGAGGACACTGTGGTCTTCCGGGCTTTGGGAGAGGGGCGCCTCACCATGGCCACAAGGCGCAGAAGCCTGGGTGCTCCCGGGAGGGCCTGGGGAGCCTCCTGCCTCACTCCCTCACAGGCTGTCAAGGGTTACCTGGCCTCAGTTCTGGTCGCCTGTGGTCAGGAGAAATGCAATGAATGTGTTTTGCTCCTCACACACCATGAAATCATTTCCCCTGCTGGTTCTGCCGGCTGACGCTGTGAGACCCCCCTCAGAGAACTCCGTGGGCAGTAACCCCAGGCCACCCTTGGCTCTCCTTGTTGGGGGGAATGTTGGGGGGGGGAAGCTCACAAGAAGAATCAGGCCTGCCTCTGTGGAGCAGGGCCCTGAAAGGCAGAGATTAACCCTCTGGGAAGTGGAGGGCAGCTGCAAACACCTCAACACTCACAGAAGAACCCGGCAGCCATGCTCTGTTCCCGCCTTTAAATCCTCCAAGCTGAGCACAGACCCCAAACTCCTAAGAAGTGTCCTGGGGCGGGCAAACCAGCCTAGGGGAGGGAAGCTCAATTTTCAGCCCTTTGGGTTTTAATTAGTTCTCCTCTGTCTGGGTGTGGGGGGTGTAGGGGTGGAGATGGGCAGGGAAATCCCCCATTAGAAAAGCTCCAGCAGCTGAGCTCTGACACACAAAATGTTTGGGTTTGTTTTCTGGAAATCTGGGTGGGAATGAAAAAAGGAGATGCTTACAGCAGGAGGGGAAGCATTCAGTGCTCAATGGGAAAGGGAACCCCTGCCCTTCTGGAGGAAGAAAGACCCCTCCCCAAATCGGTGGGAAGACAGACTCCCTCGCCAGCCCAGGAGGCATACACACACACACACACACACACACACACACACACACACACATGACCCCCAGAGGAAGGAAGCCTCCCACCCACCCAAACCGCAAGGGCACACTTGGGCAGTGCCCAGGGGCCTCCAGGAAGTAAACAAGTCTGGGGTGTTTCACACATGCGCCCTGGAGCCAAGCTGGGCGGCCACGGCTGACTCTGGGCAGGGGCTTCCAGATGTGAAATGCTAACAGGCTTTAATGGCTTGAACTGAACAGGAAATATTTTTCCAAAGCCAAAAAATGTAATCTTTTCAGTACAACGTAAAATGCTTTTATGAAAAAGGCACACAGTTGAAATGATAATTCATTGCAGACCATAAAGAAAATGAAATCCCCAAACGAGCCCCCAATTTAAGAATTCACTTTAAGCATATGTTTGCTGTAGTCACCAGAACAACAACAAAGTGGAACCTCTTAAAGCATACTTCTGGGGAAAATACTTGAATCTTTCAGGATCTTTGTCCCAAAGCTCCAGTTCCCAGGGCGGGATGAATGCTGTCCCACTGAGCCACTACCTGTCACCCACTGCCCATCAGCCACAGCCACTACTGGGTCAACACTGCTGTTCAGGCCAGCAAAGCCTAATGCTCTAGGGCATTCCCAGCACTTTTGGGTCCTCGTGATATAAACAGCAATGCCAATTAATGAAAAACCTGAAAGAGGTCAATGCTCTGCACTTAACCATTTATTCAGTATCACTTGAAGAATATTCTTCCAAGTACTACCTCACCACAATGATGAGAAAAGTTCTTTCATTTTAGCAAAGTGAGATTTTTCTCATATGGGACTATTATTATGAGAAACATTAACAGATATTTTAAGTTTTACTAGCCCTGCTCTTGAGAATTTTGACCTCCGTGAAAGCCTCTATCCATCCATCATTTAACTATAAGGCATTATGTCACTGGAAAAGCTGACTGTAATCACTTGATTTTTTTGTAGTCATGTGGGTTGTCATTCTTGAATTAAAGTTAAGAACAACTCTTGCTCATAACATGTGAAAAAAATTTCAGGGACACAAAATTATAAGGTAGTAATCTACTTTTATTTTTCAAAAATGGTTTAAGTGTGGATATTCCTGATACAGAATTTTTTTTTTTGCCTTTCTTTATTTTTCTCACCAGTGTCCTGCTTTTCCCTCACAAATCAATTTTCTTCTGAAAAGAACTTATAAGAAGGAATCTTTATTATAGAAGAAATTGCCAATGGGGATTAAACGACTAATTTGGGACTTAGCAGGAAATATGGAGACTAGTTTGTAACAGAGAGAGGAGGGCACCAAGAGATCCCAAGGCATGTTGCAAGAAGGGACTGTGGAGTTCTGAATGCAGGTGTTCTGCACACCCAAGGCTGTGAGGGCAGCACCTAAGGGAGAAGAGGTTCCCCAGTGCTGCCTCAGGAGCTCAGAATTCAGGACCAGGAATTCATCAGTTTCCCCGATTTCTAGTGAAACGTGTGTTACCACACAGCGCAATCCCAGAGCTGTGTGTCGAACTGTATGCTTTAAATCTCCATAGGCACGGGGCACCTGGGTGGCTCAGGTGGTTGGACATCTGCCTTCAGCTCAGGTCATGATTTCGGGGTCCTGGGATCGAGCCCCGAGTCGGGCTCCCTGCTCGGTAAGGAGTCTGCTTCTCCCTCTCCCTCTGCCCCTCCCACCCCTTTTGGTGTGCCCTCCCCCTCTCTTTCAAATAAATAAATAAAATCATTAAAAAATAAAGATTTTATTTATTTATTTGACAGAGGGAGAGAGAGATCACAATAGGCAGAGAGGCAGGCAGAGAGAGAGGGGGAAGCAGGATCCCTGCTGAGCAGAGCGCCCGATGTGGAGCTCGATCCCACTGAGCCATGAGACCATGACCTGAGCCAAAGGCAGAGGCTTAACCCACTGAGCCACCCAGGTGCCCCAATAAATAAAATCTATTTTAAAAATTCCATATTCACAAACTTCATCTTGGGTCTCCAAAGCTTTCACCACAGGATGCCTTCAAACTGAGAACTACTTTTAACTTAAACGATGATTACATTTAAGCAAAAAATTTTTAAAATACGGGGAGGGGGGTGCTGTTGCATATACAGGTATCCCCGGCTTTCCCAAACTTCACATGACGCTACTTTGCTTTTATGAAAGAGCTCCCTTTTTTCACTAACTGAAGAAATCCAAAGAGGACTTCTGCTTTAATGATCAAAAGTGAAAAGCAAAAATAGTGTTCAGCATCCCTTCTGCAGTGAGCCCTTACAGACACACCACACTGAGCCGTGACCATGGTCCTGACAAGCTCCTTCCCCAGGAACAACATCATGTATCAAGCTAAGCTCCCAGAACTCCACACAGTGTCCGTGTGCCTCTGTCCTTTATCTCGATTTATTTTATGTATCCTTTAGCAAGATGCATCCTAAGGAATCAGAAAAGTCCCAGACAGGTCAGTTGTGGGTCTAGGCATGCTAAACCTTTTGCATATACGTTAATGGTAACTGATTCTTCTCTTTACCCGGTTCCAGCTTACGAGAGGTTTCATGGGAACGCTCCACTTCCAAACAGTCTGGGAAGCCGGTGCTGAGAAAACCCACAGTTGTGCAAATCGTGGCCTGGCATTTACTTTCTATCAAAGAATCCCAGTCCCTCCAGCCAGCACGATGACTCTCCTCGGGCCATTCCAGCCTTTTCCCAGGCATAGCCTGCGGAGCTCCCTAAGATAGACTGTGAATGGGGCTCCCACGGCCAGCACGTTTCAAAAAAGGAGGTCTGCCGTGGCTCTTAGGGGCGCCTGGGTGGCTCCATCAGTTAAGCACCCAACTCTGATTCTGCTTCAGGTCATGATCTCAGAGTTTTGGGATCGAGCCCCGTATCAGGCTCCGCAGTCAAGCAGGGAGCCTGCTTGAGACTGTCTCCCTCTCCCTCTGTCCCACCCCGGCCCCGCACGTTCGCACTCTCTCCCTAAAATAAATAAAATCTTAAAAACAAAGGAAAAAGAAAAACGGAGGTCTGTTGTGGCATCTAGAACTCACTGCTGGGAGTTCCATAGGCCTATCAGCAAATGGAACATTTAGAAATCCTAAAGCAAAAAGAAGAAGGAGGAGGAGGAGGAGGGGGAGGAGGGGGAGGGGGAGGGGGAGGGAAAGAAAGAAATTCTGAAGTAGTGGAATTTGCTTAATCCAGCATTTATTTCCCAGATTTATTGAACCAAGGACCTCTTGTCCCAAAACACTAACCGAGAGATGACAAGCATACCTTAGAGAAGAGTGTTTTGTTGTTGTTGTTGTTGTTGTTGTGATTTTATTTATTTGACAGAGAAAGACACAGCAAGAAAGGGAACACAAGCAAGGGGAGTGGGAGAGGGAGAAGCAGGCTTCCTGCTGAGCAGGGAGCCTGATCCGGGGTTCGATCCCAGGACCCTGGGATCATGATCTGAGCCCAAGGCAGATGCTTAACGACTGAGCCTCCCAGGCACCCAAGAACAGTGTTTCGAAATAGCATCAGGGCAGAAGCAAGCATCACTCTCAGACAGGCAGGAAAGGTGCAAATGCCTGGGGCCAATGGCCCGCCGGGCAAGAGGCCACCCTGTCAGCAGAGTGCCTATCTACAGAAAGGAGCAGAAAACAGAAGGTGAAGCAAACACACACTTGGATATTTTTGTTGGTTTTGAAGAGCATCTGATTGCCAAAATAGTCTTAGCAAAGAATTGAAAAAAAAAAAGTTGGAAGACAAAATGTAGAATCTGTTAGAATTTTTCAAGCAGATGAGCAAAATTGTCAGGGAACGGAGGCACGCTGGGGAAAGGTCTGCAGGTGGTGGCGGGAAGGTTCCGTTCCCCAGTAATTGACAGGGTGCCTGTCGCTGTGTTATCACATATTTAGTACTGGCCCACTTGCAGCTTGTCATTGCCTTGGCTGAGAATAAATCACTTGTCCCAAATCTAAGATAGTAAAATATGCAGATGACTTTATGTACCTCCCCCACAAAGGTTTATGTAATCCTAATTGCTTCTAATATGAAGGTCTCGTAATCTGAGCATTGGTGCATCTTACTTTCAGGCAAAGGATACAAAGATAAAACTATCTTTTCCCCCTGCATCATTCAAAAGGATTTGAGGTGGGAATGAAAAGACTCTTCCTTTTACATATAAAGGAGGACAAATGTGAAGCCCTGTTTGGGGTAGACGGGACGAAACAGCATCTCACATATATGCTTCCTGATGAATGGTAACAAAAGAGGGGCCCTTGCTCCCACAATTGCAGGAAGCTCAGCCTTCCCTCACCCCCGAACCAAGCCGCTCTACGCCATGTGGTCATCAGCATGGTGCCAGATTTGTTTAACCTTTACTGAGAAGGAAGAAGCCTTTTGCACATGCCCAGGAGAACACAGAAAGCCTGACTCTTTGTATCCTGCGTGTAATTGACCAAGAACTTGAAGAAAAGCAAAAATGGTACCCAGCCCCAGTGTCAATAACACCACCATTAACACATGCTGGCTCTAGAGCTGGTGGGGTAATGATGTGGGGAGCCACCATCCAGAGTGGAACTAGAGCCCTAAACCACATAGCACGCGACGAGAGGAAGAAAAATAACTCTTTGCCAACGTAATGCTTTTACCCATTACTCACAGAATAACATTTCTCAGAACTTACCCCAAAATCATGGCTATTAATGGATTTCACAAACCTTCATCCAGAAATCAGATCTCTATATGTTCATCTATTACACTGCAAACGATAATACCTCTGAAGAGGGGGGGAAAAAATCACTTCTATTTGACATGCCCAGCCCCATGCCAAGAAACAAAGGGAGCTGAAAATAGACCAGTGCTTAGTCTCCGGAACCCAGTCCTAGACGAAGTTGTGCACACGTAATAGTACTTACAGTCATCACCCAGAGTACCACGCAAGGAGAATGGATGGAAAAGAATTGGTTTACCTTAAACCTCAAAAGTTACTTACTTAGGAAGAAGGCTGTTACTCTGCAGTAACTGGAAATGTATTGAGATAGCTACTTTTTTATAAGGGCACTGGACTCTTGTGTAAAACTAAAAAGTAGATGAAGAAATACACCTCAAGTAACAATTACTTGCATCAAAGTTAATACCAGCACAGTTTTAAATGGAAGAAATTAAAAAAAAAAAAAAAAGAACATTCTGCCTTCTGTGGATAAAGTTTCTAAAGTACTGGCAAAGTGGGGCACGCTGGCTCAATCGCAAGGACATGCAACTCTTGACCTTGGGATCGTGAGTTCGAGCCCCACATTGGGCATAGAGATACTTAAAGGAATAAAAAATAGAATTTTTTTAAGTGTTAGCAGGGAGAAAAAGTATTAGGAGATTGATGATAAGTTCTCACATTAGAGTGAACCCTTTTACATCTTATATTCGTAGAGTGTTTTTGCAATTTACAAAGAGCTCTTGCAATTTACAAAGAGCTCCCACACAAGTCCTTGCTGGTTTGAAACTTACATCAACCCCTCCAAGTCAACAAAGCGCTCACCCCTATTTTTCAGCTGTGGAGGCAGAAGTTCAAAAACAGAAAATCAGTAGTAGGGCTGGACTCAAACTCAGATCTGAAGATTTCCAGCACAGCCTTTACCAACGCCCCTGCTTACTAATTTATATCATGTCAAGAGCCACACATTATCTACCAGCACCAAATGACAGCTAGTCCTCAGCACAGCACTGCTTAAAATACCTTTTTAAGGCTGAATAATATTACATTATATAATACGTGTATGTGTGTGTGGGTATGCATGTGCGTGTGTGTAAAAATACCATTTTGTTTACCCATTCGCCCGTTGTTGGACACTTGGGCTGTTATCATCTTTTGGTTATTGCAAAGAATGCTGCAATGAACATGGATTTAAAATATTTCTTTCAGTCCCTGCTTTCCCCTCTTTTGGGAACTAGAACTGTTGGATCTTATGGTAATTCTATGCTTAATTGTTTAAGGAAATACCATACTGTTTTCCACGATGGCTGAACCATTTTACATCCCCACCAAAAGTGTGCAAGAGTTCTAATTTCCCCACATTCTCACCAATACTTGTTATTTTCTGGGTTTTGTGGGGGTTTGGGTTGTTTTTGTTTTGTTTTGTTTTTTTCCCTATAACAGCCATTCTAATGGGTGCAAAGTGGTATTTGTTATGGTTTTAATTTGCATTTCCCTAATAATTAGTGATATTTAGCATCTTTTAAAGGGTTGCTGGCATCTGTATGTCTTCTTTGGAGAAAGGTCTATTTGAGTCTTTAGAAAATTATGGTCATACTTTCAACATGTGCTTTGAAAACCTTGTGAGAAGTAAAGGGACATGAATTCACAAGGGGTCAAATGACAAGGCTGATGTGTCCTAAGTGGGCTACCTGCAGAGGATACGTTCACACGACCTGCATCACAGGGCAATGATGCCCACCTCTGCCCCCTGTCCAGCTCAGACGCACTCCAAACAAAGATAGCAGTGGCTGGGAGGTGGCTAAAGTCAAGAGTGTACAGACTGAGTGTGCACTGTCATTTGATAAGTCATTTTAAAGCTTGGAAGGGGGGAGCGCCTGGGTGGCTCAGTCAGTTAGGCGTCTGCCTTTGGCTTGGGTCATGATCTCAGAGTCCCGGGATCGAGCCCTGGGACTCCCTACTCAGTGGGGAGTCTGCTTCTCCTTCTCCCACTCTCCCTGCTCGTGATTGCTCACTCTCTGTCTCTCTCTCTCAATAAATGAAATTTAAATTTAAAAAAAGAACTTCTACCAGTTTAAATAATAATAATAGTAATATAGTAATGCCCTAAAGCTTCTATGATACCCGCTCCTAGGGTCCCTACCCAAGGGTGACACCAGCTTAGATCAAGGTCTTCGTGATACCCCAGGGTCCTAGGAAGAGTTCTAATCAGACCCTGGTCACATTCAATACTAACCCCACAGCCAAGGTTTGCAAAATTTTCTTCTATAAGGCTATGTTAAAATGTGCAACATAAAACATCATGGCCATCATTTAGGGTGCCAGACATTATTACACTGGCGAAAAAAGCAGAAACAGTCTCTACACTTATAGGACTTAGAGGCTGGTCAGGGAGACACAAAAACAGTTGAACACCCCCATGGTATGGCAGGAGAAGGGAAGGGGAGAGAGGAGACAGGATGACTAAGGAAGTCTGATGTGGAGGCAACCATTCAGCAGAGGGCCGAAGAATAAAATGTCAGCCCTGTGCAGAGCAGGGGCAAGGGCCCCCCAGACATACAGGAGGAAGAAAGGAGCGGAGGGACTTCAAGAGCTACAGGTCAGCCAGTGTGGCTGCAGCATGGCTGGCCTAGGGAAGAAGGGCAGGAATCATGGGAAGCAGGTGGGTAGAAGCCAAAGTTACAGGACCCTGGCCTTGTTCCTGACTTCAAGGTTCAAGGACAATGCAAGAGAAGGCTGCTGAAAGGTCCCCGACAGGGCGTGATAGCTGGAAGGCATGTTTACTGCTTCTTCCAGAACACAGCGCAGCAGGAAACCAAAGAGACGATACAGGTTAAGGCAGCCAACGACAATGGCTTGGATCAGTGATGGCAGTGGAGTTGACAAGAAAGAGATGGCAGGCATGAGCCAGATGTGCGGTAGACATGCCAGAACTGACTGCTACTTAGACGTGTGGGGTGAGGGGCCAAGGTGACCTTCTACTCTAACCCTCCCCTCCACATAAGTCAATGAAATTCTACGGGGAGCTTTCAACTTGTGACAGATTTATAAACTAACATTGGAAGCAGTCTCAGTCTGCTAAGATCCTAGTTCTTTCCGAAGGGGAAAATCGATGAACCTGCCAACAGAAAGAATAAGATGTACATTATTCTAAAATATTAAGAATTTTCCTTAAGGTATTATGAAATGAGCCCATCTTGAAAGATAGATGAAGCAGCCATAAAAGGAGCTCCCCAATACTGAGCCACACAGGTCATGATGTTTGAGCACAAGCACTGGGGTCATTCAGACCTGATTTCAAAAACCTCTGAACATGGGCAACACTCTCAGATCCCCTCCCTCTTTGGGAGATTTGTGCTATCACTCAAAAAACTTTATTGTCTCTCAAAAAAAAAAAAAAAAAATCTCTGAACATATGATGAAATAAACAGCCACAACAGGGGCAGCACAAATCCGACCCACAGAGACTATAGATGTTGAAATTATCCAGTATAGAAGATAAGGAGAGTAAATACGGCTAAAGAAATTTAAATTTAAATTTAGGATATGTAAAGAGCCAAAATTATTGTTTGAGCAGTAAGATTCTAGGGGAAAAGAAAGTAGATCTAGATATGAACGTCTTAAGTAGCCGATGAACTGGAAAATATGTCTGGAGAAATTACCCAGAATGCAGCCCAGAAAGACACTGATGTCAGACATGATAGGCAGGTTAAGAAAGAAGGTAAATAGGATAACCACGTCCAGTAACAATCTTTTTTCTTTTTTAAAAGATTTTATTTATGTGACAGATAGAGATCACAAGTAGGAGGAGAGGCAGACGGCGGGGGGGGAGGGACAGGCTCCCTGCCAAGCAGAAAGCCCAATGTGGGGCTCGATCCCAGGACCCTGGGATCATGACCTGAGCCAAAGGCAGAGGCTTTAACCCACTGAGCCACCCAGGCGCCCCTGGTCCAGTAACAATCTTAACTGAGGTTCTAGAAAGAGAAAATAGGATGAACAAGAGTCAGGATTTGAAGAAATGATTGAAATTTTTCCATAATTGATGAAAAATACCTATCCTCAGATATTAGAATCCCAACCAATCCCCAAAGCAGGAAAAAGAGAAATCCTCACCTAGACACACTGTGGTCAATCTGCAAAACAAAAAACACAAAAATAGGACCATAAAAGCAGCCAGAAGACAAAGAGCCTCCAAGGCCAAGTAGACTGACAGCGGCCTTCTCCACCACAACTATGGCAGCCAGAGGACAATAGAAGAACATTTTTAAAGGACTTTTGTCCTCTCCCTAGCAAAAGTAACTTCCAAGAACATGGGCTAATAAAGACATGTTTAGAAAAGCAAACTCTGTGGGAGTTTGCTACCAGAAAATCCTCACTAAAGTTATTTCTAAAGGATATACATCAGGAGAAAGGAAAATAACTTCAAGAGAAAGTTAATCAAGAAGGCATGAGAGACAGCCCCTGGCTGGCTCGGTAGGTTGAGCGTCTGCCTTCGGCTCAGGTCATGATCTTACTGTCCTGAGATCAAGCCTCTGTGGGGCTCCCTGCTCATCAGGAAGTCTGCTTCTCCGTCTCCCTCTGCCCCCTCCCCGCAACCCCCCACCTCATGCTTGCTCTCTTTCTCTCTCTCAAATAAATAAAATCTTAAAGCGGGGCGGGGGGGGGAGGAACGGGAGCAAAGAAAATAATAAACACATGATAAAATCCAAGCCTGTGCAGACCATACGAAACAAAACATCTAACTGGAGGAAATTAAAAATCATCATAGAACAAGTTGCTATGTAACAACAGCACAAAAACTGGGAAGGGGATCTGTGGAATGAAAGTACTATAAGGCTTTTTAGATGCCTCCAGAGAAGGTTTAAAATTCATTAATTTCAGAATTAGAATTAACATGCATATTAAAATTTCTAAGTTAGCCCCCCAAAGAATAGAAACATAGGTATCCTCTTTCAAAGTAGGAGAGAAAAAAAAATAGAATTAAGGCAAGGATTGGTTGGGGTGGGGGATCTCAATATAAAAGGCATAAAAACAAGATGATTTGTTTACATTCACATTTTATTGTTATGATTAACAACAGATATTCCTCAACAAGTAACTAGACGATCCTTTAGCAGGAGGACATATTTTATTACCCCAAATATTTCTAAGTATTTTAGTATTTCTATTCAGTGTTCATGTAGTACGGGAAAACACAAAGCCATACCTTTCTTTCTGGATAGCTTAAAATACTTTTTTCCCCAAGATGTTCTAAGAGCCCAAATGTAGGCAATACACTCACCTTACAGAAATCACTTGTTGAAAAAAAAAAAAAAAAGGTCAAAACGAACACCAACTATAATTCACTGTTTGGGCATTATACCACTCTACCTGCTACATACACTGGGTAAAAATAATTCACGAAGTTGGGGCACCTGAGTGGCTCAGTTGGCTAAGTGTCTGCCTTTGGCTCAGGTTGTGATCCCAGGGTCCTGGCATGGAGCCCCACATAGGGCTCCCAGCTCAAGAGGGAGTGTTCTCCTCCCTCTCCTTCTCTCCAACCCCCCTGCTGCTTGTGTGATCTCTCTCTCCCTCTCTCTAGAACATAAATAAAATCTTTAAAAATAATAATAATAATAGTCCATGAAGTAGCAGTCTAAGAGAAGAGATCTGGACAGGGACAGTACCACAAGAAGAAGGTTTATGCAATGGGGAAGTCTCCATAACATCGACTTCTCAAGCTCTTACCACTGAGTGAAATATTCAGGGACTCTGATTAGGGTTTATTTCAGCAAAATGCAACGAAGACATGAACACAGCTTTCTCCCTCTCTTAATGGAATTCAAGAGTAGTGGTTAGAAACTTGGTTTCCAGGAAAAACACATTTATCTTAATTTCTACAAGTCTAGGAAACCGAGCAGTCTAGAAGAGATTTTGGGCCTTGGGAGCCCCCAAAACATGCAGGGGTGGGAGCTCCCCCTCGGCCCTCCCTTTGGTCCCCCAGCCCTCTCCTCAGCTGGGTCCCAGTGGTCCTGTAGCTGCCCTGGTTTGGAGGAGCAAAGAAGCACAGGGAAAGGTTTCTATGGCTGGACAGACAATAGGTACTGGGTTAAGTAGGAAATGGGGCCACAGCCCGGGCCTGGGGAATGCAAAGGGTCTGATGGGAGAGAGCTCCCAGGGGGCCAGAGTCAGGTGGGAACAGCATGCCTGGATGTCAACAGACATGCCTTTGGGGTCACACACGCTATGTGTCCCACCCTCCGACCCAAGCTTGCTGATCGCAGGCCTTGGGGAAGAAAACCCACAACAGAAGGTGAGCTAAAAGGCATGGAATTTCCAAGCCAAAGCTGTTACATCCTAATGAGCCTTATTCAAAGGCCCCAACCCTCCGCTGCTACTGACAGTCTTAACTGCCACCCCCCCAAATCCCCCTCACCCCCCTGCAACCCAGCAACCCTGACTTTAAAAGTCACAGGACACCGGGGGCATCTGACCAACAAATATGCCTGAATTTTGTCCTGACTTATCTTTCTGTATCACACGACACAGCAGAAAACATGGTCGTTTTCTACAGTCCTCTGTTTGGAATTTCCCAATGCTGAGCTACAAATAAGAATGTCATCAGAGAGGCCAGGAGCCAACTGCCATCAGGAGCCCAGTGAAGGCCAGTCAGCAGGTCAGCAGACTAGGGTTTCAAAGGTCAGAAAGACAACACCTCAGTGCCCACTGCCCTCCCACCATCCAGCCTGAGTCTTGGCCCCTCGATCACTCACTCCATCCTGCCAGACATGGCAGGAGGTCAGAACACCAGCCATTTCTGGTCTGGCTTCATGCAATGGAGATCACCACTGATCAAGGACATAATACAGCCCTTGTTTAGAATTGGAGGCGAGCGAGAACCATCTCTAGCATGGAGAGCATTCTAGGGCAGGGAATCACAGCCAAGGGGTAGGGAGGTAACATGAAATGCCCAAGCCTGTAGGAGGGCCTGCTCAGGACCGGATCTCCCAGGACAAGAAGGACCCTGGAAAGATATTCCAAGGGGTGCACAGACCTCAGTACTGTTCAGGGGCCCCTCTGCCCCAGGGATGGCAGGCCAGCCTGTATCATCACCCCATATCCTGATACTCCCAATCTGCAGAAAATTTCCCAGTAATCCTACAACCACACAACCCACAAAAGCTTTCACCAGCTCCTAGGGGAAATGATTTCTCCATTCAAAGCCCAGGTAGCTCTTGCTATGTGCCAGGTAAGGGCAAGGTACTCAAGAAGAAAGATCACTGGAGGTCCTACCCTCAGTCTGGTTGGGTGGGAAGTAACTGACCAACCTCACAGCCAAAAGGATTTTTAGAGACCATCCCACCCAGCCTTTCCCTTCCTCCCTGATGAAGGGACAGAGACTCGCCAAGGGTCATCAATGCTCTTTGTGACAATGACACGAGTCCCAGTGGCCAGCCCAGCCCACTGCTCCCAGTGACACCCTGCTTCCAGAAACTCACTTGGCCACATGCGTCTATGGGAAGGCTTCTATACCTTGAACTAGAGAAGATCCAAAACATCTGATTGATATTTGATTTTTTTTTTTTAAGTTTTATGATCATAAGAAGTCCTCCCTGAGGAGGGAGGCCTCTTCGGGACTGGCTCATGGAGTGCTTCCTTCCAGAGCCTACACTCTTTTGGGGTGGGGTGGGGGGCGGTGGCAGTGTCACCATAACAACAGGCTCCTTTCTGTGGGGACTCAGACCACTACCACCCCGGCCATGTGACTCCCAACCCTGCCACTTCCTAGCAAGTGACCTTAGGGTAAGTTACTTCTCCCTTGCCCTGACCCACTTCCAAACAGACCCCACTCTGCACCCGCCTCAGCCTCTCTCGGTACCAGGCCCTGCCAAGGGCTTCTTTGCTTCCTGGTCTCTCCTCCTCTGGGTGTAGGTCTCATAATCTCAGAACTCCATCCTCTCTGAGCCCTCGGGCTGTGCCCTCACTCCTCTCCTCCTCCCACATCCCAGGGCACACCTCAGCAGGCCTTCCGGGGTCCCCAACAGGGCTCACGGCAGGCACTACTGGCCTTTCTAGATTCTTCCCACACACCGGCGTTAGTGTTTCTGACTAACTCTTCAGTTATCTCCAACGAAAGCCATGTTCTGGAACATTCTGAAATCACTGTGTCTAGATTGCTTCATGTTTGCCCCCTCCAAAAGTTGGTTCCTTCCCTGGCATCACCACTCTCCCTGTTCCCCTGACACAAGCTTCGGAGTCAACCCATCTTTTACAGTCTTCCTTGCTCGCTAGCTTTCCTATAAAGCTCGGCTTGATAACTAGTGCAAATTGTCCAACACCAAACTTTTCTTAACCGGAACACTAAGCTGACTTTCTAAATGGAGATCATCAAACCAGCAAGTCTCACAAATGCTTCAATTTGGGTATAAACAGAAGGGATGAGGGCAAACCAAACGGCCCTCTCAGAAGGGACCCCAAATTTTACTCTGGGCCCAGCCCTCGGCTGTGATGAGCACAGGGTCTTATGGAACCCTTCCGAGGTAGATCAAGTCCTTATCTCACCGAGGAGGGAAATTCAAGGTGAAGGATGAGGGGAGTACAGAACTAGAACACGTGTGACTTTCCTTCTCTTCTCCAGGATGCTCTAAGCTAAAATGACAGCAGCAGAAGGGCTGCTGGAACCTAAGAAGGTCTTCAGCATCAGAGAAATAAAAAACACATACAAACTCTGAGAGAGAGAAAGAGAAAGAGAGAGAGTATGTGTGTGCATGTGTATGTGTATGTGTGTGTGTGTGTGTGTGTGTGTGTATGTCTCCCTGGGGCATGTCTTGAATTACTGGGGGTAGCTCCAGAGCCCCACTAGATAGTGCCCCCCAACTGGACACCCCAATATTGAGAAAATTTATCTAGATATAGAACATGACTCCCACAGAAATGTCACCTGCCCTTTCCCTATATGTTAGGGCTAAAGTAGTGACCGAGACACAGCCTTGTCTGAAAGCGTGTCTTAGTTTAATGCTTTCTTGTGAAAGGAAAATGGACTCCGACATAGACACAATTTGTTCAAGCCCTTTTTGGAAACGGGCTATCAAAGTTCAGGCATTGGTTCGGCTAACGTAAAAAGTCCAACCCATTAAGCTCTAACACACATGGAAATGATTAACGTGGAACCGCCATGGGTCCTCTGGTCCATCAGCAACCATGAAAGCCAGAGCCAACGCTGAAAGAAATACAGAAAAACCCTGAAACCAGTTAGGCCAACTATACTTTTCCAGAAGGTGAAGTTACCATGACTTTTCCCATGAAACACAGAAAGACTGGGTAGGATAAGCACAACATCAAGGCCATAGCTGGGAGAACTCTTGGACCCATGGGACCACTCAGAGGAGGAGGGGAAGGGAGAAGGTATGGATTGAGCAACTCTGTGCCCACCAAGTGTTGAGGGTAAGGGAGATAGCTCTGAACAGTAAGTCCCTAAGTGGCCAAATCCTCTCCATCTAGCAGAGGTGTTGGATGAGATCAGAACAGCCAGTCAGTCACTTGTGTTTCTTGACTCAGTTCTCAAGCAAACCGGCAGCACCACTCCCACAACTATGGCGACCAACTTTCCAAAAAGAACGAGGGAGTTGGTGGGGGGGGATTAAAAAAATGAAACAGTATCCTCTCCCTCTCTAAAAACAGAGAGAAACCATGTCTCAATCTCTAGACCAATGAAAACTTTCCCAATGAATGGAAAATTCATACAATTGGCTAGTGGCCCCTTTCTCTTAACTCACTGGAAATCTGGGGAAAACAACTCAAAGTCACAGCTTTTAAAGGCAGGCCATAAAAATCAGTTATCTGTCGCTGTTGGCTTCCAATAAAAGGCAGAGGAGCTTCCATAAGATTGATTTTTTTTTTTTTTTTCCTTACACAAATGTGTGGCGGGAGAAAGCGCCCAGTCTGGGGTTGGAGTGCACTTGGGGGCAGGGCTGGTCAACCGTGGCTGTGCGCCTCCTGGCTGGCCTGATGTGCAGGGGACCAGAGGTCAAGAGGTACTGGCCCCGGGGGGCCCTTCCAGCCGCCTGTCCCCGAAGGAGGAAGAAGATGCAGGGTTGCCAAGGAGGCATTTCCACAGCACTTAGTACCCAGCATCCAGTACCAGGACGCCAGCTCCCTTGCAAACACTCCTTTGGCGGAACTGGCAGCCACCCCGCTAGGGATTTGTTCCACGTGCTTTCAAAGTCAGAAGTGGCACTGTTTTTGCCTGATTCTCCGGAGACAAAACGGGCAGGGCCCCTCCCGGGGCTAGCGAGAGGAGGGGGTTGGGGGAAAGGAAGGGGCGCGCCCTCAAATCCAGAGTCTCCAGCTGGCCTGCTGGGCTGGGGGCCGGGTGTCCTTCGCCCAAGGTGCCTGGGGGCACAACAGGCTGTCCCAGAGGCCCGGAAGGGGGTGGCGCGGGGGCAGAAGTGCCCGCTGTAACCCGAGCTTTGTACTGATTTCTCCCCCACCGAGCGGTTCCCATTTCACAGACAGGGCCACCAAGGCTATGGGAAGGCGGGAAGCTCGCCAAGCCCGGGTCAGCGGTCAGGACGCCGGGTGTCCCCGGAGACGCGCTGGAGAGCCGTGGCCGTGGCCGTGACCCTTCCAGGACTGCCCCTCCTGGGGGTGAGCGCCGCAGCCCCCCGCAGCCGACGTCCGGGGTCTCCGCGTCCTCCTCGTTCCCCGGCGGCGACAGGTGCGCGGCCTGTGGCGCCCTGGCGCCGACTCCGGGGAAAGTTTCCTGGCCGCCGCGCGCTGTTTACGGTCTCGTTTTGCAGCGCTGGGGCCCCGAGCTCTCGGGCCAGCCCAGCCATTGAAACCCGACACGCGGGGAGGGGCCATCGCGGCGGCCAGCGGGGAGGCGAGCGGGCTCGGGGCCCGGCCGGCCGCGGCTCCCCTTACCTGCAGCTCTGCGAGCGGCCTCTGCCTCCATGCTCGGCTCCCGCGGCGCTGTGTCCCTCCCCGGGGGCTGCCCCATTTCCCCTCTCCGCCTCCGCCCCTCCCCGCTCCAGGGCTGCCCCCGCCCCCCCCCTCCCCCGGGGCTGCCCTGGCTCCTGGCTCCTGGCTCCTGGCTCCCTAACCCCGAGCTGGCCCTGCCCCCGGTCCCCACCCCCTGCCTGGGGCCTTCGCAGCCAGCCAGCGACCTTGACTCCCCAGTTTGCAAAGCCAGTCCTAAACCTCCGAGGAGTTTCTTAATTCTTTGGACGAGAAAACTATTAGCACCGCACCCCATAGCCAGTGGCCCTCTTCGGAGCTCCTTCTCAGTTCCTTCTGCTATTTCTGTTTCCAGGAACAAGAATCATTTGCGTTATCCCTTTTAGAAAATGTACACAGTTTGAAAATAACAGAAAGACCATGAGTGGCACACTTCGGGCAGAAGAGCCAATAACCTGTTCTGTCCCTTTCCAGATTTTTTCTGATGACTGTAACGTGCCTGGTTTTGCTGATAACTAATACTTTCATCGATTAAATGTTCAGGCTTGTGAGCAACTTGAGCTAGCGTGATTCAATGACAGCCAGCTGTTTCTCCAGTATTTCAAAGTGTTTTTTACAGGAAAGGTATGGAGTAGGGCTGCTTTTGAAAATGCTGATGGCCTTGGAACCCAAGGTCTGTGGTCAGTCAACTAGTGCTTGTTCTCCTGTTGGCAGCTCTGAAATTGGCCCTTGTGGACAGCCACCCAAGCTGCATCCTGGGTCCTTATGGACTCAAGGGTCTAGCCTTCATCTGCCTCCCTATCCCTCCACCCCACAACCAGCTGCTCAGAGAATTCCCCCCAACTGCTCCCCACTGTGCGCCCCCAACTTCAGACCAATGGACTTGCCATAGCCCAGGGTATCTTCATGCATGGGATGAAAAATGGCCCCAGTTCCACTTCCACTGCTCGTTGTAGCAGTGTGCAGTTTAATAGAGACTAAAGCTGGGGACCCTCCTTAGATCCAGCCTGAGTCACTTCCTGAAGTCTGAGATTTCATTTTTCTACAGCAATAAAATGCAGAGCTCCTGGGCAATAACTTTAACTTCTCCAATCACCTGTTCTCATTAAACACAGGTTTATTAGGCTCCTACTATGTGCCCTATCCTGTTCCAGATTCTAGTGATTCAGCAGTGAACAAAATTAATAAAACCTTGCCTTTGGAGGCTAATTTCTAGTGGGTAAAAGTGAGCAGGAGATAGAACATAATAGTATGGTAAATAAGGGCTAGAGGGAAAAAATAATATAACAAAGAAAGGGAAGCAAAAACATGAAGGGAGGGAGATAAGTATGTGGGAAGAGGAAATGGCGAAGGTGGCAACAAGTGCAAAGGCCCTGAGGTTAGGGTTAGGAACAAGTCTCATTTTGGGAGCCATGCACCTTTGTTGAACCCCTCATATTTGTGGGTGTTACTTAAGCTATTGACACACACAGCTAAAGGCTTATTAATCTCTTCTCTAAAGTATACTTCTTCAAGGCCTTGTACATTTTTTTAAGTTTTTGCATTGTTTTTTTTCAATTACTCAGAGTTCCAGGGCTGAAGAGTGAGGTTCTTTTCTCATAGAGTCCAAGAATGAATCTCGAGGACAATGGAGAGTGAGTAAAGCCACAGAGTTTTATTGAAAAAGGATCCAGAAAAAGCTCTCACGAGAGAGAGGGCTCCCAATAGGGTGGCCAGTGGGGACCTCCACGGACAGTCTCTTATTTAGAAGTAACAAGGGAGCCTGTGGCCTTATCATTCTTGTGATGTCTTGGTTTCAGTAAGGCCTGGTGAAAACATCTTTAATGCCTTACTTCTTCTTTGGAGTCTGGTTATTGTTTGTTGGACACCATATGACTGCCATTAAAAAAAAAAACCACCACCGCCACCAAAAACAAACCCACCCTCTACCCTCCTACTCCCCCACCCTCCCATCCCTCACCCCACTCTGCTCCCCAGGGCAGGGTGGTCTGGTTTGTTCCCTTGTCTCTGATGTCCTTATACCTCAGCATTTCTGGGATTTCCTTGAGCCTGATCCATAGCCCCCTACCTATCCCTGCCTAACTAGCTTGGCCTGTCCCTTACTCAGTTACCTGAATACACGTTCCTTCAGAAAAAAAATTTTTTTTTAGATGGAAAAGTTCCCTGTTTCTCATTAAACACCTGTTCCCGAAGTTGGTATTTAGTCAAATACTCCCTCTTTTCCGTAATAGTTTCCGGGTTTTCTGTCTCACTTGGGTAGGCTAAAACTACCCCAAAATTAGAAAACAAATTCTTCTACATTTGCTTCCAATATTTTTATTGTTTTGGTCTTTAGATCTGATCCCACACCATCAAATGGGCCATTCTTTGCCCCATTACTATAAATTACTTCCTAAATCATATATTAAATTCCTATATACATTATAGCTCTTCTTTTTTTTTTAAGATTTTATTTATTTATTTGACAGATAGAGATCAAAAGTAGGCAGAGAGGCAGGCAGAGAGAGAGAGAGAGAGGAGAAAGCAGGCTCCCTGCTGAGCAGAGAGCCCGACGTGGGGCTCAATCCCAGGACCCTGAGACCATAACCCGAGCCAGAGGCAGAGGCTAAACCCACTGAGGCACCCAAGCGCACCCCATTATGGCTCTTTTTTTATTGACCATCTTTCCTATTTCTACTACAATACCACACCATCTTAATGACCACAGCTTTATCATGTGTTTGGACATCCAGGAGGACAAGCCCTTCTTAATCAAATATTCAAACAAGGTAGTTCAGGATACTGAGAGTTGGCATAGATTACTTCTTACCTTGAACATTAATCTGCATAGCATTCATATCTTTAAAGTTTTGAGTGTTCCAATCAAAGAACAGAAGCACACCTAGGTTTATTTGGGTGTTTTTGGGGGGCAGGGGATGGCTGAAGCCCCATTCTTACAGACGGACCTCAGACATTTCTTTTTTTTTTTTTTAAGATTTTATTTATTTATGTGACAGAGAGAGAGAAATCACAAGCAAGCAGAGAGGCCGGCAGAGAGAGAGAGGGGGAAGCAGGCTCCCCGCTGAGTAGAGAGCTCAATCCAGGGACCCTGAGATCATGACCTGAGCAGAAGGCCAGAGGCTTAACCCACTGAGCCACCCCAGCGCCCCCGGATCTCAGACATTTCTTATTCTGGGTTTATTCCTATACATTTCTGATACTTGTTGGCCATTATGAATGGGCTTTTTCTTTTTTCTGGTTATACTTGCTAATTGGGTATTGAGGGTACATAAGAAAACTATTGGCTTGAATATATGCCTGTCGTATCCTGCCACTCTTTTGAGGTCTAATAGTTTTTAAAGTCAATTATCATAGATTTTCTAAGTAGCCCCTCAGATTGTCTATAAATTAAGTTGTTGGGTGTCTAAACCTTCCTCAAACCTCAGTGACTCAGCATTCACTACTGACACTAAAATTGCCCTTAATCCTAACCAAGAACAGAGAAAAATATTATTTATATACATACACCAGAAAATAGGGGCCCCATAAAGTCCTAGAGCATGTTTTCAGTATGGCTCTGTCTAATATCCGGGAGGTAGTCTTGTCTCCCTCATTTATCTACGTGGGAATTTCTTCAGTGTTAAGAACACAACTATTCTGGGGTGGCTCAGTCAGTTAAGTCTCTGCCTTTGGCTCTGGTCATGATCCCAGGGTCCTGGGATCAAGCCCCACACCGGGCTCCCTGCTCAGCAGGGTGTCTGCCTGTCCCTCTTCCTCTGCCTCTTCCCCTTCTCTATCTCTCCAATAAATAAAAATCTTTACATTAAAACACACACACACACACACACACACAAACACACACACACACACACAACTCTTCTAGCCATTCCCAAGGTATTTGTGAAATTTGAAAGAAAAATTCAGTATTTAAACAAAAGGGCTAGCAAGCTACTAGATTTTGTTTAATAAGTAAACAAATTCCTCTTGTAGCTGTTGTTACTTTTTGGCCAAGGAGCCGTAGTCCTGAACAAAGGAGAAAGAAAAAGCCAGATCAAGGCTTTTAGCAAAATGGGAGGAAAGATATATAAGACAGAAGAAAAATATAGACAAACCTTTCTCCTATAAAATTCAGGGGAAATAGTACTTTGTGATGTATCAGAGCAAATTGCTTGAAATTTTAAAACACGAATCTTCTATTAATTCACAATTCTTCAGTGACATTATACAGACTAGTATCTTTCTATACCAGCTTCCCATGGAATATGGAACATAATCCCAACATTGTCATATGGTTTCTAACATATCAATTCTGATTGTTTTAAAACAGTTTCAAATGGTTATTTCTGAATACTGTAAGTCTAAAGCTTTCCTTTTTTAAACACTTTTTTAATATTTTATTTATTTATTTAACAGACAGAGATCACAAGTAGGCAGAGAGGCAGGCAGAGAGAGAAGGAAGCAGGTTTCCCCATGCAGCAGAGAGTCTGACGTGGGGCTCAATCCCAGGACCCTGGGATCATGACCCGAGCCAAAGGCAAAGGCTTTAACCCACTGAGCCACCCAGGCACCCCTAAAGTTTTCCTTTTTTAAGAAAAGTTTTTTTTTTTTTTTTAAATTTGAGAGAGAACACAAGCAGGGAGAGTGGCAGAGAGAAGGAGAAACAGACTCCCCGCTGAGCCGGGAGCCCAATGCGGGGCTCCATCCCAGTACCCCAGAATCATGACCTGGACCAAAGGCACTTAAACAACTGAGCCACCCAGGCACCCCTAAAATTTTCTACTTTTAAATCAGTAAATGTCGTGAGCATTTGAAAGCTATTCTTTTTTAAAAAGATTTTATTTATTTACTTGACACGGAGAGAGAGCACACAAGTAGGCAGGGCAGCAGGCAGAGAGAGAGGAGGAAGCAGGCATCCCAGTGAGCAGGGAGCCAGATGCGGGACTCGATTCCAGGACACTGGGATCATGACCTGAGCCGAAGGCAGTTACTTAACCAACTGAGCCACCCAGGCGCCCTTGAAAGTTGTTCTTTAGTGGGAAAGTTAAAAGCATGAACACGTGGTGTCAGAAACCTGCAAAAAGGTGAAGTACAGCTTTAGGTCCTTCCTCACATGGGTGTTGGAGCCAAATCTCACCTAGGAAACCAGCAATAGCACGAGGAAAAAATATGTTGCTAATTCCTTCAGTGAGCAATTCCACAGTAGTAAAAACCATAAATATTATAATTTTGAACACAAAACTGTTTGCAACATTCATTCAGAATGCTCTTCCAATTTAACGTGGTTAGGAATTAGTTGGACAGTTAGGTAGTGAGGGAGTCAGAACCACGGTCCCCAATAAGAAAATACGGAGCCAGGACAGCTAAGATACAACGGCCCGGCCGTCCTGTTTTGCAGCTCAGACGGGACCGCACTGACATTCTGCTTTGCAGCCTTTGCAGAAATGACTTCTGCAAAATGTCCCAAAATAAAACAATGAACCACAAAGCGTTTGTCAATATCGGGGGCAAGGGGCAGTGAAGACCTAAGCCTCCAGATGTCAGCCAAAAAAGAAAAAAAGACCATCAGCACATGGACATTAACCTAATAGGTAGACAGATACATGACCAAAGCCCTGATTGGCAGGACACAGCACACCCTGATTGCTTAAGAAAGTTCTGCAAAAGGGCTCATAAAAACCCCCAACTTAGAAAGGGGGGGCAACCCATTTGGGTACCCCCTCCCTCTCCAGGAGCTTTATACTTTTGCTCAATAAACTTTGCTTTGCTGTCCACCACTCTTCGTTTGGTCTACCTCTTCTTTCTTCAAAGCAGCATCACCAAGAACCATGGGCGCTAAGGGAACACAAAATCCTGGAACACCAGCCCAATCTAACACAAAAGGGAAAGCCAAAAAAAAAAAAAAAAAAAAAAAAAGCAGAGGCGGTTGTGTGGAATATGGAATATTCTGAATCGCTCAAACCTCACTTTGTTTTTAACTAAATCTAGTACTCCTTTAACTGCAAATTTGTTCGTGTATCCCATAAGGTCACTTTATCATCAACCATATCCCTTCCCTACAGAAGAAACATAGTATCCTAGCGCGCAGGGTCTGGCAAATGACTGTCCACAGCCCCAGCCCAGCCCTCCGTCTATTTTTTGTACAGCCTGTGAGCTAAAAATAGTTTTTACATTTGTAAATAGTTAAAAAAAAAAATCAAAAGAGGAATAATGGTTTGTGACACATGGGCATTGTATGTACTCAAAATTCATAGTTGTTGGAACAACCACGCCCCCTCGTTTGCATGTTATCTGCGCTGCTTTGAAAGCTACAAGTTGGAGTGGAACGGTTGCAACAGAGACCCGGTGGCCCAGGGTCTTTACAGAGACTGTGTTTTGGCCCATTTTGAGCTATTAAGCTGGAAAAGCAAAGGAATTGGGTGAGGGAGTCCCAAAGGCTATCTTGGAAGAGTGACATTTTTCAAGATTCAGTCAAGGCTTTGACAAGAGACAGTTTGGGTGTGAGTTTATATATATATACATATCTATATGTATATATATTTTTTTTCTTTTTTTTGAGTTTTGTATTTTATTGTAGACATTAATAGCTGAGCTGGAAGCAGAGATGTGAAGTAGGTATGGAAGAAGATGTGAAGTAGGAGAGACCTATTACTATTATTATTATTTAATTGCAAGTGCATCTTGATGATTGATTTATTCTCCCCACCTCCCAAGAGGAATTTGACCAGGTTGATTAAATTTCATTTATGTCAAGTGTACAAAATGTGTTGTAAGAGCTGTTCATGGTCAGAGACAAATAAACAAACCCTTTTAATCCTTTTTCTTGCTTAAGCAGGAAGTCACAACCTGCCAATGAGAAATTTAAAACAAATCCCACAAAGTTGTATGTTTGGTTCAAAACTCGAAATATTTAGGTCTTGGGATATCACAGTCTTGGCAGCCAGCATCTGTCGTCCCTGGTGAGAACATATGTGTCCTGTTGCTTGCTTTTCAGTTCACTGGGAGAGGGTCGCACCTTGCCCTCTTAATCCCAGAGTCAAACACAATTACAAATATTTTCCTCTCGGGAAACTAACTCATAAGGAAGATCACTGTGCTTGTTTGTTAAATAAAACATCTCTCTTTAGTTGCCTTATTCGTTCTCAGGCTTACTGTGTTTCATGGGCCTAAAGATTGTGTTTGACATCAACAATTGTTAGAGACCATTTGTTTTTACAATGGAAAAAGAAATGAAAGTGCAGATGTCAGACTTCAAAATCCATACTTCTCTGAATTGTTTTCATTTTAGAGAATGAGAATGTGTGGAGTTTTTTGTCTTTTTTTTTTTCTGGGTGGGGATGGATGCAATCAGAGACAGGTCACTGCTGCTACGTAAAAATATTTTACATCTCTCCCTTTCTTTTTTATTAATTGCAAAGTGAAAGGAAAGTTTAGAACATAAGAAAAAATAAGTGAATTATGGGAACGTGAAACTTCCAGGACACATTCCAGTTTAAGTTAAAATAAGAAAGGTTTACATCAAACCCTGAAAAAAATAAAGATAAAAATTGCGATGTCATTATCAGAAAAGTAGCATCGATAACAACTGGCAGTCTTAAAAACAGTTGAGTCTGTTTTGAGGTATGATAGGTTAACAACACTCTAAGCTACCCAGATCTCATTAGTGTTGATATCAGAGCTTGACCACTGGCATTTCTGGTAGCCTAATTTGTTTATGACTGTGATGGGCAAGCAAAACCCTCCGGACACAAGAAGTAGGTAAATGACAAGAACTTGAACCAGGGGAGCCATTCACCAAGGTAGGGAGTTGACGTTACATCCACAATGCCCGAGGGAGTATGAGAAACTGGGTAATTACTTTCAAACTTGGATTTCTGTATTATCTACTCTAATCTCAAAAGAAGGTGTAAAGCAACGCCTTCTGTGTCCCTGAAAAAACAAGGTGGCCCCAGCCTCCCAGAGCTGGTAGGGGAAGGCCACTCGGGGGAAAATACCACTTCCCACCTGCTCTCTGCTGTAAATAAGCCTGCAGTCCACACCAGGGGCCAATTAAAAGGAATGGCCTTTGGTTCAGCATCCCAGGAAGGCATCAGGTGAAATCGAGTCCTTGGCAGTGATCCCAGTTAAAGGGGGTGGTATAGTTTTTCTATCGGGGGCCCAATTAAGAAGATGGAACCACATGGTCACACCCTCTAATACAGGGCACTCTGAACTTGGGAAAGCACTATGACCCTAGAGGAGCTCTGGCCGTCTCCCTGGGATGGAGCTTCACATGGCCATGCCTAGATGGGGAAAGAGAATGTTTTTTTGTATCTCCTATTAGACAGCTTTCTTTCCTTTTCTTTTTTTTTTTTTTAAGATTTTATTTACTTATTTGAGAGAGAGAGCAGCAGAAGAGGTAGAGAGGGAGAGAGAGAATCTCAAGCAGACTCCCCACTGAGTGGGGAACCCCACATGGGGGCTCGATTCCAGGACCGTGAGATCATGACCTGAGCCAAAATTAAGAGTCAGATGCTTAGGGATGCCTAGGTGAACTCAGTCTGCCTTCAGCTCAGATCTGGACCATGTTCCCTGCTCAATGGGCCAACTGCTTCTCCCTCTACCCCTCCCCACTGCTTGTGTGCACTCTCTCCCTCTCTCTCTCTCTCAAATAAATTAATTAATTAAAAAACGAAAAAGGAGTTGAATGCTTAACCAATGGAGCCACCCAGGCTCCCCACCTCCTAGTAGACGGCTTTCTAAAAAAAAGTATTTTTAGCTAAAAAACTATATACATATACAAATATATATAAAACTTGTATATAGTCATAGATATATAAAAGTTATAAAAGTTACGTAAAATATAGAAGTTTTATATACATAAAAGTTTAAATATAAAAAGACATAAAACTTTATATACAAAGCTGTATAAACATATATATAAAAAAGTGTATAGCTGTAATATATATAATATATTCTGAAAGGTCAAGATGTTGCATAACATGGCTTCTTCCCTAGAAAAACTAGCCCCAAATGTGAGCTTCAGTGACTCTGACACAATTAAGAAGGCGGAGGCATGTGAACAGAGCCAGGTGGAAGGTCACCACGGGGTGGCGGCTGACATTCCGTGTAGTTAGTCCAGCACTGCGTTACCGGCTGGTGGCAGGCGGGATGCGGTGTGGGGAGGGCACAGTCCGAGAAGCCAGCGAAGACTTTGCTGGCGGGGTGAGCCTCTGCCCCTGCCAGGCTGGGCTTCCGGGACTGAGGACAATGCCCCTAGGGGTCCCCCATTTAGGAAGAGGGTGTTGTGATCCTCTCCATTTCACACAAAGAGGAGACAGGGCACAGAAAGGTGAACTTGTCTGAGGACCCACAGCTTTATAGGTGACTGGTGCTTTCAACTAATACTTTTTTTTTTTTTTGAGATTTTATTTATTTATTTGACAGACAGAGATCAAAAGTAGGCAGAGAAGCAGTCAGAGAGAGGGGGAGGCAGGCCCCCCGCCGAGCAGAGAGCACGACGACGTTGGGCTCAATCTCAGGACCCCGGGACCACGACGGGAGCCGAATGCAGAGGCTTTAACCCACTGAGCCACCCAGGTGCCCCTCAATCAACACTTTTACCATAAGCTTTATCCCTGGGTTTGGTTTTCTTCTTCCCTTTTTTTTTTTTAACATATTTTGCATAGTCAGTTTCAAGAGCAACCAAATTTCACAAAGCCATCATGGCCAAACATAACTCAGGACTGCAGGGTAGGGAAGGGGGGGAACATTACTGAAGAGAGGAAACAAGATCTAAACAGATGGTAAGGGAACCCATCAACCTGATTTGCCTGGGACTCTACGGGTTACAGCACATTTCAGTACCTCCCCCCGCCAGCCCCTACCAACCTCCCCAGTCCCAGAAAACCCTTAGTCCCAGGCAGACAGGGACAGTGGGTCACCAAACTCATGGTTCACCTTTGACTCATACCCAGCAACAAACGGAAACAAACTGACCCAGACCCCAAGGGTCCAGAAAGTCCCTGATAGTGCTCCGACCCTTTATTTGTCTGATATCCAAAGCCTCTGAGCCCTGAACTGGCTGCTTCTGCTTTCAAGGGGTGTCATCTTACCACCCTACCCCCACCCCAGAGTCCTCAGCCTTTCACAGGGGTGCCTCCTGGCCAGACAAGGCTGGGCACCACCCCCCCACGCCCACACACACACACGCCAGGAGCCTGAGGCTGCCAGCAGCCAGGCGGGAGGGGTGCCCGGTGTTCTGAGTGCCCAGTGCCCTGGGCGGAGCCTTGGCCGCCTGACCCCCAGAGACACAGAGACACAGAGACACGATCCCCACTTGGGTTTCATGGATTCCCAGCCCAGCTGCGTGGTGGTGACTGGTAAGACTGTTCTTCTGCTTTCCCATTTGCTGCTGCTTTTAGCCTGATCATGGAATGTGCACTTGCCTGATCTGCTCATAAACAGCTCCCTCTCGGAGGAAAAAAGAGTGGCAACCGGTGGGTGCCAATAATTCCAGATGGAAGCTCGCGTCTTGCCATGCCTTAATTGAAAAACAGTCCAGGGGACAGAGTGGCTTTCGGCTCTTGTCCTATCCTTCATTTCAAAGGTGCCTACGGGTGGCTCGGGCTCAGACCTTGTCCATTCGCCCACCAGGGAGGAATCGAGGTTGGCACCTGCTGTCCCTGAACCGTATGGCACCCACTGGGGAGTCAGCTCCATAGCAAGGCAGTGGGAGCTGGGGATCCAGAAAGGATGGGATCAGCTGGGACAGCGGTCCTTCTACAAGAACCTCCCCCAGAGGAGCACACAGCCCCCAACACCCAGACTGAAGAGCTTTCAGCCACTCAGAAAACCCTGAACACCACCTGAGAACCTTCAAGGGGAGACTCTGAACCCCAAAAGATCAACTTGGAGAGAACAGTAGCCACGTACCCCTACCTTCCGCCAGCTCATCCCAAATCCCCCGCAGCCACCCTCAATCATTGTCAAAACTGGTCCCCGAAAGGCTCGATTTCTTCACAAAGTTCCTTCTTTCTAGTTAGACACTTTTGACATATTTAAAGTTTTTCGACTCATGTGTGATGAAGGGAACGGGACACAAGGATTCCTATGAACATGGACAACCGAAACTTAACTATCTTAATATTTTCAGACTATAATCAAACTCCTGTTAACCTTCCGAGGAAAAGAACATTCTTTGGAAAAACTTTTCTCTCCTCTGTTCTCATTTGTGTTATTTGGGGGTAGAGAGACTGAGTGGTTCAAAATATTCTGGAATTGCTAAGGAAACTGTATCCCTGATAAATGCAATGCTTGTCACAAATGAATTATGAATATTGAGGCCCAGTTGGCATGTCTTTGACTCACACTGACCCCTGCCTCTGGCCTGTCAGCTTGTGGTTTGCTGGCAAACACTAGGTTTTTTGATGAAATACCTGATTATCCGCCACGATGTGGGAATGCCCACTGGCTTCTATGAGTGTGGCCTGCCTTTATTAAAAGTGCTTTGGACTGCCAAGGGTAGTCTCTTCTTGTAATTGGATTTGCGTGGAAATCTGGCCAAGACAGTTGGCACAGAGATTGATGCGGGTGGGAGAGAACAGGGCTCTGACTAACAGGCCTCAAGTTCAAGGCATTCTGACTGGCACCAGGAAGAACAGGGGGGAGTGGAGAAAACCTGCATCCCTCCCTCGAGAGGGCCTCCCGTGATTTCAAGAGAAGATTCCCCAGCCTTATGCAAATTTCACCCCCCCCAAGAGCCTGCCAAGTTTAAAGTGTAAGGTTTGACCCTATAGAACAAGAACTTCAAACCTGTACTTGCTGAGTTGTTTTTCCTAATTAAAAACAGACAAGAGATGATCTGACCATGCTGATCTGAATATGATTCTAAAGCCGAATGTGATTTTTTTTGGGGGGGGGGTGCTCTGCATTTTTATAATGTCTGCAATCATCCCAGGAGGTACCTGGTTTCTCAGTGATTTTTTTTCTGAATCTCAATATTTTCTAAAACTTTTTTTGTTTGTTTTTCCAGGCTGCCTCCAGTGGCAGCCACAGTCTTATTTACTGCCTAGGAGTCAGTCCGTGTCAAGAGGACGCACCATGGTCTTCCTGGGGTCAGGACATCCTATCCAGAATTTTTGCATTGCCTGAGAAAGAGGGAGGGATCCCTTGTGAGCCACGCTTGTTAGCGGTTCTCGACTCAGAGGCTTGGGAACTTCAAAGGCACCATCCTCTCCGGGACTGGCTCCTATTCTGAAAGCCTGAGTTCTGTGCAGCCACTGGCCTCCCCTGCAGGGGCAGGGGTGGGGTGTGACCCAGGAGCTCTGAGCAAGGGCCACTCTGAAGGAGAGAGAAAATAAGCGAGCGGTCTCCTGGGTGTGGTCACTCCTGCATCATCTTTTAGACCCTGTGATGGTTAATTTTAGGTCTCAACTTGACTTGGCCGCAGGGTATCTAGATACTTGGGCTGAAAACTGCTTCCCCCACCTCTAGCTCCTCACTGCCATTAAGCTGTTCTGCATCTGTACAATTATGTTATTTTACAAATATTGTATAAATGCATCGTGAAGTATGTATCCTTTTGAGATTGGCTTGTTTTCACTCAGCATATTTCCTTTGAGGTTCATCCAAGCTGTTGTCAGTATCAGTGGTTCCTTTTTTTTTTTTTTTTAATGGCTTTATGGAGATGAAATTCAAATGCTATACAATTCACTTAAAATGAACAGTTGTCATGTGCAGCTCAGTCAGTGGAATGTGTGACTCTTGATCTCGGGTTTGTGAGCTTGAGCTGCATGTTGGGTACAGAGATTATTTAAAAATAAAATCTTTAAGGGTGCCTGGGTTGCTCAGTGGGTTAAAGCCTCTGCTTCCGGCTCAGGTCATGATCTCAGGGTCCTGGGATAGAGCCCCACATCAGATTCTCTGCTCAGCAGTGAGCCTGTTTCCCCCTCTCTCTCTCTGCCTGCCTCTCTGCCTACTTGTGATCTCTGTCAAATAAATAAATAAAATATTTTAAAAACAA
Organism: Lontra canadensis; assembly: GCF_010015895.1. Taxonomy (NCBI): domain Eukaryota; kingdom Metazoa; phylum Chordata; class Mammalia; order Carnivora; family Mustelidae; genus Lontra; species Lontra canadensis. Next base: position 6,468,920 of record NW_022631083.1, on the reverse strand, counting down.
TAATAAAAATATAATAAAAAATAAAGTCTTTAAAAAAATAAAAATAAATAAAATAGACAGTTCGATGGTTTTTAGTATTCATAGTTATGTATTCATCACACAACCAATTTTAGAACATTTGAATTACCCCGAAGGCAAATCCCAAACCCCTTAGCTATCACTCCCTAATCCTCCCTGATGTAGGAAAGATGTTAGGGTTCAAAGCTGAAGGCCAAGAAAGAATTCTTGAGACATCTTTGGTGCAAAAAGATGGTTGGTTTTGTTAAAGCAGGGCATCTGTGGGCAGAAAGAGCTGGAATGGGGCATGAGGAGTAGCCCATCATATACTTTCAAGTTGAGAGAGGCTTAGGGATAACATAATTCTCTAAGGAATTTTGGTAGCAAGGTTTCCAGGACCTTGAGGGAACTAGCTAGTTGGGAAAAGGTTGTTTTATTACTGTCCAAGAAAATCTTAGTCCTGAAACCCTTCTGATGTATATCGGTGAGCCATATGCTTGAGGGATGACTGCCATCATGTATCTTGGGGAGCAAAGATAAATGAAATTTCTAAAGGAATTTTTATGTTAAAGACTTACAGGCTAAGATTGCCTTTCACCCTTAGCAAAGTGTTCACATTGAGGCAGCTGAGCTCCTAGAGGAATATCACTCTGCCTGTTTTAAGGACTGGTCAGTGGGCTGTAAGTAGGGAGAAATTTTAATTTTTCTTTTGTCTTTTCTTCCCCGCGCCACCCCCCAGCCCACCCCCCACTCCAAATCTACTAACCACTAACCTATTTTCTGTCTCTCTAGATCGCCAATTCTGGATGTATCATATAAACGCGGCCATATGCTGTGTGGTCCTTTGTGGCAGGCTTCTTTTACTTGGCATAATATTTTCAAGGTTAAGCCATGCTGTACCATGCATTAGTACTTCATTTCCTCTTCTATGAATCCCACATTTTATTTACCCATTCGTCAGTGGATGCACACATTTGTGTGGTTTCAACTTTTTTCTTTTCACTGCTGAGTCATATTCCACGATCCGGAATTCTTGCTTTATTGTCACCTCTTGAGGGACATTTGAGTAGTTTCGAGCTTTGGGTTATTACAAATAAAGCTGCTATGAACATGTGTGTACAAGTTTCTGTGTGAAAACAAGTCTTCACGTCTCTGAGATAAACATCCGGGAGTGCGTACGCTGGGAAGTCCATTTTCAGTTTTAAAAGTATCTGGCAAACTATTTCCCAGAGTGGCAGTACCATGTTGCATTCCCACTAAGCAAGGTGTATGGGCCAGTTTCTCCTCAGCTCTGTCAGCTTTTGGTGTTATCAGCATTTCTATTTTAGCTGCTCTTCTAGAAATGTGATAATATCTCATTGTGGTTTTAGTTCGTGTCTCCCTGATGGCAAGTGAGTCAGACAGTCCCCATTCTGCTTGTTTGTTTGTACATAGATCTTCTTCAGTGAAATATCCCTCTGTGTATTTTGCCAACCTTTTAATTGGGTTGTTTCTTTAACATTATGTTTTGAGAGTTCTTTATATAGTCTACCTACAAGGCCTTCCTCAGATGTGTGATCTGCAGCTGTTTTTTTGTTTTTGTTTTTCCTGTCCATGCCTTTCTTTTCATTCTCTCAAAAGGCGTTTCATACAGCAGAAGTTTTCATTTGGTTGCGGTCCAGTTTATTAATGTTTACTTTCATAGATCATGGTGTGCTCTTGGCGTCAAGAATTTGCCTAAGCCTAGGGCTCAAGACTTTCTCCCTTTTTCCCCCATAAAAGTTTTATAGTTTTCCCTTTTTTGTTGAAGGCCATGATCCACTTTGAGTTAATTTTTGTGCAAGGTGCCAGACTGAGGTTGGGGATTCGTGTTTTTGCCTCCGGGTATCCTGTTGTTCCAGCCCCGTTTGTTGGAAAGGCCATCCTCCCCCACTTCCCCCGAACTGACTCCACACTTCTCCTAGCAAACAACGGGGCATATTCCCATGGGTGTGCTTCTAGGCTCTTAACAAAACATGCATTTTAACTGGACACTTGTGCACTTTCTCAAGCCTTGCTAGCTTGGGGGTGGGCCGGCAGCACGTTCCTTTTTGGCTCCCCCACAATGCCTGACACAGAGAACTCTGAAAATGCTCCCAGACTGGCAAGGTGGCAGGCCTCCTGAAGAGGGGGGTGTATGGAGTACCCCAGGCCCACCATGGCCCTGGGAGCAGCAGGAAGCTCCCCTGGGAATTTGGGGAGCAGCCCAGGTGTAGAGGCCTAATAAACCCGACCTGAGCTAACCAGGGTCTCTTTGGCTTCAGGTTTTGGGCCCTTCCGGCAGCACCTGGTGAATTCCAGCTGGGAAGCAGTGAAGGTAAACAAACGCCCACCAGGCCCGGACCTCACAGCTCAGGGCCCCACTGATTCCTTTTGTGGCCAAGAAACCCCATGTACAAGGCCCCTTGGTAGCCAGATCCACATCAGAGGGGAGAAGACAAATCCTCAGGACCCTGACAGAAGGACTAACCTTTGGTCCTTGGATTGAGATTCACCTGCCCCCAGCTGGCCCTTCTGGCTAATGTGGTAAAGAAGAGACGTGGGGACACTCCTGGGAGGGACAGGGAGTGCCCAAAAGCAGGCTCTGCTGCCCCGAGAGCTAGGTTCTCATGACCCCTGCCCCCTTTTGGCCCTGGGGCCGCGGGAAAGTCACTTCCCCCAGGCTTAGTTTCCTTATGCATGAAATGAGTGGGTAATAGTGCAGGTCTTACAGAGGAGGAGGAAAAGGGACAAGCACGTAAAGCAAGTAAGCATGAAAGTCTGTAAAAACAGCTTTTTATAGTGCCTGGCACAAGGTAAGTAAGTGCTTAACAGTTGTCCTTATTATAAAGGACACACATTTTTTATTATTTAAATTCAATTTAATTAACATATCGTGTATTATTAGCTTCAGAGATGGAATCCAGTGATTCATCAGTTGCATGTAACATCCAGTGCTCATTCCATTAAGGACCCTCCTTAATGCCCGTCCCCCTGTTACCCCATCCATCCCCCACACACATCCCCTTCCTTGAACCCTCCCTTTGTTCCCTAGAGTTAAGAGTCTCTTATGGTTTGTCTCCCTCTCTGTTCTCATCTTATTTTCTTTTTCCTTCCCTTCCCCTATGTTCATTTGTTTTGTTTCTTAAAGTCTACATATGAGTAATAAAGGTGTGTCCTAATAGTGTATGATTTCACTCATAGGAGAACACACCTTTATTTTGAAGGAGGTAGCCAACCAGTGGAAAGCACGTCCTGGGACAGGGTGAGGGGCGGGTCAGGGTCTCATCACTAGAGGGGACCACCTCTACTCCTTGAAGCAAATGCCTCCTATCAGTCCCACGTGGGTGTCACTTAGCGACTTGGAACACAGCTGGCTTTTGACTCATACTTGACCGTCAATTTCATGCCTCTGTTGGATCAAGTCAAAGGTATGGGCTTGAGTCTATTCTCAGGTCTTCCCAGTGGAGCTGAAAATGTCACAAAGCTACGTGCATCACGAGTTCTAAGCCACTGTACCATTGCTTTTCTAGACTATCCACACAGATGCAGTCACGGAGCTCTTGAGTGAGAATTTATGTTGTTTTATTGTTGCTGCGTTGTTTGTCGTTGTTGTTGTTTTTCCCAGCCAGAAAAAAAGCCCAGAGAACCCCAGACCCACTGCCAAACCTCACTGCTATTCACATTGTACCAGAAAGGCCAGGTCACGGCTTTCATGAGCAACCGGGTGTCTGTAGCCTTTTCCTCAAAAAACAGGGCTTTTTCTGCTGAACGCTGGATGGCCCTGAGCCCTGGTATTTCTTTTTGCCCATCATGAAAAAAGAAAAAAAAGAAAAAAGAAAAGATGGATCTGCCTGCGTTTGCCCCCCAGCTCCAACAACTGCAATCTCTGGGACCCAAAACAAGTCCCCTAGCTTTTCTCTGCTTCAGTTTCCTTATCTGCAAAGTGGGATGGTTGTCATGACTATGGGAGTTAACACATGTAAAACCCTTGGAACAGGGGTAGCTGGGTGGCTCAGTCGGTTAAGCATCTGCCTTCATCTCAGGTCCTGATCTCAGGGTCCTGGGGTCGAGCCCCACATTGGACTCCCCACTCAGTGGGGAGTCTGCTACTCTCTCTTTCTCCCTCTGCACCTCTCCCCCACTCATGCTCTGTTTCTCAAATAAATAAAATCTTAAAAAAAAAAAACGATACCCAAAACAAAAACCAAACCCTTGGAATGGGGCAGGGAGTACTGCTGGTGTTCACAGATATTATCCTTATTACTAGGAAGCTATTCTGTTGGTCGGTTTTCTCAGCTGCGGGTCAACAGATTCTGAGTTTGAAAAGTCACGCAGGAAATGGAAGGATGGAGAGGGTTCCTTGAGAGACTCAAGATTGACTGATAAAGCCAGAGAAGCAGGGCAGAAACAGAAGCAGGCTAGTGGCTTCCAGGCAGCGGAATAGGATGGCAAATTAGGTGCTCTGAGGGGCCCTTCCACTGTAGATATACTAGAAAGGACAGAACTTCTGTGTATTGTTGGACATGATGTATGATGTTTTCCAGGAAAGCTTGTATACATGACTTCGTGTGCCTATACCCATCACACATAGGAAGGGCTGTCACCTGAAGGAGAGATGTAAGAGGCACGTGTGGGCAAACACCATTATCGGTAGTCAGCAGCGAAGGGGCTCGAGATGAAACCAAGACTTGAACTGTAAACTAGACCCTTGGAAGGGGGTCCTGTGGTTTCTAGGGCCCCAGTTCCCAGCAGAAGCCTATGCAACTTCTCTGGAATATTTAAAACCCCAGATTCTCCACAAACCAAGACCAACTAAACAGTAGTTTCCATTCAGATATCACCAAATACCTAAAGAAACAAACAGCTTTGAGGAAAAACCAGCAGACTTAGAATCTCAAGAATGTGAGATGCTTAATCATTCTCCTAGACATCATCATAAAATAGCATAAGTGTGAAATATTTAGAGAAGTAAAGATGGGATGACAGAAATGAGACCATCAGGGGGGAAAAAGACTATTAAAAGATCAGGTAACTTGAAAAAGGAAGTAAAAGAACTTACAGAAATTTTAAAAAATCATTGAGGTGAAGAATTTAACAGATGGCTTATAAGGCAGTTTAGCATTATGCTAAGTGAAAGATACCAGTTGCAAAAGGTGACAGGGTAGGATTCCATTTAGATGAATGTCGAGATGAGGCAAATCTGTTGAGACAAAAGTAGGTTTGCAGTTGCCGAAGGCAGGGCAGGGAAAATAGGAGGAAATAGGGAATGACTGTTGATGGGTACAGTGTTACTTTAGGGGTGATGAAAAGATTCTAAGTTTGATCGTTGCACCATTCTGTGAATATACTAAAAATCACTGAATTATAGGCTTCATTTTTTAAAATATAGACCTTAAATGGGTGAATTGTGAAATATACACACAAATTTACATACATATGGCAGTTTAGAGAGTGATGAAGAGAAAATTAGTGAACTAGAAGATGGATCTGAAGATATTATTAAAAGGGCAGATTTTAAAAAGGTGGACAAAGAAGCGACAAAAGAAATTAAAAGGTATGGATAATAAAATGAGATATTCTAACATATGGCTAATAAGAGTTCCATGAGGAGAGACTAATGAGAATGGAAGAGAAGCAATATTCAAAGACAATGAGATGATTCCAGAAGTGACGAAAGACATGAATTCACAGAGATAAGAGGTACAAAATGTACCAAGCAAAGACTAACAAAATCCACACTTAGGCACACAATAAAACCACACAAAACCAAAGACAAAGAGATCTAAAAACTTGCCCGAGAGAAAAGATAGCCAGTTGCAGAAATTTGTCATATAGTGAGACCAAGAGTAAATTTCTCTAAAACAATAGTAAAAGCCAGAAAACAGTGGAGTAATATCTTCAAAGGGCTGGGGGTGAAAATATCAACCTGAAACTGTTTTTCAAAAAATTATTTTTCAAGAACAAGAATGAAATGAAGACATTTTATAAAAATAAGCACCAGGAGGGGCACCCAGCATCCTGCAGGGTGGAGCCCTACCCAACCTGGTCGCCTCATTAGCATAACAAAGACACTCCAGTCCCTCAGGAAATCCAAGGGTTTTAAAGCTCTGTGCCTGGAACTAGGGGCAAAAACCAGATCCACTCTTTCTTATACCACAGTTCCTTCCATGGGTTTTCGGTCTAGGAAGAGGAGGTGACCTTTAAGTAAAATCATTATAACTCAAAGCATATTCTGAGAAGCATGATGCTGTGAGATACTCTGAAGAGGAAGAGATTCACTTCATTCTGGAGAACATATAGAGGAAAGGAACCTAAAGCAAAATGAGAGGAAACTGCTCCCCAACCCCACTCCAGAGGTCCACTGGGATGGCCATCTAGTGGATGCAGGATGAAGTACAGGCTGATTTCTGCCAAGTGGGAACAAATTCTCAAACCACCGTGTGCTGGGTACCACACGGGACACTTCAAGCAGAAGAGCTTATGGAGTTCTTCCTGCAGTCCAGAGAAATTGATATTTATTCCCATTGTGGAGATGGGGAAATGGATGCACGGGGAGGTTGAGTATCTGGCCCAAAGACATATGCCGTCGAGATTTCAGTCTTAGATGGTCCTGGTGAGCGAAGTCCAGGTTCATCCCACTTGCTTCTGTCTTCCCTTGCAGGAAAATAACATCAATAATGGCTTATAAATTTCCTAGAACTCAAGAAACATCCAAAACCGCACTATCCAATGACCCTCAGGTGAGCAAAGTAAGGAGACTCACCCAAATGCCTTAGCCCTATGGCCATGTCAACATGACTGACCGTCCACTGTGATCTGATCTCCGAGCCCTTCCCAGCTCTCCCGCCAGCATCCGAGACACGGACAAGGCAACAGGCTGCTCAGTCTCCTAGCTCACGAGGAACCACGGTGGTGATGACCAGAACAGAAGCCACCCTAAAAGCCAATGAAGAAGGGACCCCAAGTCCTGCCACCCCCCATATGCCTCCTCTACTGGTCCCTGCTCTGGGTCTCTGGTTTCTGCTCTGCTCTTCTTTCTGGCTTTTTTTCTCCAGGGCACAGTCGCCTGTGATGAATTTAGAGGCTCTTTTCACTCTGAATCCGCAGGACCGTTCTCACTTCCTGGGCCACCCTGGGTCATTCTGTGGCCTCCACTAACATGTCTGCAGACTATACTCAGTGTTAGACTTCCCCCTTCGGGCTTGGGACCACACTGGGAGCATCCACTGAAAGTTGCCAGCAGACTGTCAACAGAACATCCTTTGCAAGGCTAATCGTCTAAGTGGCCGTACTAAGGCAAAAGTCCAACCTAGTTTGACCCATTATGCAAATATGGAGACTCAGATGGGCAAAATAATGCAAAAAGAACCCCACAGAGGGCCTAGCCTGAAGCATGTGTTCCAATGGCTAGATGCATGAATGAATGCTTTGCCTTGCTTTCTCTTTCTTTCTTCCTTCCTTCCTTTCTTTTCTTCTTTTCCCTTCTTTTCTTTTTTCTTTTCTTCCTTCCTCCCTCTCCCTCCTTCCCTTCCTTCCTTTCTTTTAAAAAATATTTCATTTATATAGTTGAGAGAGAGTGAGAGAGCACAAGCCAGGGGAAGAGGCAGAGGGAGAAGGAGAAGCAGGCTTCCCACTGAGCAGGGAGTCTGATGCGGGGCTTGATCCCAGGACCCTGGGATCATGACCTGAGCCAAAGGCAGACGCTTAACCAACTGAGCCACCCAGGCGCCCCAGTGCCATTCTTTTCTATCCCCACGTTCTCTCCTAGCAACGTCAGCCTTGTCAATATCATGGGCAATGTTTAATGAGCACTTACTCCATGGCAGTCCTCATAAGTGGGCATTATGGAATCAAAAGGAAGAAAAGAGTCTTATTGCACACTTACAGCATCTCACCTCTAAGAAAGGTGAGCTATTAATAAATAGTAACTTGAATGCGGTTCTGGTGGAGTTGCCCTTAAAAGTTTTTATTCACGTAATCTCTACACCCCATGGGGCTTGAGCTCATGAGGTCAAGTGTCGCACGCTCCTCAGACAGAGCCAGCCAGGCGCTCCTTGTCATAGCTGTTCTTGAAGGGGAGAAGAATGTTTTTAAAAAGAAGGAAAATACAGAAGAATAATATAAATGCTAGAAGTCCACAAGGAAAAGAGGCATTTGCTACAAGCTCCCAGAAGGGTGATTTAATGCTGTTTACCACTAGCATGTGCCAAAGTATTTAACATTGCGCTGGCCCTTGGTGGGCGCCCCTCCCTCCCTGCCCATAAGCTTTATCTAGTGACTTATGAATGCAACGGCTGCATCATTATCTCCTGGGCTTTGGACACTTTAATTTTGGAGCCTGGACCACTTCACATTCTTTCAAAAGGAATGATGTCCTTAGCTCTTCTACAAGTGCCTGAGCCTGGAAAGGCAGCAAATAAAACAAAAGTTTGTAAATCACACCATGGATCAGTTGGGCCAAGACATTATGTAACCGCATAGAAGATAAACCCAGCCTGGGTGGCCAGAGGGTCAAGGCTCTTGCCAGATTTCATAAACTTGATACAGAATAATTTCTCTTTACTCCAACGATGAAAGGGCATCGTGCCTTTATTACATGTTGCTTTAAAAAATCATCATAATAAAAAGTAAAGGGCAGTGCATCAGAAGATCTCAAAAAGCACCTTGCCTAAGGGCACTTTACAGCAAAGGGTGAGTCTTGGGGACAAGCAGGGCACTGTCCGCCTTTCTGAGTAGAAGTGAATTGCTTCTTTGATTCATCTTTATCTTCTCTTGTAGGAAGGCCTCAATTCACTTGTTAGACTGCTGCTTCATGGATTACTATTATTATTATTTTTAAATATTTTATTTTTTTATTTGAGAGAGAGAGAGCAAGTGTGCAAGTGAGGGGGAGGGGCAGAAGGAGAGGGAGAAGCAGGCTCCCTGCAGAGCAGGGAGCCTAATGCGGGGCTCCATCCCAGGAGCCTGATGTGGGGCTCCATCCCAGGATCCTGGGATCATGACCCGAGCCAAAGGCAGCTGCTTAACCGACTGAGCCACCCAGGTGCCCCTTTTCTCATTATTTCTTACACCTCCTCTCTCCAGTCTGATGACTAGAGTGTGAGCCCATTTTATTGGTAGGAAGAGTAGTAGCTGTGTTCCTCCACGCACTGGCCCCAGGACCTCATGGAACAGGTTGTCCCCACCATCCCATTTTGCAGTGGCACAAGAAGTCACCCGAATAGGGGGCATATGTGAGCACCTGGCAAGGAGCCTGGGTCCTGGACAGAAGGCTTATGGCAGTGAGAGCCTCCACAGGAAGCTGGGCTGCAGAGAATCGGCTAGATAAAGGCGAGTAGAGAGAAACCCCAACTGTTGGTGGGTTTTCCATGTTCATGAAGAGTGTCTTCTGTGGTTTCACACATACCTCCCCCCCTCCATAAAAACCAGCTTTTATTAAACATCCAGGGAAATGCATTTAGTTGGCTTACTTGGGGGAGAACTTGCCATTTGCAGGCAAGCGAGTCAAAGGTTTAGTTCTTGCTAAACCCTAAATCTCTTCCCACGTGGACGGGAAGACAAACCCGAGGAACCAGAGTAAGATCTTTCCAAATCACAGCAGCATTTTCCCAGGGCCTGTCTAAGGGGTTCCCGCCCCTGCCCTCCAGCCAATGCAGAGTCTTCAACCGTCTCCCAGGACTAAAGCAGGGCAGATTTTCCGACTTCTCACCTGTTTAAATAAACTTTTTACTTAAAAACACATTGAGATGAGGGGTACCCGGGTGGCTCTGTCAGTTAAGCATCTGACTTGATCTCAACTCAGGTCTTGATCTCAGGGTCGTGAGTTCAAGCCCCGGGATGAGCTCCATGCTAGGCATGGAGCTGATTTAAAAAAAAAAAAAAAAAGAAAGAAAGAAAAAAAAGGCTGCCTGGGTGGCTCAGTAGCTTAAGCCTCTGCCTTCTGATCAGGTCATGACCCCAGGGTCCCAGGATTGGGTGCCCTGTTGGGCTCCCTTCTTAGTGGGGAGCCTGTTTCTTCCTCTCCTTCTGCCTCCTGCTCGTGCTCTCTCTTGTTCTCTATCCCAAATAAATAAATAAAATCTTAAAAAATAAAATGAGAGAGGAAAAAACAGTTTCCATATATTCCACACCTACTTCCCCTCTTTTTTTTTTTTTTTTAATTTATATATTTGACAGACAGAGATCACAAGTAGGCAGAGCGGCAAAGAGAGAAAGAGGAGGAAGCAGGCTCTCTGCCGAGCAGAGAGCCCGACTTGGGGCTGGATCCCAGCACCCTGGGACCATGACCCAAGCCAAAGGCAGAGGCCCTAACCCACTGAGCCACCCAGGCGCCCCCTACTTTCCCGTCTTATTAACGTCTAACATCTATATGGTACTTTTGTCACAAGGAATGAACCAACATTAATAACATACCAAGGGCCCATCAATATGGCAGATCACCACTGATGACCTGGCTTGTCAGGTTTCTCACTGTAAAGTTGCTCCCTGCCCCATCACCCCCTTTCCCTATCATGCTCTTGGGAAGGACAGCACTAAGCCCCGCCCACCAGTGGGGAGTAGGAGTGACGCCCCCTTGAGGGCAGAGTATCTGCAGAAATTACTCGGAAGGCACCTGCAAGAAAAGATTTGGTTCTTCCACCCCCCCCCCCCCCACTTAAGTACACATTTACTTCATCACGTCTTCACATCGGTACGGACTCCTGGATATTTATTTTATACTTTGGATTATGGCCTGTATTCACCTCCCTTACAATCCCTGGTCGCAGAGGCCCCTTTCCTCCAAAGGAAACGCATGGCTCCATATTTCGTTTTCCACCGTGTGCTCGGCTGTACTGGGTTCCACTCAGGCGGACGCTTTTGAAATAACTGCGCTTGTTTTCTGCAGAAGTCCGAGCGTGTTCTCCTGTCCCCTTTCACATGCACCCATCATCTTTTATTGATGCAAAAAGCCACTTAAAAAAAAAAAAAAAAAAAGCACTGGGGCATCCTCAAATTAGATGAATCTTCCAGTCATTTGCATCTCATGCTTTGCCATAGTTGAGCAGAACTTTTTGCTTTCGTGGTGCTTCACCCAATAATGCTTGGCGTTCCGTCTCTGAGGCTGAGATTGGATGAAATTCATCATGTCCTTTCTGGATTACACATTCTCTCGGCATGGAAAGCACTCTGGCCTGTTTATCTTGCTTCGTAGAGTCTAGACCAGAACTTTGAGGGGATTAACGCTGTATTTGTGCTGCCTTAGATACGGTGAAACTGTATCCTGCAACACACACAGTCCAACACCAGGGGAAAGTGCGCAAACAAGCCTGACCTTGGAATCATGCCGCTTACTCAGCACTCCCCACCACCCCCACCTCACCCGGCCTCGGATTTGAGGCGCCTTTTCATTCTGGGGAGGGACAGAATTTGGGGAAAAACTAACAAAAAGCTCTTGGACCTACTTTTTTTCTTTTCCATCCTCACAGCCAGTCACATTAGAAAGCACATTACAATTTTTTTTTTAAGATTGTATTTATTTATTTGAGAGAAAAAGAGAGGGCACGAGGGGCATAGGGAGAAACAGCCTCCTCCTTGAGCAGGGAGCCCGATGTGGGACTCGATCCCAGGACTCTGGGATCATGACCTGAGCCAAAAGCAGACGCATAGCGTCTTAGTCACCCAGGCGTCCGGCACACTCCAAATCTTAAAAGTAATGTCAGCATTACCCGGGATTCCAAAACCCATCCAAACTTTGTGGGCTTGCAGGCTGAGAGGCAGCTTGAGACGCCCTTAGATCCCGGCTTCTGCACTGACGTTCATAATCATGGAGAAATATACCCTTCCCCTTCCAGCCTCAGTAAGGCTCATACCTCTCCAGGGTGCTCCCCGCTCTCCCACCCTTGGCCTGGGTGCTCACGTGCACACTGCACCTTCTCTCTGGGCAGGAAGCTGTGCTCGGGCCGTGTTTCTTCTCTTGGAGGCACTTGCAAACCAGACAGAGACTAATGAATCCAAAGGCTCTATGGCAGTCAAATTTCAGGCACTGGGTCCCCCCAACAGTGGGGAAATGTTTGGGGAGCCACAAGATGCATTTTGGGTGTCGGTCCTCAGGCTGCTGGGATCACATTCTTTTTGGCCACTTGTAAAATTATTCCTATCCTTTAGCTGTCTTGGTGACTGTGTTCCAAGACGTCAAATTTGGAGTCAGAGAGCCAGTGAGCAATTATGGAAGAAGCAGCCATTTAATGGAGGTCAGGTAATCCAGAAGACATAACAGCCCTAAACATTGATGTCCTTAATGACAGCACTTCCAAAATATATGAAGCAAAAATGAATGAAAGTATAAGGAAAATAGAAAACCCCACAATTTTGTCAGTGCTTTTATTTATTTTAAAGATTCTATTTATTTACTTGACAAAGAGACAGAGCACAAATAGGGCAAACGGCAGGCAGAGGGAGAGGGAGATCAGGACACCTGACTGAATCGATCCCAGGACCCCGGTCTCATGACCTGAGCTATAGGCAGACGCTTAACTGACTGAGCCACCCAGGCACCCCTTAGTCAGAGATTTTATTACCCCTCTCTCAATAAGTGATAGAACACAGAAAATCATCAAATGTATATAAGACTTGAACAGACCATCAACCAACTTGACCTAAGTGACATTTATAGAACACTCCACCAGGATCAGCAGAATACACACTCTTTCAAGTGTGTATAGAACATTTTTCATATGTTTAAGATAGACCGTATCCTGGGCCACAAAACAAGTCTGAACAAATTCAAAAGGATCCAAGTCATGCAAAGTATGTTCCCTGGGCACAGTGGATTTAAATTAGAAATCAACAACAGAGTGATGTCTGGAAAATCCCCAAATATTTGGAAACTAAATGCATATCTAAATGAGCCATGGCCCAAATAAATCAAAAACGATGTTAGAAAGTCTTTGGAAATGAATGAGAATTAAAAGAGAGCATATTAAAATGCGTGGTGTGCTGCTAACGCAGAACTCAGGAGGAAATGTGTAGCACTGAACAATACTAGTAAAGAAGAAAGGTCTCAAATCAGTGACCACAGTTTCTACTGTAAGAAATTAGAAGAAGAGCACATTAACCCCTAACTAAAGAGAAGAAAGGAAATAATAAGATCAGAGTAGAAATCAGTGAAACAGAGAACAGAATCCTAACAATGAAAATCAAAGAAACCAAAAACTGGTTCTTTGAGAAAAATCAATAAAACTGATAAATCTGTAGAGAGACTGACCACGGAAAAAGAGAGTAAAGAGAGAAGGAGGGAGGAAGAGACAGATAATGATTTCTATATTAATTTTCAAGTTCATTTATCACTGCCAGGAGCATCAGTCACCAAGGCCTTTTTTTTTTTTTTCTTTTGCCAGTTTGCTTGAGCATTCTGGGATCCTAATAATCTTTGTGGTGGATACCATATGGCTATTATTCCCATTGTCAGGTCGAAGACTGAGGCCCAGGTTGACCAGGTCCTTTTGTCTCCCTGTCTTGGCTTGAAAGACAGCCGTGAGCATTCAACCAAATACAATAATAACCTGTAAAGTCTTAGTTCAGTTCACATACATCAAATAAACATTGAATCATGAGCTTTCCTTAGCAAGACCCTCTTCCAACTGGCTCGCCATCCTCCAACCTCCAACTCCAGATAAACCCAGGAGTCACCCTTGTCCCTGCCTCTTCCCTTGTTCCTGGGGAGACATCCAGATTTTGATGGCCCTGGGTTTGCAATACAGCCTTTATATGGGAATAATTGCCGTCCATAATGACTCCTCTTTAGGATCCCTCAAATTCTGAGACACTTTCAGTAAGCAAACAGCTCAGACACTGTTCCCTTTCGGACTCTCCTGCCCTCATTTGAGAAGATGACTTCTAGATCTTGATGCCATAAAACTCTAGAAGACTTTCAGATGTGGAAAAGAGTAGGCTTTGTTAAAATCCCCACATAACAGGGGCACCTGGGTGGCTCAGTTGGCTGAGTGGCTGTCTGTTGATTTGGGCTTAGGTCATGATCTTAGGGTGCTGGGATCAAACCCCATGTTGGGCTCAATGCTCAGCTGGGAGTCTGCTTGAGGATTCTCTCTCTCTCTCTCTCCTTCTACCCTTCATCTCACTTGCTCACAGTCTCTCTCCCTCAGATAAATAAATATTTTTTTAAAGCCCCACATAATTGGGGCGCCTGGGTGGCTCAGTGGGTTAAAGCCTCTGCCTTCAGCTCAGGTCATGATCCCAGGGTCCTGGAATTGAGCCCTGCATTGGCTCTCTGCCCAGCAGGGAGCCTGCTTCCTCTTCTCACTGCCTGCCTCTCTGCCTACTTGTGATCTGTCTGTCAAATAAATAAATAAAATCTTAAAAAAAAAAAAGCCCCACATAATTATTAGCCCTGTCTAAAAGATGGAGGCATCAACCTGAGCCTAGTCACTGGCAATTCAGTCTTTCTTCGCATCACACTTCTATCCAGGCTAAACAATGTTGGTGGCCAAGCATGACGGTGAGGTCCATAAATTTTTTTTATTAAACTATGACAAAATACACATAATAGTAGATTTATCATTTACTCCTTTGAAGTGTACAGGTTGATGGCATTAAATAATTCACATCATTATGCGACCATCACCAGCGTCCGTCTCCAGAACTTTCCATCATCCTAAACAGAAACTCTGTCACCGTTAAACTGTAACTCCCCATCTCCCCCTGGTAACCATCATTCCATTTCCCTTCTCTATGAATTTGACTATTCTGGTTTACCTCATATAAGTAGAATCATACAGTATCTGTTCATTTGTGTCTGGCTTCTTTCTCTATAAATCTTTATTTCTGCTCACATTTGCTACTAGACTTGGCCACTCCTCCCACCCCCATTACACTGTTCTCGGTATTTGCCTGTCTTCTCCCTTGTCCATCCTGGTCTCCAGTTTGTCATGAGTACCTAGCACAGGCCTAGAACATGGTAGAAGCAAAATTAATATATTTGGAGGAATATCATTTTTAAAGAAATGCTACTTCCTCAAGGAAACAAGAAACATACACTTAACTTTTAACACATGTTGTTCTTTTTTCCAATTCCAAATGAGTGGTTAGGTAAGACCTTCAAAGACCACCAGGAAGCACGAAGGAAAACAGATTGTAACACACCAACACCACCTAACAAACTAGTATAGTGTGTGCCCTCCTAATCTTTATTGTCATGCTCTGTGTTGGGTACATATAGCTGGGACTTACTGGTGTCAAACAACCAGCCCTGTGATCTCTCCCCGCACTGTGGGACCACTGGGCTCAGCTGGGCAGTTCTTCTGCTGATCTTGCTTGAGTCTCTCATTGGTTGTGTTGAGATGGAGCCTAGGGCAGGATCAGGAAGTGTGACCGGGGAGCTGGGACAACAAAGCCTTTGTCCTCCCTACATGAGGTCTCCTCAGACTCCGAAGGTGTAGGTCAGGCCCTGACCCAGCTGAATTCTCAGTTAAAATGAGTCACAAGTCAATTCAGACTCAGCAGCGGGGCAGGGGGTGGAACACAGAATTACACCAGCGTGTGAATATTAGAAAATGTGTTTCATTAGAAACCGTTTTTAGTTGGCTCAGGCTACTATGATGAGATACCATGGACTGGGAGCTTAAACAATACACATTTATTCATCATGGTTCTGGAGGCTGGAAGTGTGAGATCAGGGTGCCAGCAAGGTTGGGTTTTTGATGGAGCCCCGCCTCCTGGTTATAACCTCACACAGACTTTCTTTCTTGCCCTCAGAGAGTTCTAGTTTCATCCTGCCTTTTTAAGGGCCACTAGTCCCATCATGGGGGTCCCACCATCATGACCTTGTCTAAACCTAATTGTCTCCCCAAGGCCCCACCTCTAAATATTGTCACATTGGGGATTAGGGTTTCAACATATGCATTTTGAGGGACACAAACATTCAGTCCATAGTGGGGGCCTTTCTAGAGCTACTGTGTCACATGAAACAATATTCCCCCTCAGAAGAGATGTACCAGTTCCCCCTTCCAGCAACAGGGAATGTGAGTGTGGTTGTTCCATACATACCCCAACCCAGGGGGCGGGGAGGGGGGAGATTTTAAAACTTTTGCAAGTCTGATTAGTGTCTCATTGTTCATATAAATCCTGTTAAACCAGCACTCTTAAATGAAGAGTCAAGCATCAAGGTCAATGAAAGAAGTGAAGAGGTATCATGAACTCAATCCCTATGAGTTTCTTGACTGGTCAGTTTGTAGATGCTGAAAATAATCCCGATAATAATAAATAGCATCTGTATGTTTGGAAAAATGTCCCAAGTTTTTTACAGTTGTGGATCTCAAGTGGTATGGCTTGTCGCTCGTCATGACCAGTAGATGGGCACAGGTCAAAATATCTCCCACATTGGATTTAGGAAAATAAACTGAAAATAAAATTAAATGTAAACACCCTCCTTGCTCATCGAGATGACAGAAACTTCTGGTTCCTTCTTCAGGGTGTGTCCCACAAGGGGCTGGTCATTCAAACCTTCAGATTTCCATGATTAGAAACATTGCTTGATAAAATTCTAGAAGTGTTAAGTAGGCAGAATTATTATCATGTTTTTTTGGATTAATCCTAGAATCCCAGTGAAGAACCCCACCATGGGGATCTGTGGGGAAACTATTCAGGGACAGGCCAGTCACTCCCTTCTTGATTCCAGGACACGTGGGACACACCTGCATGCCAGGTGTTTAGAGCCTCAGCCTCCGTCCCTGTGGCGCTGGCCTTCTGCGGCAGGAAACAGCCTTGAAAGAACTCAGATCTAAGCAAGACGACGTCAGTGAATGTGAAGGACCAGCAAGCATGAAGCCAAGGTGACCCAGTGGGTGGTGTCCAGTGAGCTCCCTCGCAGACATGAGCCAGAAGAGCTCTCTGAGTAGGTGACATTTCATCCGGGTCCTGAGTGATGAGGAGAAGCCACTCGGGGACATGTTCCAGGCAGAGGGGCACCTGCTGGAAATCCAGGGGGCATCATCATGGAACCACAGTACCAGAGCCGGGAAAAGAGGCGGAGGGGAAGTCAAGTCAGCCTTCTCTTCACGGACCCAAGTTCCTTTGACTACGAGCTTCCAGCTAAGTAGAAACCAGATGTGCCAGAGGAACGTTCTTCTGAGATGAGATTACTTGGAGTTAGTTGTTAAGTGAGGGTGCGTTTCCATTCTCTTGCTGAGACAAAGTTCCCATTGAGCAGCCTCAGGGAGTCTGAAAGCCGACTGATACTCAGGGAGCAATTCGTCCTGTAAAATGGCTCTCTTGCCCGGACTATGTGACTGAAGAAGTACACCCCTCCCGGCTCTGGCCCCCACAGCGCCCCCCACGGGCATCTAGAGTGGGAACTGCTGCCCTTCCAGCCTGAACAGCTTTCTCAAACACCCTTGAGTTTACTGTTATGAGGCATGTTGATGGTCTGGGTAAGCCTTGCCTCCTGGTTACTGAGAACACCTGGAGTCTCCATGTCCCCAGAGGGGGTGGTACCCAGAAGCCTCAATCTACCCAGACTCCAGGATGGGGACTGAGACCTCCCAGGAGCTGAGGGGCACGGTTGACAGACCAGGAAGGTGTGGCGTTATTCTTGGTACCAAACCACTGGAGATGCATTCAGCCAAGTCTAATGGCAGTCTCCACTGACCTTCCCTTCTGGCCAACTTCCCACTGCTATTCTTCGGCTAGACGGAGGGGATGATTGCCTCTTGTCCTTTCTCTTCCCCATTCAGTCCTGTCTGGTCATCATGGGCCAAATGTAGCTGAGAAACTTGTAATTTCAAATGCATTATCCCTAATATGTAAAGAGCTTCTATGAATAGAAAAAAAAAATTGGTGAATAACGCTATAGAAAAATGGGCCAGAGATGTGAAAGGATGCTTTACAGAGAAAGGAATACAAATGCCTCTCCCCCATGTGATATTATGTTCCAACTTGTTCATATGAGAAACGCAAATTAAAACTATACTAAGATCAGATTGGCAAAAATCCAAATGTGTGACAACTTCTCTGCAAGGCTGTGAGGCTGATGGGTATTGTCAAGCCTTGCCAGTGGGAATGCAACATGGTACAATCTCAATGGAAGGGAATTTGGCAATACATGACAAAGGGGCATATGCTTATAGCCTAGAATCGAGCAAATTCCTAGGAAGCTCTCCCAAAGATACTCTGGCAAATATAAGAAAAGACATATGCACAATGATGGAGAAATTATATAATAAGAATGGAGGGGTACTGAATAAATGTTCCATATTTGTTTATGATAATAAAAAGATGGAAGGATAAATCATAAAACTGAAAAATGATTTCCTATGGAGGGGAAGGGAAGAGACTAGATTTCCCTGAGTCAAGCTTGTTTTGTGGATTTAACTTTGGACCCATGTGGGGTATTTTGCATACTAATAAAACAAAATTACATTTTTAAAAAAAAAAGCAATCCATAGAAATTAAAAGTAAATTGAGTTAATAAGCCTCAAAGTGTATCCCATTCATGACATAATCACACGTGGTTTTGAAACATAACAATTTCATTTAAGGATAGAAACAAAAACAAAACAGGGACACCTCGGTGGCTCAGTGGGTTAAGCTGCTGCCTTTGGCTCAGGTCATGATCCCGGGATCTTGGGATCCAGTCCCTCATCAGGCTCCTTGCTCAGTGGGGAGCCTGCTTCTCTCCCTGCCTCTGCCTGCCACTCTGCCTGCTTGTGCTCTCTCTCTCTCTGACAAATAAATAAATACAATCTTTAAAAAATAAATAAAACAAAATAAAAATATCTTCAACTTTATCAGTATTTATATTGTTGGAAGTGGAGTTAGTATTATTACTCTGAGATCACTGTAGATAGACTGTGGGATAAAGTAAAATATGCATTCGGGGATATTCGAGCTGTTGACCTCCTAGACATGGCCAGCCAGTAGGTTTCCCCAAAATACCGAAAATACCCCACATAAGTCAAATACCCCCTCAGGGACAGCATCACTATGAAGAGCCAATGCAAAGACAGAAGTCATGTCTCAGGTTTACAGGTAAGGCCTGTGAAGCTCCTAGAGCCTAAGTCATTTGTCCAAGGTCAAGAGCCTGAGCTGGTGTCCTAGGGTGCACGTCTGGAATTGAACCTGCCTCCACCAGGCTCCAAGCCGCTTCTCTCAAATCCTACAATGTACAATGTCCTCCAATTTGTACCTACCTGGTCTCTCCTGGCCCACCCTCTACTTGCTCTGAGGACATTTACCCTCCGTGGGCATTTCCCATTCATGGTAGAAAAAGGGCAGCACAATGGTTAGTGGAAGGAAGGGCTCAAAAAATACTGAAAAAGTGAATGAATGAATGAATGAATGAATGAATACAGAGAAAATTGTCTTCTTTCCTACTTGAACCAAAAGCTAGAAGGAAAAAAGACAAGAGAAATGATTTTTTTTTTTTGAGATTTTTAAAAATTTATTTGACAGAGAAAACGAGAGAGCACAAACAGGAGTTGTGGCAGAGGCAGAGGGAGAATCAGGCTCCGCACTGAGCAGGGAGCCTGATGTGGGGCTCGATCCCCAGACCCCGGGACCATGACCTGAGCCGAAAGCAGACGCTTACTTAACCGACTGAGCCCCGAGATGCCCCAGGAGAAATGATTCTAAAGGAAGAACCAGGACCCAAGAGATGCTGAGAGGCCTGTGTCAGCTGGTCCCAAGACCATCCTCAGACTCTACAATACACCTGACTCAAGACTCCAAAAATCTGCTGAAAGACTAAAACTGACAAAGGGAAAAGGGCATGAGCAAAGACTAGGAGAGACCAGGCACGAGCTTCTGAACATCATTTCCCAGGGGAGTTCTGGGGGTCCATGTTACTCTCCCAGCAGTGACCTATGACAACAAGTGTGCAGTGGTTTCAATCCGGGAAACATCTGAGTCTTGGTTTTTATTGAGGGTCGGGCCTATACGCAGGCAGTGCCCTCCTGGTTGGCCTCAGCTACTCAGACTCCAGAGCAGAAACAAATCACCCTGTTAGCAGAAACTAATCAAGTTAATATGATGTGACCCACAGCCTCAAAGATACAAAACCACTCCTACCGGGGGGAACATCCCAAGGGCTCAGAGATTTTCTCCCAGGAGCTAGCCCAGGGCCAGTCCCGAGGACAGGTCTTTCTTGGGAATGTGTAGGGTTTGAGCAGTCCGGACCTCCTGAGGCAACCCTTTCCTTTACTTTCCAGTCCCACAGAGGTGTGTGGCCCCCCACCCCTCATCCTGAGGTCTTTCCAATACTTCCTGCATCAGCACCAACTCAAGGATCCAAACTCATTTCCACAGTGGGGTTCACTGGGCTATGAATGAAGACGTTAGGCTCTCCATTTCTACGTTTTTTAAAAAATTGTGATGGAAAACATGAAATTTACCATCTGTGCCATTTTTAAGCGTACGGTTCAATAGTTTTAAGTATATTCATATTGTTTTGCAACAGAGCTCAAGTCCTCTTGCAAGAGTGAAACTCAATACCTGCTGAAAACAACTGCCCATTGCCTCTACCCCCCGCCCCAGGGGACCGCCATCTTCCTTTCTGTCTCTACCAGTTTGGCTACTTTGGGTCCCATGTATAAGTGGAGTCACACAAGATTTGTCCTTTTTTTTTTTTTAAGAGATTTTTAAAATTTATTTGACGCAGAGAGAGATCACAAGCAGGCAGAGCAGTAGGCAGAGAGAGAGCGGGAAGCAGGCTCCCCAGTGAGCAGAAAGCCCAATGCGGGGCTCGATCCCAGGACCCTGAGATCATGACCTGAGCCAAAGGCAGAGGCCCAACCCACTGAGCCACCCAGGCGCCCCGAGATTTGTCTTTTTGTGACCGGTTTATTTCACAGAGCATCGTGCCTTCAAGGTTCATCTAGGTTTGTGGCACGTGTCAGAAGTTTCTTCCTTCTTAAGGCCAATTAATATTCCATTGCTGGTATAGGCCATACTTTTGTTCATCCGTTCACCCATTGATGGACATCTGAGTTACTTCCGCCTCTCAGCCCTGGTGAAAATGCTGCATTGAACCTGGGTGTGCCAATATCTCTTCGAGATCACACTTTCCGTTCTTTTGGATGTATACCCAGAAATAGGATTGCTGGAGCTTAATGCTGACTCTATTTTTCAAATATGGAGGGACCGCCATACTGTTGTCCACAGCGGCCACACCATTTTGCATGCCGACCAGCAGTGCAAAGGGTTACAGTTTCTGCACACATTCACCGACACCTGTTTTTTTCTTCCCTTTCTTCTTTTTTTCCCCCACAGTGGCCATCCTAACAGGTGTGAATTTTTATGTTTTTAGTCTATGAAAATAATCAAGAAATTAACCTTGACCGATATCTCATAGTTGGACTGCTGCTGGCCTTGGTGGGTATGTGCGCAGGGACGTGAATTGTAACACTGCACGACACTGTATAAAATGTAAAACAACACGTTTTTCAGAGGGCTAAAGGAACCTGTCACTCTTGGGGTGAGGGATGCTTTTGGTGCTGGAGAAGCCCTCCTTCTCTGATTCACTTTAATTTATTACAATTATTTCAGCCAAGTTAATGGGTTTCAGGATGATATTATCCAGTTTTAATTAAACTAATCTTTAAATTATGATCAAAGAACCTTCACAAATATAATCTGCAAAAACCCACAGATAAAAGATAATATGATTCATGCGAACCCAAGCAACAATGTGAAAGTAACTGGTACTCCTGCTAGGCACTCCAAGGAGCTCTGTGCCTGCCAAGGTGTTTACATAAAAACAATGACCAGCTGATAAGAAGTTGCCCTTTCCCCCAAAAGAGGAGGAATTAAGAACCATTGAAATTATAGATTTATATCTGCTTAGGAATAATGAAGCCTATTGAAGGGTTTATCATCTCTTGAGATATCAAGACATCAACGAAAGGGAGTGTGTGTGTGTGTGTGTGTGTGTGTGTGCATGTACACATCTGTGTACACACTAAAATCTTTTATTAATAGGGGCACATGATCAAAATGTTTGGAAACAACTGCTCCATAGAGAGGTTTGGGAATTACGGGGGTCTCTGTTTTTTATTAGTGGCTTTTTCACACCATGACCCGCAAGTGTGAAGGAATGAGTTGGAGGAGTATGCTAGGACAGTCATCACATATGGAGAAGGGAATGTGGCATTGTTAAGGAAGAGAGAGTGACCTTTTTTTAAAAATTTAAATATTTTTTAAAAATTTATTTGAAAGAGAGAGTGTAGGAGAATAGGGGAGCGGCAGAGGGAGAAGGAGAATCAGGCTCCCTACTCAGCAGGGAGTGGGACACAGGGCTTCAGCCCAGGACCCTGATATCATGACCCGAGCTGAAGACAGACATTTAACTGCTTAACCCACTGAGCCACCCCGGTGCCCGGAGAGTGACCTTTAAACAGAATCCCAAGATTTCCCAAATCACTTATGATTTCCCAAATTAGTTAAACAGTTGACCCCACTGTTGTGCTAACATCACCTTGGTGGCTTCTTCCTGGAATACCTCCCTTCTTGTAATCAGATCCTCTCTGGGCCTCAGTTCCTTCATCTGTAAAATGGGTGCATTGTTAGCATTTCATCAGGAAGGTTCTGAAGAGGTGGGCATTGTACACTACACAGCAAGCATTCTCCAGGAGCAGCTAGTCTGATTAGTGAGCCATTTTTGTTTTCAAGATTTTAGAACCAGAAAAATAGTATATGCATACCCATTGTAAAAGTCCTAAGCAGACTATACAAAGTCTAACTCTCCCCTCAAGGGATACTCATTTTAGTACGTTTCCATTTCCATTAATGGCTACAGGAAATAGCCCGAGATCTGGCTTTGTTTTGTTTTTTTTTTTTTACTTATTTCTTCTCAGGGGTTTTCCGGTGTCAATAAATTCATTGTAAAGGGAGGGAAAGAGGGAAGAAGAAAGGGAGGGAGAGAGAGAAAGAAAAAGAGAGAGAGAGAGGGGAGTGTCTGCATACATCTCCAAGCTTCACTCTTGCTTTCCCTAGCAATATCCTGCTAAGCCTCCAAGTCCTGCTCAAAGCCCCCTCCTCCCTGCAGCCCTCTCAGACTGCAACTCCGCGTGTACAGCTTAAACTTTACAGCAACCCATATGAAGTTGGTGCCGTTTTACTGTGGTTTACAGATGTGGAAACTGAGGCTCAGCAAGTTTCAATGACTTGCCCAAACTCACACAATTGGGAGTGGGAGAGGCAAGGTGTGGGCTCCTTCTCTCTTACCTCCCCCCACCCCCCGAGGCTTCTGCAGCTCAGGGAGGGCCCAACCCAGCCGTTCCTGCCAGGATCCTGTCATCACCTCCTGTTTCTAGTCTGTGTCTCCTCTAAGAATGTGACCCACCAGGACGCACTAAGCCTGGAGCTGAGGACAGCCCTGGAGGCTCCCGGGAGTTTTGCTCGAATGATTGAATGAAGAGACGCATCCTTGCTTGCCGGTCCTAGCCGGGAACTCACATCTGATAGGGGAAGCAATCACATTTTGGAAAAAACAGCAACTGTTTTTCCAACACCAGTTGGTGTCCCAGCCTCGGTGGATTTGAAAAAATTCGGAGAGCAACTGGTGTCTTTTTCCCTCTTTTCGGTTCCCTTTGTTAAACTACCATGTGTTCCTGGTGACCAGATTTCTGGCGACACAGAGACAGGAAGAAGTGGGAGAAGGAGGCAGAAGGCAGTCTCCCTGCTTCCCCAGGACCTTAGCACCTGGTGGGGTTTGGGCTTCTTTGAGGGACTATGGGCCCTGCGTGGGCACTCGGCGTCCTGCTGGGCCTTGTCATTCCTCTGGCTGGCACAGCCCTCAGGATTCCGCTGTGGCAAACGTGGTTATGCCAGGCTCGCTCTCTCCCCCCTCCTTGAGCACGAAGCATTGTGCCAATCCGGGAAGCACAAACCCCTGGTTCCCTCCAGGTCTGCACAGAACCTACATTCTCGTTGCTAAAACAACCAGCCCTGCTCAGCAGAGGGAAGGCCTACCTTCTGCTTAGGCAGAATGTTCGACTCACTGCTTCTGACAGGCCCCAGGCTCATCAAATTCTACTAAATGTCACTTTCAATAAATCCTTGCCTGACTTTCCCAATTATAATGATTAATTATAAGCACTGATCCCTTATATAAATCCCTGTGTGCCAGGCACTGTGCTAGGCACTTTTTCTGGTGAATCCTCTTATTTAATATTCGTGAAAACTGTTCAGACCTTTCATTCTCCCCATTTCACAGATGAGAAAATGGAGTCACACCCAGGCTTGTAACATGCCTGAGTTCGCCTGCTGGAAGGTGGCAGAGACAAGTCTCAAACCAGCGTCTTCCTGACCCCAAAGCCCACGCCTTTCGCTGTGGCCCTATAGCTGGGGTCTGGCCCTGTCCGTGTCCCCCTTCTGCCCTGCGCCCTCCTCGTTCTAGACTGAGGCTGGTGAGGAGCACTAGCTTGCCCTTCTTTTTTGTAAAATGCCTTTGTCTGCCATGGGCCCTGGTAGGTGGCCCAGGACACCAAGTGTGTGTGTGTGAGTGGGAGAGAGAGAATGAGAGAACGAGCAGACTGTCCCCATGAGGTAGTGCCTGGAGACTCTCTTCATAATGTCAAGTTAGAAAAGTTTCCTCAATATCCCGAGTCAGGACTACAGTCGCAGGCTGAGTGTGAGACGAAGGCCCAGCAGGTTCCGTTTCTGGTGAGAACCCTCTCCCTAGCTGGCAGAGGGCCACCTTCTGGCTGTGTCCTCATGTAGCAAGGAAAGAAAGGCTCTGGTTGTCTCCTCCTCTTCTTATCAGACTCTAATTCCATCCTGGGGCCCCCACCCTCCTGACCTCATCTGTCACCTCCCAAGGGCCTCGTCTGCAAATACCATCACACTGGGAGGGGTAGGGCCTTAGTCTATGAATGTTGGGGGGGGGACATATTTCAGTTCATAGGACCCTCTCTTATACCTCTACGGTCCCTTACCAGTCCTGGTGACCTTGGGATGGCCGCAGACTTCCCATGGTCGCCCAGGCGGCTTGGCCAGGGTCCAGGCGAGGCCTGCAGCCTATGAAGGTATGGACGCTCTCCCGGCTGTCCTTGAGTTGTCATCCACACCCCCCGCCCCCGCCCCCGCCCCCAGGTCGAAAGGCTCCAGGGGACCCAGCTCAGGCCCCCGGACTTGCAGCCGTACAGTGTGGGTGGCCGCAGTCACCTCCTCCCTGGGGAGGCTCTGCAGCTTGAGAAGAGTCTGGTGACCGGGCAGACCCACCAAGCTGCAGGCTCTTCCCTTGTCAGAACAACAGTGGAGAGAGAGAGAAGAAGAGGGTGACATTCTTGTTAGAAAGAGCATACACCAGGAAGACACTGAAGGCAACGCCTGAACAAGTTCAAGTCGACACAGGTCCACAAGCCCTTATGTGCAAATCTCATATCCAAGGGTCTCTAGACACGAAGCTTTTCGCCATTGACTGGATGGCCACACACGGCCAAGCTGATGGAACGCAGCATGTGGCACCTGTCCTTATCCAACCCGGAGTCCGTGACCACATGACCTCTACCGCAGTTTCCATGGGGCTGGCCATGGGGCTGGGCCGTGGCCGCGGACTTCTGCTGGAACCCACGGGGAGGGGGGTACACGAGCACCAGCCTGCGGTCAAGTGCATCTGGGCATCAGGTTGGCCGCTTAAAAGGAAATGCGTGATGAGCAGAAGCAGGATGCTTTAATCTCCTGGGAATTATTTCCTAGATACAGAAAAAAAACACAAAGCGGTCAAATTGGACGTCGAACACCGTCCATCCCACAGCGACTCTGTGGATTCCCGGGACGGCGACAGTTCAGCGTCCTGGCACTTCCTACTTTGGCGAGGGTGATGCCATCGCCTTCTGGGAAGCACAGCCTCAGACGGAGCCAGGGACTGGGCGTCCTTATAAAACGGGGGGACCTGGACTCGAGGCAGCTGTGCACGGAGGGAAGATGGGAAGCCCGCAGAGATGGGGCCCATCATCCCAGGGCTGCCTGGGACTCCCGGAAGCTGGAGGAAGCAGGCGGGGTCCCCCTCCTACAGGTTCATGGTCCTGCCGACACCTGGATTTGGGGCTCCTTTCTTACAGGTTTGGGTGATAAAATTTGCGACTGAGCCACCCACTTTGTCATGACACCACAGGAAACTCATGCAAAGAGCTCCCCAAAGCCAGCCAACAGAACCCCAGCTGCAGCTGTGGGACCTGCAACATGTCCAGGGGCTTGCTTCCTCTCTCCTCTCCCCTCAGCTGGCGTGGCGTGGGGTGGCAAGAAAAAGCAGAGGTAGGGAAAAAAGAAAAAGGGAGGGGGGCTCCTTCCGCAGCCTGTTTTGGTCTGGGCTTCTGTGTGCCAACCCAGAACCAGAGCCTCATTCCTCTGCGAAGAGGGGGCGCTGACCAGTCACCACTGGACAGCTGGTGCTGGGCCTGACTGGGCCTGCCTGGCTCAGTGTGGATGTCCCTATCCCTGGGGCACCGCGTCTTTATAGGCTTAGTGAGCGTAATTACTTGACATTTCCACTGACGGCTGGGCTACAGCAGCTTCTTGGGGGGTCAGCTTTGAGGGCAGATTCCCTGGTAATTCTCTCTGGTTCTGGGGCTCCCCTGCAGGCTTTGCTCAGAGCCAGACCCCGTAAGAATGCCACCGAGTAGAAGAAACTAGTTCTTCACAGATGACTAGGGTCTGAGAAGCAGCCGGGAGCCAAGCCACGGCCTCTTCACCCTCCTCACATCAAAGGCAAAGGCCTGAGTGTTGCCTGTCTCCCATGAGAGCTTCTAGAGGGGTCCAGCCTCCCTGTTCTTGTCTCACTCACGCCCCACAGGACAGGTCAAGACAGGGACACAGGAGTTGGAACCCCCTTGGTCTGTCTGGCCCTTGGAATGTCCATCTGGAAGCTCAGCCTCCAGGCCCCCGTCCCAGGTGACCCGGCCCTCCTTCCTGCCTCCCCCCACCGGAGTCAGGCAAATGAAGTCCCCCTTCAGGTCCCAAATGGGAATGTGATCTTGGCACTTACTTTTGGAAGAGGAAAAAGCTTGAGCCGGCGGGAGGAACTGGGCTTCTGAGTGGGTGTCTGGTGGGCCAAGCTGAGCCCTTCAGGACCGCCGAGCTTGTCAAGGCCAGACCTGAGACATCGAAAGTCAGCCAGAAGTGCTCTCCTCCATGAGAGCAGCAGAGGCCGATCTGCACTGGGGCCCATCATCCCAGCCTGTCTCCTCTGAAGCCCAGGGCAGGGCCCCAGAATGTCCCGTCGCTGAACTTTGGGCAGGCCTGACAAGCCCAACAGCAACCTCTCTCCAAGAAGACACGCTCCTGGATATCCTAAATTGCCAGCGAAGGGAGGCAGGAAAAAAGAGAGGTGCTAA
Organism: Lontra canadensis; assembly: GCF_010015895.1. Taxonomy (NCBI): domain Eukaryota; kingdom Metazoa; phylum Chordata; class Mammalia; order Carnivora; family Mustelidae; genus Lontra; species Lontra canadensis. Next base: position 6,441,600 of record NW_022631083.1, on the reverse strand, counting down.
TCCGAAACCATCCTGGTGACAAGCCCAGCTCCTGGAGTGGGGAAAGGATACCGGCCTGCAGGTTTCTGATTTAACGTTTCCCAACAGTGCACAGCACAGGCCTAAGATCTCACTCCCTGACTTTCTTCCTTCCAAACTCCTGCCTGTGAAGGAGGGTGCTCCCTGACCTTGGGTTTTTCTCCACAGGACTTCTTTCCTATCTCTGCCCCCCGCCCCACCCCATCCAGATCTCATCTAAACCCATGTTTTTGCAGCCTTGACATGCTACTGTCTTCCCAGAATCCTCTCTGTGAGCTCCAAACGCACAGAGCCAAGAAGCCAGCTCCCTCCCCTTCAAACTCAGCAGGTCCAAAGCCAACCTCATGATCCCCACCCCCACCCCCAACCCCCTTCTACCGCCATCCTCTTAGGAAGAGGCTCTGACCCATTAGCTCCTTGCACACAATCCTTGAATGGCTCTCTTTTGCTCTAGCTAAAGTCCAAACTCTAATGGAGCACCCAGTCTGGATTCCATAGACTTTTCTAGCTTCTGTTCCCACCCTTACCCACGTGCAGTGCCTCCTGTTACACCATTGATGGTGCTGGCTTATTTGTCAGAATGCCCAGGGGTGCCACAGGCAGTTAATGCTCAGCTCAGAGTCCAGGGGTGCTAAACATCCTGTCCTTGGAGATGCAGGACACCCAGAGGAAGGCTTTCCCTGCCCCACACCCTCTGCCCAGCGCCAAGTCCCACTAGCTTTCCCAGCGGCTCTGGTCCTCATTCTTCCCCATGCCTCTGAAGCCCCCTGCCTGGCCCGCTCGTCCCCAGTTTCTTCATCTGGTTCGGTCCCATTTGTTCTCGACATCTACCCTCCATCGCTTTTGCGGACCATCGTTCTAACCGGCAGGCTGGGTCAGATATGCCGTGGGGGTACCCCTTTTTTGGGGCCTTGAGGGGCAGGAACTGTGACTCTCCTGCTGGCCCCTCACCAGCACATGAGCTCCTTGAGGGCAGGGTCCAGGCCCACAGAAGACCCTGGGAATAGAGTGAGTGACCCAAGTGTTAGCTTTTCAGGGTCGTCCCATTAGGGTGAGTCTACCTGCTTCTTCCTGCAGGAGCTGTCCAAGCTGGGCCTGAACGGTGACAAGGACGTAGAGCTGCGGATTCTCCAGCTGCCTGTAGATTACAGGGAGGTGAAGCAGAAGGTCACCAGAATCTGGGAAGATCTTAAACCGCAAGTAAACGATGGCTGGGGAGGCAGTGAAGCTGGGGGAATGGGGTCAGAGATGATGACGTGGTGGAGTCCCAGAGCCTGTAAACACCTGGACCCTGGTTCTAGGGTTGTCCCACCAGTAAGGTCCCAGCCAATTTTCTAAGGTTCTGAGTCTGTTCATAAAAGTTTAAGCTGAAATAAAGAGTGGATCTTGGAAGAAGATTCTGGAGACAGGGAAGGAGGAAAATAAATGGAATCTTTATTCTTTGCCGGGACTCAGAGATAGTTTCCACCCAACCAATAAGCCCTTGGGTTAGGTCCCAGCCATGGCCATGCAGGGCAGGTTGGCTGTGAGGTGAAGCGAGAGACAAGGACCTCTTACGCCTGGAAGGGAGGTTGGCAGGTGGCTCATCTGGGGAGGTCCCATCTTCATCACACCCAGCCTTTTTTTATCTGAACAGTCATTATATAAAAAAAATTGGTACAAATGTCCAAAAAATAGAAAGTCCTGATGATGAGGTTAACACAACACACACCACCAAACCATTAAGACAACTGCCCCAGGTGTTTTGATAAAACACAACACGGCTATTTTTTCAAAGAGGAAAAATAATCAGCTCAAAAAATCCCAACAGTATTTTATCACACTGTTACTTCCTTTATTAGAGTTTCATAAAAGAGAGGGGAGAGGGGAGTTTCCCCGGAAATGGTAAGCTTCCCCTGTGCTAGTCTTAGCTACGGGGGGGGGACCCCTCCCCGGGGAGGGACCCCTCCCCAGGGAAAAGAAGGGGAAATACATCACCCGTCAAGAATATTTGCCCCATAAAAGTAGTTAAATTAAATGTCACATGGGTTTCTATCCAGTTGTTTTGCATTCCCGCACATTCATGGTGGGGGGAGGGGAGGGAAGAGTCAGCGGGGAAGCCCGGAGGTGAGTCCAGATCTGGGCTTTGTGATGCTTTGCACCCTGTGCTCTTGCTGGGCTTGGCCCTTCAGCCATAACCGGGGAGCAGAGCAGGTCTCAGTTTCCCTAATCTCTTGGCCGCCGCATGTATGCATGCAGCTCGTTGTGCACATCGGCATGGACACCTCCGCCCAGGCCATCATTCTGGAGCAGTGCGCCAAGAACCGGAGCTACCAGGACGCCGACATCCGGGGCTTCCGGCCGGCGCGCGGCGAGTGCCTTCCGGATGGCCCGGAAGTGATCGCTTCGGAGGTCAGCATGAAGGCGGTGTGCAAGCGCTTCGCAGTGGAGGGTGTGGAGGTGATCTTTTCTCGAGATGCCGGCAGGTACCTACTGGGGGTGTTGGGTCCCTGAAGGGGTAGAGGAGGGGAAATGACCGCAGCGCGTCCTCCGACCAGGGTCTCTCCCCGGGAAGGCCATCCTGCGGGGTCCGGCTGGGCACTTGCTCACGCGGTGCCACCCCGGGACGGGCTGGGGGGGCTCCTGCAGACCACCAAGTTGTCGTCCCCGCCCCGGGTCTCGGGTCCAAAGCCCCCGACCCCAACCCCGGCCTTTGTTGCTTGGATAGAGAAGAGCTGGGAAGGCATATTTTGAGAGCCACTGACGTTTGTGGGTGCTTTTTCTCTATGGCCGCCCAGGTTGTGAGTTAACTGTTGTGATTTAGCCCCACATAGAGATGAATTTACCTTGGTTCCTCCAAACTCTGACCCACCGGTAGATAGTTTCTCCCCTCCCCTCCCCCACCGCTCCCCAAGAATGAATAAACAAATGACTCAGTAGACATGAATGAGAGGGGTTCGGGTGTAAAAGTGTTTTGAACTAGTTGCTTGAAAATCTGGTCCCTTCCCAGGCTCTGCTGCTTGCTGACTGTGGGACCGTGAGACCAAGAATCAGTCTCTCCCGGGTTCATTTCCAGCAACTCTTCTTTCTAAGGCAGAAGAACAAATCCTAAAACTCCCTAGGTGGCAGTCCGAGGTCTTCGTGCTTTGGGGATGCTGCACTGTCCCTTATGCTTACACTTCGCTGGGATTAGAGGCTGGCTCAGGGAGTAGTAACACAGCATTTCATGTGGTTGCAGATACGTCTGTGATTACACCTACTACCTGTCTTTGCATCATGGAAATGGGTACGCGGCCCTCATCCACGTGCCTCGGTTATCCCGTTGGTTCCCAGCCAGGCTGCTGGGCAAAGCCCTGCAAGTCATCATCCAGGACATGCTGGAGGAGCTGAGAAAGCCTGAGCTTGAAGCCTCGTTCGCAGAAAACTCAACCGCGGCGATTCCAGCCCAGGGGAACCAATTGGGGGACTGCTCCTTTAGAGAAAATTAAATGTTTCAATCCTCTGTGCAGAGTTCAGCTGTGCTTTGAGAGACTTTTAAAAAATGGCTTGTAAAACAGTTTACACGAGGAAAAAAAGCTCTGAATTAGCCCAACGAAATCACAAAGGGTTATTTTATTGTCAGAAGAAAGAAGAACACTCTGAAAGGCAGACATTTCACAAGGGATTAACTAGCTTCAGTTATGGTTTTCATGACAATAAAATGAAATCCTAGTAATTTTTTTTTCTCTTAAAAAGACTGCGCAGGGGCCTGTGGAATCCTGCCCAGATTGCTAAAACCGCAGACCTGTTGGGCAGAGCTGCATGTGGTGGGTTGATCTGTGACCAGCTGGCCAGGGGGAAACACGGGGGTGGGGAGCAGCCACTTGTTACCCCTCCCTGGCTTCCACCCTCATGCATCAGGTGCCGTGTGCTGCTTCTGACCCTCGAATCTCTACTGTTTGGTTTTTCTTTTTCTACTCTTTTTAGTAGTAAAATTGTATTTAATATACAACATAAAATTTACCCTTTTAACCGTTTTTCAGTGTTTATGGATATTCACTTGCACAGACATCACCACTGTCTATCTCTAGAACTTTCTCAGCATCCCAAACTGAAACTATCTCTATTAAACAACATCCCTCCCACTCCCCCTGGCCGTTGGCAACCATTATTCCATCCTCCATCTCTGAATTTGGCTACTCCAAGGACCTTGTATACATGAATCATACTCTTTTGTGACTGGTTTAGTTCACGGAGCACAGCGTCTTTGAGGTTCATCCATGTTGTAGCATGTGTCAGAGTTTCCTTTTTTTTTTTTAATATTTTATTTATTTATTTGACAGAGAGATCTCAAGTAGGCAGAGAGGCAGGCAGAGAGAGAGGAGGAAGCAGGCTCCCCGCCAAGCAGAGAGCCCAATGTGGGGCTCAATCCCAGAATCCCGGGATCATGACCTGAGCCGAAGGCAGAGGCTTTAACCCACTGAGCCACCCAGGCGCCCCCCAGAATTTCCTTTTTTAGACTGAGTAATATTTCATTTTTGTGCAGACCACATTTTGTTTATCCAGTCATCCTTTGGTGGACACTGGGTTGCTTCCACCTTTTGGTTATTATGAGTACTACTACTGTGTACACTGGTGTGCAAAAAAAAAATATGTTAGAGTCCCTAATTTCGGTTGTTTTGTTTATATACTTAGAAGGGGAATTGCTGGATCATAAGGTGTTCCTATATTTACGGTTTTGAGGGTCCGCCATGTTGTTTCCCATGGTGGCTGCGCTATTTTATATTCCTAGCAGTCGTGTTTGGTCTTAAAGCAAAGGATAATAGCCAGGTTTGGCTTCTCTGCCAGGTTGGGTGTTATCCTTACCTTTTAGAACCAGAATCTCTCCTTTCCAGCCACCATGTTGCCTTTGGGCAACGCTGCCCTGGCTCTGAGTGCCAAGCTGCTCAAAGCAAGGTTTTGCTTGTCTAAGGTTTTCTGGGGGCAAATATCCATTGAGATACATTGGTTTTTGGAGGAAGGGGTTGATGATGAGGTTGATGCCACCCTTTGGAGGAAGGTGGCAGTGGCTAAGCTCTGGGAAATTTCTTACGGTGTTGTGCTCACAACTATCACTTTCACTTCATTACTTTTTTTTTTTTAAAGCATTGTTTATTCTGTGTCCAGATTTTTTCACTATAAGGAAAAGCATGTGCCGGTTAACAACAAAGGAACTAGGCAGACTGTGCTTGTTTTATCATTAGCTCTCTAGCATACTTGAGCCTTTGGTACAGACTATACAGGACCCCTTTTGCAAATGAAACTGGCTTAGTTGACATGAAACAGATCAGAGTCCCCTGGAGCAGATCAGAGCCGGCCAAGTGGGCTGGGATGGCATGGCCAGCACGTGCAGGTCCGGCTGCATGGTTTTAAATGCAGAGATGCTTCTAGATTTGGAGGCAAACACCTGGCACCGAGAGCCCTGTTCCCCTTCCCCACTGTAGCTTCCCTCTCAGGCCAGGGGCAAGCAGGGGGCCTCAGGACCCTGCTTCGGAGTTATTTCAGATTGCTTGGCACCAAACCATACACATTTTATAGACTTTTAGATGTCATCTGGTGAGGAGGCCCAGAGCTCCCTCTTGATGCACGTCTCCGTCGTCTCTCCCTGTGTGACCTCCGGTGTTCATGAGGAAGATTCCCAGAGGGCCCGGGTCCCTCTGAGGCTCAGCGGCCGTCCATCCACCCCTGTGGATATGTCCTGGGGCCTGTTTACCTGTGGCTGGGCTGCGGTCGCTCAGAGTCCCTTTGAAAGCTGACCCCGTGTAAACAGGTTGAACTCTGGGTTGGTCACATACTAGTTGGTGGGTCTTGGGCAGGTCTGTGTGTTTGCTCATCTATTTAAAAAAAAAAAAAAAACCCTTTCTTTGCCAAGTTGTGAGCATCTGCTGAGAGAAGGGATGTGCGAGGCGGCCAGCGATGAGTGCATGCTCTACACACACGCGCCATACCGAGTATGGGCTCCTAGCCGGATTACGGAAACGGCCCTGGGGGCTCTGTGGTCTCGGAGCGGCACGCTGGGGGGAGGCGCTGCGCTGCTCCCGGCAGAGCACGGGTGCAGAGCGCACCGCGGCTGGCAGGAAGCACAGCGTGTACCCACACAGGACACTCCTAGTGCCCACCTCCCCAGCAGCCCACATGCCCATCGGAAAGGAGCCTGGAGACTGCCTGGAGCCACCTGTCACCTAGGGCCAGTCGGTCGAGGTCGAGGGCCAGACACTCTGTGACAAGCAGAAACCCCGGGGCCACCCCGAGAACTTGAGAGAGTCCTTGCTCTTAGAAAGGCCTTTTGTTTTTAGGTCCAAATATGTGTGTGACTGACCAGATCTGAAATAACTATGGCCTTTGATTTACTTTAACTGCCTACACCTTGCTGTTTAGCCCTTTATACAGTGGCCTGACTTTGTTTCTGGAGTTTCCTGCGATCAAAATTCAGTGAAATGGTCAGCTTGCATCCTCCCCGCTCCCCCATGTGTCTGTGTGTCTCTGGTCTGATTCCAGAACACTTCCAGCCTGTTTCCTTTGAATATACATTCATACTTCTTACTGTGGCCATTTCTCCCAGCAGTAAAACAATGCCTGGATTGTAGAGGCCTTGGGACAGGCCAAGATCCTCAGTTAGAAAGGAACGTTCCGAACACCTCCCGTGAGCCACAGCCTGTGCACGCTTGCTTGCTTCTGACCTGCATCCCGAGCAGGTGTGCTGGCTGCAAGGTACCAACAAGGACAGGGAAATGGGAAGTGTGAGTCCTTTGTCCCAGAGTCACCTACAGCAAACCTGCCCGGGCCTGACTCCTGTCAGTGGAAGATATAGCAGAAGTCTACAGATCAGTCAAAAATGAAGTACAGATTTCTGTATCTTATGTATTCAAATTTTCTTCGAGCTGATTTAATGGAGTGAGAAAGCGAATAGCTTCCCTGTCTTCACCAGCAATTTGCATGCTGAGAAGGTTCAGCTGTCAGAAAGCAAGCAAAGCCTTTCCGCAGAACACCTCCGAGCGACATGTGTGAACACACGGGCCACACGTGGCTCGGCTTCCCTGCCTCAGAAGCCTCCGATTCTTCCAGAAGGGAGGGGAACCAAATCAGACAGCAAAAATGCATACAGAATTCTTTTATTTAACTTAAACCATGTAGTACTTTAACTACTAGAAAAAAGCAGAGTAAGAGAAACTAAAGTTGCCTTAGCTTCAGCCATTCAAAATAGACAAAGTATTTTTTTTTCATAATGTAAAGAATCCAGAGTATATCGCAGTAACAGGAATAAATTCTTACAACAGAATATACAAAAACATTTTGAAATTTTTTTCATCTACTGATTTTTTTTATAAACAGAAGAATTTTTTTTTTTAGGAATAATTTGTACACAGAAAGTCATTTATGTAACAAATTGGCCATGTTATTACCTTTTTTTTTTTTACTTTTTTAAAAAACTTTTTTTTAAACAAGGAAACTCAGAAAATGCATTATTTGTGATGCATCCATTCCATTGCGCCTTCTGGTTTAATTCTCTTTTTTTGTCCCAGAGGTAGACATACTCTGGCAAACCTCTCACCTCAACCTCACTGGCTTAGAAAGCAGACAGGTGTTTTTGCCAAGCATCTGTCCCACCTGTGGATGCGTATATGCAACGCCAAACATCTCAATGAACAGTTGAACAAAAAAAAACCCCTAATTGTTTCTGGACCTTTCTCCCATGTAGTGCAAAACATCCAGATGTTTCTACTGATGGAGATTTTGTGGAGAAGTGTAGACATGGCCAATAACCCACTGGGGGCTAGAGGAAATGGAGCCCGACTGAAACACATTTGTGTGTGTGTGTGTCGTTTTTACTTAAATGGACTTGGTTTGGACTGGAAAAATGTGTCTTCAATGTTCTGCCTTAAATAAAATAAATAGGGTCTCTTCCTTGTTATAACAAAGCACAAATCACGGTATGAGGCATGTAAGCAAAGGGCCTGTGTGCACCAGAATTGCCATCGTTCGCATGCTAAGTCTGTATGCTGTGATCACTGTGAAACCATCAGCTGTGCCATCCGGGCTTTCCCTCCCCAGGCACTGCCGGACAATGGTTGACAACCAGCCCCACCCGCCAGCTGCTCACGAGCGCCATGGCTGCTGCCGGGCTGCAACACCTCTGCTGTGTCCTTGGCCAATGAGGTTCTTTCAGTCTGTTAAAGTAGCTACACTCCAAAGGGAAATGACCAGTAAAAGATGATCCCCTTCCCAACCAGAGGGTTCTGGAAGACCAAGATACTGAAGATACAGAACTACTTCTTAAGTCATCATCTTTCCTTTGTTACAAGCTAGGGCACAAAGCATGGAGGAAAAGAGGGTGAACCATGGCCTGGGTCAGGGAGAATCTTTTTTTTTTTTTTTTTTTTTTTTGGCATATTGTAAAGCTAGCTAGGAAACAGGTGTCCTAAAAAAAATGATCACAAACACACATTTGCACACACAGAGGAAAAAAGTGTCTTTAAATTATTTTCGGCAATTATAAACTACAAACATTTTATAAAATTATTCTATGTTCTTACAAAAATGCAATGAAACATTTAATTAGTTCTTGTAAACCAGATCTTCGTCAACTGACTACCCGTAATCTACTGGACTTGAGAGCCCTATTGAGAACGCTAATGAGTGACTAATTAGAACAATGTTTACCAGAAGGATGTGGACACACACAAACGTGGACATACAGATGAGCGATCATTATGTTCTTGCATAAACAAAATAAAACAAACCCTAAAGTCATGCCCCAGAACTGACAACTGACGGATGCGGTGCAGTTCCATTCTGGACCGATTTCACTGAACTCTGCGACAACAGTGTCCAAAGGAGGATGTTCGGTTTCTTTGCCAAAACCCAATGCCCACGGGGGACTGTTGAGCCTTGATGTGGTCTGATACCTTCAGAAACCATCAGGTTCAAAACATGGCCCATCCTTCTTCCCAGCCCCATACCCTTCTGCTCGCCAGTCTTTGCTTGGCTTCACATCACGTCCCCATTACAGTGGTTCCTTACTGCCCCATCATCCCACCGTCAAGGATTGTCCAGTCTGCTTTTTCTCTAAGTGATCAACGAGTCATCTAAGCTGGAGGCCCGAGATGAAACCCTCTGGCCTGTCCAAGGTCTGTATCTTCAGCATCTCTGGCAACAGAGGTTCAATCTAGACAACATCCTCTCTTGAAATTCTCATTTGTACCACCGACTAGTCAGAGGGGAGTAAAAAAGGTTGACTTTCATCACAGGTGCTTAGAGGTTGGATCTGGTCCATATCTCCCAATGCTGCTTAGCCCAGGAAATTAAAAAAAAAAAACAAAAAAAACAAAAACAAAACCAGCTGACAAACACAAAAGTAATAGTAACAAAAGAACAAACCCCAAACCTTAAATGTACTAGTGGGACTGTTGGGATGGGCCAGGGTGTACGGTGGAGCATTACTGCCAACTGAAGGGTGCCTATGTTTTGGAAGGGAGTTGCTTTTGACACAGGCCTCCCTAGGGGGACCCAGCAGTGACAGCCGTGGACCTTGGACCAAGCACCCTAGGCTCCTCACCCATCTGAGCTCATGTGACCTTGCCACGACAGCAGCCTGCATCACGCCCCGCCACCTGCCAGCAGAGGTGAGCTGCTGACAAGAGGCTTTGGTGGAACAAACTGGCCTAGAGTCCGGCATCATACTTGGCTCGTACATATGTTATCCCAACCGGAGCTCATCACCTCCTGCCAAGCATTTTGCCGTCGGGTAGTTCCACAATAAGCACTTATTTATTTATTTATTATTATTTTTTTTTTTTTCAGATTTTACCAAGCCACGTTTCCTCCCATCGAAATGTCCCAAGTCCTAAGGAACAGGCTGGAAGGAGAGGCCAGCGTTGGCCACGAACACGTCTTCTGTCTTCCACGGAGGAAGCGCATTCCAATTGTGTGTCAAACATCATGACATCCCATAAAGGAGAGCTGGGTGGTCTGGGTCTTGCACAGCTGAAGTTCCACAGTGTCTCCAGAATGCACCAGCTCCTGCTGCCTCGGGGAAGGGCTGTGTGTGCTAATGTTTTAATGCTCACATCAATTCAATGATGTGCCTCAGTGGTTCACGTCACTTCAAGCAGTGTGAGCTGCTGTCAGAAGGAGGTTGCATGGAAAATGCCACAACTCAGCTTGATTAGATTATTTGGAGCATACAAAAGAGAAAAATCAAGAAGAGGCGGGAAAATCAGCATAAAATTAGGCGAGAACTGTGGATAGATGATGCCTTGGGATAGTCAAGGTGGGTGGTTTGGTCCAGTAAAATGACTGCACCATCACACAAGCAAAATTTTCTTTTATTTAAGTGTTTCTGAAGCATTTGTTATGATGGGCACTACACTATTAGTGTTTTCTTTCTACTTAAAGAAAAACCACCTACGTAAAACAAAAACAAAAGGACACCAACAACTCGGACAGTTGAAACAAAACCCTTATAACCAGTTGAATGATCTGTAGAAATCCAGTTGTGGAAACCGGTAGGTATGTGCAAAAGAGGAGCGGCCACTATTCCAAGGGGTCACCTACAGTGTGGAAGAAGAAAACCCTGATCCAACAGTATTTCTCAGTGACCTTACGATGCCAGGGGCCTTGGGAAAAGAGGGTAGTGTTCTCGCAGTGGAAAGAGCGCTCCCGAGCCTAGCCACAGCGCTAGAACTGAAAGGAACCATCCCTGCTTCGGGAAAACCCCCACCACCTTTCCCAGATCGAGTCACCAGTGCCTGTGAGAGCAGCTGCTGGAATCGGGACACGCGCCCTCCACCCGTGTGAGCAGCAGGAGGACGGGATGAAGGCGCAGCCCTGGCAGGAGGTGCGCCACCCCAGAAGGAGGCTGGGCGCTGACCACCGGCCCTTTCCAGCCCGAAGGTTTGGTCTCTGTTTTCGCCTGGGGGCAGAGGAGATGAGGGCGAAGCTGCGCAACAGTCTGGGGTGGGGCGGGGGGACTCCCGTCCTCTGTACTTCCTGAATGGGACTGGCTGGCAGGTCAGGAACCTCTGCATTCCCGCACAGCTGGCACACCGAGCTCTCAATAGGGCTGTTGTGGCTGCACCACTGAACTTGACCCAGCGCCGTGAGAGCACGTCCCCACCTCGGGCAGGCCTGCCCATGGCGGCCGGAGCCGTGACCCAAATCCAAACATCACACCTTTCTGGGTGGGACTCTAACCCAGAGACTGCCGGCCTGCCCTCCCCACCACCCCACTCCCTGGGTCCTGCCTGCCCTTCAAACCTAGAAGACGGGCGCTCTCCCAATGACAGAATCTGTCTGTTGCTGGAGCTGCGCGAAGTCCCTTTCAAAGCCAGAGAGCCAGGGGCAGCCCAGGGGCCTCCCCGCGGCTCGGTGTGCTCGCCTCCCAGCAGAGTGCGGGCGCCGTGGGCCGGCAGGAAGGAAATCCTAACACCTCACAACCTCTTAGGAAACCAAGCTGGGAGAAGAAGAACGAAGGCAACACAAAACGAGACATCTCAGGAAAAGGCAAGCTGTCTGACATGGGAGGAGAGGTGTATTAGTGTTGCTTTGACCCCGGGATACAGCCTGACCTCCCCCTGCCTCGCCTGGTATGTGCGGCCTGTGGTGTGGATAGAGGTTACTGGTATCAACGGCATATTGTCAGGTGCTGAGAAATGTGAGATGTATTGTTTTGTATATATACACATATAAAAAATAAGAGTGAGGTAGATAAATGTTTGAAAACCAAAACCAAGAAAAAAAAAAAAAACAACAAAAGCAAAAAAAAAAAAAAAACCCAAAAACTGTCCTGTCTTACACACACACACACACACACACACACACACACACACACAACCATTTTCTCAGTATTTAAATTCATAATGGGGCTTCTCTACAGTGATTGAAACTGGTATCACAAAATAAATTAAAACTCCTACATATAATACCTTCTTAATTAACTTTTTTCTTTTTTCTCATTTTTTTTTTTAAGGGAAAAAACTATGGGACAGAGGCTAGAGAAAATTGTAGGACTGAAGCTACCGACAAGCAGGAAAGCACTACACACTTGCTTTCTCGTGTTTAATCTCCAGTCACAACTAGCAATCATCATATTCGAGCTTTGTTCCTACTCATAATTTAAACATTTCCATCCCAGAAGCAACTCGTATGCTGTCATCACTCTGGTGAGAAGTGCTAAAAACTAAACAAAACAAGACCCCCCGGGCCCCGAGGATTTGGATTCCCGGCCAAGGAAAAGCATGCCAGTGCCAGGGCTCCCGTCCCCCGGGAGCGAGCATGGGGCTCCCCGGCCACCGTGGCGGTGCTCGCCCCGACCGGGCCCTCCAGCTGCCAGACCTGGTAGAGGGCTCACCGCCAACCCGAGGAGGCTGACCCTGTGGCCCCTTCCCCGCCGGTGCCAAGGAGGGACCTGGGGATTTTCGGGTTCTAGAGACAGGGAGGTCAGTCTGGAGGGTGGCGGCGGGAGCCGCAGAGGGGCCCACTGGACCACGCCCGCTGCACCCTGGGACTCAGCAGCTGTTTCTCGTGGGATGGAAGGATTAAATATCCATTAAAAAAGATAGTAATCCAAATGCCTAGTGTCTGCAGTTAAAACTGCTGTTGTACCCAAGAATTAAAAAAATAGATATATGTGTGTCACAACCAAAACAAAGGTGCGGGGAAAGAGAAGGTGAGACTTTCCAACAAGGGCGACTAGAAACACTGAACAAGGATGTGTGAAGTATTTAACCTCTTTTTTTTTTTTTTTTCTGACCTGAGTTTGTATCGTGTCTTGCACTGAAACAGACCCCAGCGCCGTGTGGGAGCAGGCCGAGGAGTGGGGTGCCGCCCGCTGCCCGCCTGCGTCCCTCGCCAGCCTCGTGCCCACAGAGCCTCCGGGTTAGAACATAACTAACGGGTGGGGGGGAGCGGGGAGGGGAGGGTGTATTTATAAAAAGGCATCAAACAGTTCATGGCAAATTATGTTATAGAAGTATCAGTTACTGGGAAGAGAGGAAGAAAGTCACGCACGCTAGTACAAAGCATAAGAAGTTTCTTGGAGTGAGCAGAAAGGGAAGAAGGGTAGACCTGAAGGTTTTCATAGATTAAATCCACAAAGATAAAGGACAAAAAAAATAGCAGCTTTTTTTTTTCTGTACAGACGTATAGATGAATATCTGAACCGTAAAAAAGTTATAAAAGTGACATTAAAGACGATGTGTATGCAAATGTTTCATGGTCTAACATAGAACTGTAAGACCCATGAAGAAGTCCTAGTAACAGAGAAAATGTCAACAAAGCTTAGAATGCTTGAATCCATTTACTGCTTTTCTTCTTACTGTTGTGGTGGTGTTTGAATTCCTTTCCTTGCAAACCTGCATAACAGTTGGGCTGAGTCCCTGGAAACCCCTTCCCATCTGCATCCTGGGGGGCCGGGAACCGGTGGGGGGTGGTGGCCGAGGTGGGGGGACAGGAGACTGGCACGTGGACGACCTTTCCTCAAAGCCTGCCAGGCTCTCGACAGGGCCTATTTTCTCCAGAATTCCTGGGGGCTAGCAAGTGGGGTGGGGGGGTGGGGAAGAGGGGTTTCAACCTCTCCCAGTCTCCACTGAGAGAAAAATCCCATTCTGTCCACTTCCCCCAAATAATAACCTAGTCAAAAAGCAACTGGACCTGTGTGAACGTAGGACTGGAAAAGAACACCAGGGGCGATCAGATGGAGTGTGTCCTCAACGTGGCTCCTAAATGGTGTGACTAGCTACCGTGCTCGCCCCATGCCTCTGGAAACAAGGAAACAGGTGCCGGGATCGGGAGGGAGGAAGTCGAGGGTTTTGGCAGAATTTGGCAGCATTAAAATGGTAACAACCTTGAACGCATGATGGCCCTTTGTCAATTTCGTATGTCCCTAAAAAGGTGAAAGATACAGTTAAAAAAATTCTGTCTCAACGTGTTTTTTGTTTTTGTTTTTTTATAAAGACCTACGGTGACAGGCAGGTGTGTAGGGGGGGGCAATGTGGGGCCACAGGGAGGGACGGCCAGTTCCTCAATCTGATCGAAAGGGCGTCCCAGCTGGGCTTGTGGCAAAGGTTTTTCCATTATGAAGCAGAGAGAAAGAGAAAGGGGAGAGAGAGAGAAGGGAGAGAGGGAGGGAGGAAGGGCGGGAGACAGGTCTGAGAGAAGTGAGGAGTGACCGGGAAAGCGTGAGGAGACTCGATTCTCGAGTGTTCTGTTGCTATTAAGTGTTGTCATTAAGGTTCTTAAAGGCCCATGTCAGTTAAGGGTTTGGGTAGGGAAATAAAAAGCTGCTTGCATATTGAAAAAAGGAACATCCCAAACGTGTTTACTGCAGAGAAGCCGTCTCCCGTGGGCAGCACTGGCAGTTCTGAAGATCCACTGAGGTACAAGAGGCTGTGAATAGATTGTTCGAACTCTCTCCCCCCACCCGCCGCCCGGCGTGCGCACACGTTACTGTTTGCACGGGATCCGGGATCCCAGGATCAGCAGGTCGAAGACTGGGGCAGAGGCAAGGCCCTCTCGTTCTTGCGTCCCCCGTTCATGTGCGCGTAAGGCTGTCTCTCGTCGAAGCTGGCTCGGAGCACCAGCACGCCAGGGCCTGGGCCGTTCTCGGCCTTGTGTCCTGAGTGTCTGTCAGGCAGCGGCAGGGAGGACGAGGAGGCGGAGGGGTCCAGGGGGACGCTCTCCATGTTCTCGGGCTCCAGGTCCAGCTCCTCCGGCTCGGGCGGCTTGTTGTCCTCGCTGTAGTAGAAGGACACCTCCCGGAAGCCGGGCTCCATCTCGTCCTTGACGCTGCTGATGATCTCCAGGAAGGAGGGCCTCATCTTGGGGTTGTACTGCCAGCACATGCGCATCAGCTCGAACCTGAGGTGAGGACACACGGCACATGGGCCCCGCCGCCTCCCCGGGCCCCTCGCCATAGTCCCCCGGCCACACGCAGAGACCCCAGGGCGCTGCCGCCTCTCTGAGCCTCTGCTTTTCTCTCTCGATGGCCCGAGGAGCCTTCAGCTTCCCCTGTCCCATGTCCTACCATGGCTTTCGCTTCACCCAGGACCCAGGACCCTTCTTGGGGCAAAACCTAAGAGCTCATTCCCCGAGGAGGACAGATCTAGGTGTTATGGTGACAGTGCTAAGACATAAAAACAGGGGCGCCTGGGTGGCACAGCGTGTGAAGCGTGTAAGACTCGGTTTCAGCTCAGGTCATGATCTCAGGGCCAGGGGCTAGAGCCCCGAGTCGGGCTCTACTGTTAGCAGGGAGTGGGCCTCAGATTCTCTTTCCCTCTGGCCCTCCCCCACTCCCTCTCTAAAATAAACAAATATTTAAGAAAGAAATAAAAATAAAAAACCTATACAGGATTCTGTTTAAAGCATCTCTTATAGCCACGGATGGAACATTATTTCTGGAATCAGGGTGCAGGAAACCTCTGGTGTCTCGGTAACAAGGGTTAGAAGCGATCGCAACTATCCCGACAGTGAGCTCTCTCTTAATCCCACCTCTGCTATTTCTAGGTTTCCCTCAGGGGCTGGGACAGCCAGCAGGGGGCCTGCAGAACAGGCAGCGGGGCGGTGCGGCGACAAAACGGAAGGAGCACGTGTTCCAAGTCGCCCGGGGGTCCTGTCCAGCGCCGCCCAGGCTGCCTGCGGCGCGCCCCACCACGCAGAGCCTGCTCTCGGATCCAGGCTGCTCCAAACTGAGTGACAGTCCCAGCAAAGACCTGCATCCAGAGCCCAACAAGGCAGGAGGTGCCGGTAGAGGCAGGCAGCAGACACAGCGTGACGCCCGTGTGGGGCCTCACCAGCTGGACCACGACGGCGTTTGGGTCGCAAACCTCTGCAAAACCCTCAGCACCACGTGACCACCGGGAGTCATCCTGGCAATGGGACGGGGCGCCCGGAGAGCCAGAGCCTGCGCCCGGAAGGAGATAGGAGGAACGGGGTGGTGGGGCCAGCCGACCTAGGGGAGGCCTGGGCTTTGACGGTTCAGGATGGCCGGGGGAGGAGGGAATGCTTCTGATGAACCCACAACCCAGACAGACCCAGCTTAGTAGACCTTGGGAGTGGAAAGGAAGGTGACGGAGCAAACAACCAGGCCGGCCCCAGAGCCGGAGGAGGCCACGGTTCCGAGAAGGGATTGTCCAGTGGCCCTTTCTGGCATGAGCTGGAAGCAAAAGAACCTTCCCTTCCCACTGTTGTTCTTGCCAGAAAATTCTATTCTCTGTAAAACTTCTAGCTAAAGAGATGCTTTTCAATAAAGATGGCACCATGGAACTCCCCATATCTGGGAAGCACAGAGGCTCCCAGATTGGCTTCTGGCCTTCCTTCGGGCTGACCATTTGACAGAGCACTTGCTTGTGTCTGGTCCCAGGGGAAGAAGCCGGGGGAGAAGCCCGTGGGACCCAGAACCCAGTCTGCCAAGAGAACGATCCTAAGCTAATGGCCCCAGCTACCTTGAAAGAACTGGGGAAAAGATGTCAAGTAGTTGGGAGGGAAAAGGATGTGACTTTGAGGGTGGACATAGGAGAGAGGCTTTCCACCCATGTTGCTACCTGTTTTTGTAAACCATGTTTTATTGGACCAGCCACACCCATTTGTTTACATGTGTCTGTGGCTGCTTTCAAGGGACAACTTCTAGTTGAGTAGCTGGAAGAGAGACTGGCCTAGAAGCCCAAAATATTCACCGTGTGGCCCTATACAGAAAATGTCTGCCACCCGTCCTCCGGCAGAAAAAGATCTGGACAAAATGTGAAGCCTGACCTGATTGCTCCCCTCCTCACACTACCCCTGACCCCTTGGCCATGCCACTCACCGCATGGCAGGACCGACCCCCCAGTTCATGCGCTCAGTGACACACAGGGTGGCAGGCAGGGTTTGACACACGTGAGCTGCCTTCCTCCTCCCGAGCCTGGGAAGCAGGCGCCTTAGAATATGTGCCCATTTCGTAGCTGAAGAAGTGGAGGCACCAAGAGATTCCATGATCTGTGTGAGCAGTGAGGGTGAGCGGGGTGGGGCGCTCCCCTGGAGAGGAGGGCTGGGCTTTGAGCAACACCTACCTCAGGAAAAGGGGCATTTTCTCAGCCTCAACAAAAGCAACCCTGGTCCTCCGAGGAGACCGGGTGCCTTTCCTCTGGTCACAAGTGCTCTGGGGGATTTGCACTGATAAACAGGGAGCTCCTGCCTTGGGTCCCCTGGCAAGCACGCCCACCTTCCCTGACCGGAGGAAAAGGACTCCCCTCCCCCCTAACCCCCCAAATAAGTCAGGCCATAAATACACAGGACCCCTCTCTGTGGCCCGGCTGCAATTTCCTCTCTGGCTGACTGACTTGTCCCTGAATAGAAGCGTGGCCGGCCAGGAACACGTGATGAGCGCTGGCTCAGGGCTGCTGGGGTAGGGGCTGGGGGGGGGGGGGTGAGGAGGTGCCACTGGCAGGGGAGTGACTGGAGTGACATCAGCACAAACAAGCCATGTGATGCCTCTCTTAACCCATCCCCGAGTCACAGCCCTTCCAGGGCTGCCCATAAAAGGAAGTCTTTTTCACTCTGTAGGATCCAAGACCTTGTTTACACTATCTCCACAAGAAAACTTTCCAGTAGGCTCTAGAAGGATTTATGGGCTGATAAACCTCTTCTTTAAAAAAGCACATGTTTTACAACTAGTCGGCTCTGGTGAGGCCGAGCTGTCCTCTCCCGGATGCCCTCTTCTGGGGGCCGGGGAGGGGTACGCCCGACCCTTCACCCGGGGCGGGAGGAGATCAAACGGGGCTGAACACCACACACCCTGCCTGGCAGTGAAGGGTAAAGCCGCTTGCAGGAGCCCAGTGTGGCCCCGGGGTGGGGGGGCAGTGTGAGGGAAGAGCGACGACTGGCCCGCTCCCTCCCATCCCGCACACTGAGGGCCCCTGGGTCGCACCCTACTCTCGGCCCTGCTGTGCGCGCACGCAGCTTGTGAGCATAAGCCAAGAAGTGAGGTGCGGCGTGGCCTCTGTACATGCGGCCACTGTCGCAACAAAGACCAGATTCCAGAGGGGCGCCTGAGTGGCTCAGTGGGTTAAAGCCGCTGCCTTCGGCTCGGGTCATGATCCCAGGTCCTGGGATCGAGCCCCGCATCGGGCTCTCTGCTCAGCAGGGAGCCTGCTTCCTCCTCTCTCCCTGCCTGCCTCTCTGTCTACTTGTGATCTCTGTCAAATAAATAAATAAAATCTTAAAAAAAAAAAAAAAAAAAAGACCAGATTCCAGAAAGGCCCGGAAGGGCTTGGTGTGCCCCTCCTTCACCTCCTCCTGGCAGCCTGGAACAGCCAGGATTGTCTCGTGAGCCTCTTCTCAGCTGGGGCCAGCAGTGGGACAGCAGGACCGCTGGACTCCCCCACCCCACACACCACTCTGTCTTCAGGCCGAGATCAGATGCAGGGCCCCGGTACCATGAGACAGCCCACGGTCGGAAGGCTGCGCAGGCGAGGACGGCCATTCCTCACTGTCCTGATTCTACTCCAGTGCCCGAGTCCCACCAAACCAGCATGGCTCACCGGCGCCGAGGGTGCCTTAATCAGCAAAGCCTACTGAACCGGTTTCAGATGGGCTCAAAAGTTCAAATTCTGTCCCGTGTGCTGTAGACCGTCCCTGACAACTGTCCGGACGTGTGACACTGCGGAAGTTTTACCGAAGATCAAACAGCTTCTTGGCCCAGGGCTTATGACTCCAAGCGCCCCTCTGCTCGAGCTCTAGCCTGCGGCGTGAGAACCCGGTCCCGCCGCCCCGCTTCTGAGAGCTAGGACCCGGCCTTGCCACCGTCTCTGGGGTGTCAGCAGTCAGCATGTAGCCAGCGGGACGCAAGGACATTCGTGGTGTAAGTACAGAGCCGTGAGATGGGCTGTGGCATCGATTTAAAATGCGAACCACCAGCGAACCATGAGCCAGAGCTGATCTCGTGCCCCTTTTGAAATTAATTCAAACCAAGTCTCGGCATTAAGACTCCCAAGCTTGGATGGGACTCTGTGTGGCTTGGACCACTCCGCCTTTCCTCGAAGCTGCGGGGCACCTGGCCACCGGGGTACTGGCGTACCGGCCACTGCGGAGGAGTCCACCTCACCTGCCTGCGTGGACGCTGAGCTGAGGGCCCCCGGGAGCCTCTGCTCCTTCCCCCCACCCCACGTTATCACACTGGGGCCCGTTCAGACCCCTGGAGCCACATCATCGAAGGGTTCCTCTCCCACATGGAGGCCCAGAGGGGCTTTGGGGCAATTCCCAAGAGCTCAGTGACTCGACTCTCCTCTCCTCTGGGAGAAACAGGAGTCTGTTCTTGCCGTGCCGGTAACCAAAGATGTCCTCTCCCAGGACCCTCCTTCACCCAGGCTCATCGATATGTTCAAGCCAACCCAGATGTTCCCTATACAACCAACTCGCCTCCTTTCCTTTTGTTATTTTCTTAGAAGGGAGAACAATTGGCCAAGGGGGGGTTCTGGATGGCAAAGCCGGAAATGCCTCATGAATTAAACATCTAATATCCACCGGTAACCTCTCCGTGCGAGTTTCCTGGTCACTCTGTGCTGGGAACAGGAAGTGCGCTCCCTTTCCCGTGGCAGGTGGGCTGCTTCCCATGCCTATTAAATTAGTATCAAAACTCCAGTCACCGGGAGGTAGCTCAACTCTAGGAGTCCTACAAGTTTCTCAGCGGCCAACATTTATCCCGAAGAGGAAGCTCGAAAACAATACCTCTCCTCCCACCACCTCCAAACCACATGAATGCAATGCACACGTGCTTTCCTGGACTGCCTCCAAGCTTGCAACCATGCCGCGGGTTCTAGCCACCGCCTCTGCTCTGCACCAGACACCCGGATGCGAATTCAGTGCACATCACTCCTTGTGCTCCATGACTTAGATTTCCGCTCTGAAGGAAGACCTTTCTTATAATGCGCTGACAAGAATACGGCAGCCACACTGTTCGGAGAGAACAGCCCCCAGTGACAGCCCCCCACCCCCCGGCCGAGCAGGCCCTCTGTAATCTCTAGCCACGTCACGGAGGGCTGCCCCCCGATGTTAGGCGGGAAAGGCCACCATGGTTTCTGCTCTGCTCTGGGGCAGGGGAGGCAAGCTACAGGCGCTTGTGGCCAGGCGGCCGATTTTGTAAGGCCTAGGAGCTAAGAATGGTTTTTTATACTTTTAAGTGGTTAAAAAAAATCAAAATAAGAATAATATTTTGTGATGTGAGGAGTACGGGAAATTCAAACTTCAGTATCCCCAAACCAAGCTGTCCGGGAGCATAGCCGTGCCCTGTCACGTGGCACGTGTGACGGCTTTGGCTCTGTGACAGAGGTGACTGGCTGTCACTGCAACCGTGTGGGCCCCTGGAGCTGGAAAATACTTCCTCTCTGTCCTTCCAGAGGAAGCGTTTGCTGAGCCTGCTCGGGGAGAAGCCAGCTGCCTGGCACCTGGCCCCATGGGCATGCCACCTTGCAAGTGGGTCCCAGCCCTGGTCAAGCCCACTGCGGACAGCGGCCCTGGGCGGGAGACTCAGGCTGCAGCCGGCAGGCTTCCGCCTTCAGACACTCTGTGGGATGGCAAATGCTGATCGTTGTTTTCAACTCTTAAGTTTGGGATACTGTCCTGCAGTGGAAAACTGGTACAGGTACAGGTTGGGAGAGGGAGTGTTTCTATGCTAGGCAAGAAAATGCACTAAGTGATTTTTTTTTTTTTTTTAAACTAAATGACCTTTGAGTCTCTTCTAACTTTGGGTCCTGAAGTCTAAGAGGCTAATTGGGAAGGTTCTTGAGGGACCTGGGAAACCCCGTTGCCTCCCACTCTGTCTCTGCCACACTTTCCCCACCCTCCACCATTCACACTGCCCACTGAAGAGAGGAGCCTCCCGTCACTGGTGGGCCTACTCTGTGCCCCACGTCGAGGACCATGCAAAGTTCCCATGCTGGGCCCAGGCTCAGATGATCAGTGGGTTCCGCCGTCCCACCACACACACACATACACACACACACACACACACAAGAGCAATGCAAGGATGCTGCTTTCCCTATGGCAGTGGTAGGTCCTCTCTCATACTTCCATGCAAACTGTCCATGGGCTAGAATGGGCTTCAGCTGAACAAACATTCACAAACAGCAGCTACAGGGCCCAGGGCCCAGCTAATGTGCTCCCCAGCACAGGGGTGCCACACTGAGTCACCCCCCAGCCCACAGGCGCTGCAGCTGCGCAGTCAGGGCCATGGGAACAAGGCTTCCCACATCTCCATGGAGCTGGGGAGTCAGTCTTGGTAGCAACCCAGTCCTTCAGAAAAAAACACAAAAGCTTGGTTTGTTGATGGACAATGGTTTCTGTTTCCCAAGCCGTGGCAGCCGGACCCTAAGACGCTCCCCGAGATTTCTGCCCCTGTAACCCCTCACCTGAATGCGGGTCAGACCGCGGATGATGACAGGACTTCCCTTGGCTATTTTAGTTTTCTCATCAGCTGACTCGGAGTTAACCACAAGGGAGATTATCTGGGGTAGATGTGGCTTAATCAGGTAAAACAAAAGGTAAAAGCAGTGGAGAGAGGGTCTTTCTGGGTCTGAAGAAGTAAGCTGCTCAGGTAGGAGAAGACCCAGTCTCTGGGAGGGCGACAGTCCCGCAGCCACAGGACTGAATCCTGTGGACAACCTGAGGGGCGTGGAAGAGGGAGGCCCAGAGCCTGGGACGAAGGTGGCCCCAGATTTCAGTCTGCTGAGACTGAGCAGAGGGGCCAGCCCACCTGCATCTGGATTCCTGCCCCAAGGAAACTGCTGAGAGACTCAAATGACTCAAACGACTCATGGCTGTTGAGGCCAGTTTCCCTGGTATCCGCCTGACAGGGTATCTGCCTCATGTTTGTAAACCATCCCGCCGCTCGGAGGTGGCCTGAGGCAGTGCTCGCATGAGGCAGATCTAGCGGGTCTTCCACATAGACACAGACGTAGCCCCACAGTCCCTCTGGGATCTTTCCTCACGAGAAGCCAAACAGGTCCTGAAAAGCATTTCTGGAAAATTCCTGAATTGGTCCCCAGGTCCGAGGTCCTAGTGGTGGTAGCCTACCTTCCACCCATTGGGATCCAGAAGAATCTCTGGACCCCACCTTCACGTGCGTGTTGAAACCAAGTGCACCACTCTCTACCTGTCCCTGTCCTGCACCCGACGACCCCGCCCCAGGCCACCTTCACACCCTCCTCTGACTTGTTCCTCCTCCGCCAGACAGTGAGGCCCAGCCACCTTCCGCAGCCCTGGCCTCCGGCAGCTTCTCCTAAGGGCCGAGCAGCGAGGCCCAGGAGGCTCGCGGACACTCTGCGTTAGGCTCCCCGGGGGTCACTGCCTGAAGCTCCAGGGAGCACGTCCCTTGCATGGTTTACGACTTCTGTCCACGCTCAGCAGGGAGGACACTTGAGGGCAGCCCCGCGGCGGAGGCAAGTGCAGGTGCCAGTTCTTGCAGGCCTGCCCACCGCTGCGGGAGGCTCTGGAACGGGGTCAAGAGCGCTCACCGTCATGCAGGTGTCCCCCACGACCCCCCCCTTTTAACTTTGCAGGGAGAAGATGGGTAAGGATTGCTTCGGGCAAATACTCCACAGAGACGTGTGGCCTGAGAAGACCAGTGCAAACCGGTCCATCAGAACCCTAAGGGAGACGGAGCGAAACTGAGGCAGCCCCACGAAGGCGCGGGTTCCCACCATCAAGAAGACCCTCTTTGAAACTGCAACCACCCCCCCCCCCCGGCCATCATGGTGTCCCGCCGGCCTGAGAGACTGGCTCCCAGAACCGCGCCGCCCACCCCAGGTCACGGGTCAGGGAACGTGGAGGGGGCGCGGCGGGGGCCCAGGGAGGACGTACAGCATGTCGGGACAGTTGTCCGGCTTGTCCAGAAGGCCGCCTTCCATAACGAAGCGAAGGACCTGCTCGTTGGACAAGCCCTGGTAGGGCTGCTCAGCCAGCGTGGCGATCTCCCAGAGCACGACCCCGAAGGACCTGTGGGAGAGAGGGGGCAACATGAGGGCTCAGAAAGGGGACCGCTGACCGCGCTGGCCCTGCCCGCCCCGGGGGGCAGCCACCCACGCGTCCTGCTGTGGGCCCGGCACTGGCGGGCTGTGCACGTCCACCTCCCTCGGTTGCTACTCATGTCTCCTGCACAGGAGACACGGCCCTGGGGCCCAGTGGAGGAAGCCAAAGTGGACGGGGTTTGCAGGGGCCCCCGAAGGACTGGGAAGTGCCGGAGCACCCCCGCGAAGCCTGGACAACCAGAGGTCAGGGCCCCAGCTGTGCAGCGGGCAGGACAGTCTCCCAAATGCACGGTATCCTGTAATCAAAAGCAGATCCCCGGGCCCTGCCAGGACCGCGGTGCAGCGGGTTCGAATGCAGCCTAGGACAGCCACGCCGGTGAACGAGCTCCCCCAATTTGGGAAGCTGTACCCAAGTAGCTCTCAAGCCTGCCTGCAGAGCAGAGTCTCCTGGCGAGTTTTTAAAACACACGATGCCTCGGGTCCCTGCCCACAGTTCGGATCCCATCGGTACGGAGTGTTGGAAAGCTCACTGGGGATCTCCCAGGGCCAGTGGGGGCAGTGGGGAGAGAAGCCCTGGGGGGCTGCGGGAGCTGCCGGCCTGTGGGGGGCTCAGTCTCATGGCAGGGGTCGGGGGAGGGAGCAAGGAGGGCGGGACTGGCTGGTTTTGGGGCTCCCTGGGCGTCCTTAGGCAGACTTCAGCCAAGTGGCAAAGGGGCCGAGAAGTCAATTCAGCAAGGGGAGCAGTGAGCGACTGTGCCAAGCCGTCTGTCTGTTGGTTTAGAAGATCCAACAACCGGGAAACAAATTAAAATACATAGACACGCACACCGAAAGGTCAGGTGGGTAGTGTTTAAAGAGGCGACGCTGTAGTCTGCAGAGTAAAGGTGCCTTCCCAACACACACGGCCGGCTTGCACAGCTTTTCCTCTGTTTGCCTTTACATCCGGTTCATTTCGGTGGAATAAAGCAGGCTCGCCAGCAGCCCATGGCCCGAGGGGCTTCCGATGGGACTCTGCGAGGCCAGGGGTGCCGGCAGAGCCGCATGGAACATTCTGGGGCCCGGCGCTTCCCGCCGAGAGCTCTTGGGATCCTGAGCCAGGAGGGGCTCGGACTCTACCACCATCGTGAGCGGAAGGCTTCTGGGCAAATTGCTGCTGAGAGCAGACGTGGGACACAAAGACAGAATCTTAGCAGAGGACGCACCCACCCAAGGTCCTTTTTAATTTCCAGTGGCCAAGAAAGAGTCTTTAATGTTGCGTAAGAGACCTAGAAAAGCCAGAGACCGCAGAGGCCCCGGTGCGGTGTTCAGAGGCTCAGGCTGGGGCGGCCAGCTTCTCCATCAGCTCCGGCGGTGCGATCTCCTACCGCAGGGCGCCTGGTCCCAGCAGCACATGCCCCAGAGGCCACCGCTGCCACACAGGGCAGCCCAAGAAATGGCCAGCTTGCCGTGTTTACTGACTGCAGGCCAGGGAAGGATTGGGAGCTCGGCTCCCTCCCGAGCCACCTGTGCTCCGCAGGCCGAAGCAGCCGGGCTCACTTACCAGCTCCCGCCTGGACCCTTCCAGCTGCTCTGGCTCAAGCTCCCGGTCACAGTCACCTGGCCGTCCGTAAACTTCACGTGTCGCAACCACAGTCTATCCCACAGCCCTGCTCTTCTGGCCTCACTGGGGCAGTCCACCCTGGGTCCCCTGTCCCTACACCTCCTTGGAGCCCAGCACCGTGCCCCAGGATCCCGTTGGAGCGCCAGCACCTGACTCCACGCAGCCTCAGGCTTCAGCTGATGGGAACATCTTAAACCACAGCGCCGGGTCCCACTCCTGGGTCCCTCTGCCTTCAGCGGCTCTGCGGGTCTTTGCAGAACCTGAAGGATCAGGCCCAAGCCCCTGACACAGCGCTGGTCTCTCTCCCCTAACCCCCTCAGGGGAGTCCCACCGTCCTCCAGAAGCAGCAAGCGTGTCCTGCCACCATGGCTTCCCCTGCATTCCCGCTGCCAGGAACCCACACCCTCATGGCTCCGGCTGGGACAATTTATACTTTAGGGTGCCGCACAACCCCATCTCTCCTGGCCAGGCTTCCATGACTCTAGTCCCTCAGGACTGCTTCCTCTTCTCCATAAGACTTCACCCCTCAAGGACAGGAGACCTCCCCGCCACCGAGCCTTTCCTGGGCCTCACCAGGCCCTCGTGATCACACGCGTGAAGTAACACGGCAGGTAAGAGGCCCGGCTCTCCCCCGGAGGCCTCCCCCGAGTAACTCCTGTGTGATGTCAGTGTCGCTCGTCAGGGAGGGCCACTTAATCCTGGAGTCTGGTCATCCTTCGTGGGACGTGACCAGCTGCAGGGAGTCTATGGATGGAGGCTGAACCGACTCTACCCAACACTGAGACGCCTCCCTGGCATCCCGGGTTGTCACAGGAGCCATTTAAACATCAGTCAAGCTCCTGCAGGCCTCACAGGGCGCGTAGACATTCCCAAACAGACCTCACCCACAGACGGAGCAACCAAAGCCCCACGATGTCCCACGGTTTGACCAAAGCCACACAGCCAGTCAGGGAAGCTGAGAAAGAGGCAAAACCCATGTGTTTCTCGAAGCAGGTACTTAGCAATGTGGCACATTTTATGTGAACATAAAACCAAGTCATGAATTCCGTGGACACGGCTCTTCCTGAAACATCGGATAAATGCCTTTGTGTGCTGTCTTTTTGAATTATGAGCACTGCTTTCCCCAGAGACGGTGCAGCTTGCTGTGAATCTCGCAGGTCAGTGCTGGCGCTGCCTGGGGTCAGCGTTCAGGGACCGCGCCTCTGCATACCAAGATGGGATTGTGTCGCTGTCCCACCCGCCAGCAGCTCAAGACCTACAGAGAGATCCATGTTCCCCTCTCTCATATTTGAGCCACTAGAGAAGCAGATGATTGTAAGTGGGTGCAACCAGCCCTGGATATTTGTGGCTGTTTGGAAACCTTAGTGAGTCAAGAAATGAAGACTATTGGAGACCAGTCTGCATACCCAGGGAGGGAACACACTTGTGTCTCCTGACCCGAAGGAAATGCTGGCAGGGACACAGGGCTAGAGAGGAGCCAACACCAGGTCCAAGGGCCTGGGAATAAAATCTCAAAGGGGCACAGAAAAATGTGGAAATGTCCAAACTGCAGAAAAGAGACCCCTTCCTGTGACTCCGAGGCCCGTCTTATCAGAAACACAGCACGGTATGCAGCTCTGCCTCAGAGGAGGGCCAACAGGTATCACCAAGGGACCGATGTGAGCCCTACCTACCTGTGTTACTCTCAAAGACTGTGTTTAAAAAAAAAAAAAATCTAATGCCTGGACATTGAATGGAACAAATACCAAATACCCACTCTTGTTTATATAAATATATTGGTTCATGATCAATGCCATCAAGTGGGAGAACACTAGCATCAAACACTCTCTATGTCCCTCTGTTGCAGTTTGTCCCAATCATTGCTAACCTGAGTTTGGGCAAAATTAGCCTGGAGATATTAATAACTCCAGTTTTATCGTCCTATTCTGCCCCTTGTTTTCCCTGGCTCTCACAGTTTTCTCTATTTTATCGTACTGTAAGCTGACCTTGGAGCTTTTGGAGGCACAGGGGCTAGAATAATGAGATGCGTGAACAGACCCAGGCCTGTCCCCTCCCCATCATCTCTACATCTAAAAATGACGGTGAGCACTTTGATTTGACAGCAAAGAGATAACTACCCTGGACAGGCTGATTGCAAAACAGATCTCCTATGTGAACTCGAGAAGCAACTGCGCTTTGCCGGGTCATATTCAAATGCTATTTCCAATTTGCACCTGTCTTCAAAGGAAGATCCAAGGCCCTTGAACTGTGAAAGGTTCATGAGGTTAAAAAAAAAAAAATGATGTTGGTAACTATTTAAATAGCTCTTGTGTGTGGTCGTCCAGACAAGTGGAGCGAACAACTACCATTTCTATAACACATCAGCATTGGGATCTCCGGAGGGGACAGCCAAGAAACGAGCTGACGTGCTAGAAGGCAGATGTGCCAGGACCTCAGCCTGCCAAGGACCCCAGTTGTATTTTAGAACATGACCTCCTCTCTACAAGGTTGCTGATGAATCACAATAGTACAACTAAGAGTCCTCCGCACTCCGCAGGTGGTAAGCTTTCTACCCCGAGACACATTTATCTTTAAGGGAGACATTCTGCTTTCCACACCATCCCTGGGTCAACGATGATGGTGCCCATGGAAAAAGGACAGATAGCAGACAGGACCAACAAGAAAACACATCCGGACTCATAAGCTTTTCGTCTGAATAAAGTAATGTCTGCAATCTCAAGTTTGAATCAGGTAAGGCAGTCACGCACATGCAAAGTATCTGTTGGGAAAGATAAAATGAGAGCAGGCAGACAGGGGAGAGGGTGAAGTTTTCTGACTCCTGGTGTTCTGTCACTAGGGCTCCTGGCCGCTTAGCGAGCAGCTACAGATCGGAAGAAAGGTTGGTCCTATAAATTTTTCAAATCCCACAAATGCCCTTAGCGAGGCTGCCCACAACAGAAACCTTAAACGCAGGAGTGTGGCCCACATGACACTTCTGGGCTGAAGCTGGAAATGGGGTAAGAGTGAACAGAAAACAGAAGAAAATAAAGCCCTTGAGACTGAGCCAATGGGATCTGTGGAGGCTGGAGGATGCCGGGCTTGTGTTATAGGAAAAGTCTCTCATACCAGACGTCAGAGTGAGTGGTGAAGACTCCATCCTTGAGAGACTCGGGGGACATCCAGCGCACAGGC
Source organism: Lontra canadensis (assembly GCF_010015895.1). NCBI lineage: Eukaryota > Metazoa > Chordata > Mammalia > Carnivora > Mustelidae > Lontra > Lontra canadensis. Next base: position 6,413,820 of record NW_022631083.1, on the reverse strand, counting down.
AGCAGCCCCTTTCCTCCTTTCCGGTAATAGTCTGTCTCGTAGATGTCTCTCGTCATACCAAAATCTGTAAGGTGGAGAGAAGGTGCCAGAGTGATGTGCTTTGAGCAGCTCTCGGGACAGTAGCAAAGATGTCCCATCCCTGCTGCAGGTGAGGGTCCCATACCCACATCCAAGGGGGAGTGCACTTTAAGGAGGCTGAACCTCAGTGTTCACAATTGTATAAGGCAGACTCGGCAAGGGATAATTGATTAATCACATGACATGGAAATACCAAGAAATCTCGGCTTTCAAATAGGTTTCTAGTTGGAGTCTCCAAAAAAGTTAATTCCAGAAGTGCCGTGGTGGCTGAGTCGGTTAAGCGACTGACTTGATTTCAGCTCAGGTCGTGATCTCAGGGTTGTGAGATCGAGCCCCGAGTTGGGCTCCACACTCAGCCGGAAGTCTGCTTGAGATTCTCTCTCTCTCCTTTTGCCCCTCCCCCTGTTCTCTCTCCTTCTCTTTCAAATAATCATTTTTAAAAAGTTAATTCCAAATAAATAAATAGTTAATTTCTTCATTTACTTAAAAATGAGAAGCATTTACAAATTATCGAGCCATACAATTTATTAAGAAAATACATACTGTGTAGACCCAAAGGTCACTTTTATGTGTTTTTAAAACCTGGTGAAATAAACAAGGGCATGTTGATCTTATTGCCTTGGTAGCACTGCCCACTGCCAGAGGAAATAGGGTAGTTTTGCTGCTTAATATGGGGGAAAATATTGAAAGTACAAATTCACGGGGGAAAAAAGTACCCTAAGATGCCGGGGAGAGGCTATTTACTAGGCCCCTGGAGCTATTACTCAATAATGTTTTTCAACATAATACTCCACTCATTTTTGAAAACTTCTTCCATTTTCCAGTCTCCAGAAGATGTCACGTAATTATGTTTGATGGCAGGCTTGCTTTATAATCCTAAATTATTGCTTCTTTGTCAGATTTTGATTTTCCACTCAATCGTACAACCTTTTCTTACAGGGACTCTTCCGTTCTCCTTCCCAGGAGAAAGGGCTGCTCTCCTTTCTAAAATGTTCATTCATGTTTCTAACTATGCCACAAAGCCATCAGGCTACAAAGCAAACAACACGGGGAATAAAGTTCCTTGGACGTTAACCAACACAATTTACTTGTACGGAGCTGAGGGCCATCAAATTGCCTCTGGTGAAATTACTTGTCATGTTTGTAATCCAGGAGACACTGGGCATTGGGGTTTTGAACCCTAGTGAAGAATAAAAATGAATGCTGAAGTCTTATCTTGGAATTAATCCAGTGACATGCAAATGAGAGGACTTGCCTTTATTTGCACAGAAAGGGGAAAAAAAAATAAAGGAAATCCCAGAAAAAGAACACAAACTATTTTTTAACACAAAAGAAAAATTTCAAATTTTAGTGAGAAAAACCACAAGTACCAAGAAAATGTCACTATAAATGTGCCACCTAGTTAAACGGCAAATATGGTCCTTGCTGATTTGGACTTCCAACGGCAAGAGGCACAATACTAGCTCTCCCACCGTGATGTGAAGCCAGGAAGAAAGGAGTGTGAACCGAGCTCCTGCATGTGCCGGGAAGGGGGTGGGACGCACGATGCCAAAGGCTGGAGGACATAACATCTACAGAGGCCCAGGCATGTGCTTATAGCCTCCCTGAACCCACTTCTTCCCACCATCTCATCTGCTGTATCAGCATGCCCATTTCAGAGGGACAGATACTGAGGCTCACAGAACTTAAGGCACTTGCCCCAAGTCTTATCTGTTACTGGCAGAACCAGGATTTAAGCTCAGGCCTTCTACGTTCCCTGGTGCTGGGGAAGGGGAGCTGGTTGGCATCTCTGTGGGAACAATCTGAGTCCTCATGGAGAAGGGAGGGCAATGCAAAAGCAAGGGCAAGTGAGCAGGAAGCGCAAAGAAAGCCCAGACAGCAGCCAGAGAGGCTCTTCCTTGGAAACCCAGGAGCATGACAGCCTCTCAAGCTTCAAGGCACACCAGATATGCGGAAGCTTCAAAGGGCCAAATCCAGGGACCGGTGGCTCCTGAATGAGTAATTCTGAGGACCAAGGGATGTTTATTCTATGATACCGTTCCACTCATCACCTCTGTCTCCTACAGAGGGAAAATCTCATTTGGTAACTATTCTAGAGTCGATACTCACTGTTCACAATTGAAGGGCCCAAACAGTTCATTCAAAATCATTGCTAAAGAAAAAAATTATTGCTAAGAGTACATTTCCAGAATAGACAGTTCAAGAGCTAGACAAAGAGGTTAGTTTTATTTCACTTTATTATCTTTTCGGTACTTTGAATGCATCATGCCATTCCCTTTGGGCCTGCAAAGTTTCTGCCGAAAAATCAGCTTATAGTTTTATGCGGTTTCCCTTGTATATAACAGTTTTCTTTTTTCTTGCTGCTTTTAAAATTCTCTTCATCACTACTTTTAGCCATTTTAATTATTATGTATCTTGGCGTGGACCTCCTTGGGTTGATTTTACTGGGGGCTCACTCTGCTTCCTGGGTCTGTTTCCTTCCCCAGATTGGGGACGTTTTCAGCTATTATTTCTTTATTTTATAAATTTTCTTTCTCTTCTCTTTCTGGCATCCCTAAAATGTGAATGCTATTATGTTTGATGGTGTCGGTGACTTCCTTTAACTTATCATCTAACTTCCTTTAACCTATCTTTTGTTCCCGTTCCCTTTGGTTGCTTTTCATGACTCTCCCTTCCAGCTCATGGATCTGCTCTTCTGTCTCCTCTACTACTTATTCCCTCTAGTGTATTTTTAATTTCAGTTACTGAGTTCTTCATCTCTGATTGATTCTTTGGTATATTTTCTATCGCTTTGTTGAAGGTCTCAAATGAGGTCCTCCAATCTTTTCTCAAGTCCAGTGAGTATCATTATGACCATTACTTTGCATTCTCTATCAGGCATATTGCTTTTCTCTGATTTGTTTAGCTCTGTTGTTGTGATTTTGCCCAGTGCTTTCATTTGGGACATATTCCTCTGTCCCCTCACTCTCTGTGTCTGTTTTTATGTGTTGGGACAGTCAGCAAAATCAAAGAGGTTAATTTTAAATAGATTTTGGATGTAAAGTGTCCTCTGCAGTTTCTCAGGATAAATATTTGATGTTTTTCTGAACCATCATCATCTCATAGTAGGAAGATAAGGGTCCTGGTAAGAGCAGGTGTCTTCCTGGGCAGCCCTGAGGTTGTATGTGGTTTTTGTTTTGTTTTGTTTAGTTTTGTTTTTAGATCAGGATTAAGAGATCAAGGCAGAGCCTACACCTAAAGGTTGAAATAAATTTCTAACTTACACCAGAAATGCAATCCAATCCAATTCCCACCCCCCTTTTTTTTTGGTGTTTGAGTGGGTGGTGGCAACAAGAGGTCTAACCAGCAGGTTGGTTAGCTAAGTATTACAACAGGTCACAAGTTTAGAAGTTGATCAACCTGGGCATGAACCCCAATGAGCAGTGATCTTCCCTTACCTGAGGGTTTGCCACTGTCCTGCCACTGCTCCTATTCTATGTAGGGCCTTCACCATCAGGCGATCTCACCTCTTAGAAAACTCCATGGACCACTGGAAGACAAAGCTCCTTTCGAGCTTGGAATATTAGGGGAAATACTGATAGTTTGGATGGCAACTTTTATTCCCAAGTCAAAATCACCAGAGGATGTCACCTCAATTATTTCTGTAACTAATGCTTAGAACTGTTCTGCCAAGAAATGCCTCAAGTGTCAGGAGAGGCTACCTCAGGGACCACGGCCTCAGTCCATCCTTGCCCACTACTTGTTCTGCTGTGTCCACATGTGCGGTAGGGATCTGAGCCAACCCGGCCAGATTTTCGATCGACTATCAACTGGAGACAACCACGTTAGTCCCAAGAGCAAGACTCTGTACTCATGGGATGCGTTGGAAAACCTCTTTGCACACAGGCTAATGCCAGCTCAGTTCCTAAAACATGAGTGAGTTTAGTTCTTGCTCGGCTCTGGAGAGCTAAGAACACACCTCCGATTTTGACCGTGAAATCTTCGGCCACCATGCAGTTCCGGGCAGCCAGGTCTCTGTGGACAAACTTGTTGGCGTTGAGGTATGCCATGCCATCTGCAATCTCCCCAGCCATCTGGATCATCTTGCTTAGGCTTGGAGGTGCTAGGACTGGATTATTCTGTTGGAGATTAGGAAAAAAAAATTTCACATGAGAATTTAGGAGTTCTTCCCACCCTACATTCTTTCAGGGTGTGCAAATCCATCTTGGTTCAATCTGAGCGTCACAGGTCATTCTGCTAAGAAACAGGACTTGCTCAGAAGGAACATATTATTATGGAGACCAGAGCATCTGCTTCGTGGTAAAGTCATGCGCTTGCTCACTGACCACATCACACAAAGCTGCAGCGAGAAACACCAATTAGCACAACTTGGGACCAGCATTTTCTATTTTGGGTAGCACAAAAATTATTTAAAGTGAAACTAACAATTTCTGATATTATGAATTCTTGGTTATTCAATTTTTTTAAATCTTTTTTTTTTAGATTTTATTTATTTATGTGAGAGAGAGAGACACAGTGAGAGAGAGAACACAAGCAGGGGGAGAGGGAGAGGGGAGAAGCAGGCTTCCCGCTTAGCAGGGAGCCTGATGTGGGGCTTGATCCCAGGACCCTGGGATCACGACCTGAGCCGAAGGCAGACACTTAACGACTGAGCCACCCAGGCGCCCCTTGGTTACTCAATTTTTATCAGTTCCTCTGTTCCTTTATTTCTATAATGAAAGTCCAGGTAAAAGGATGGAGAAGATATTAAAAAGGCTATGCAGAAATAAGCAGGTGTTGTGTTACCCAAATGGACACCATATGCTTTATTTCCCCATAAGCACTGTTATAAATTACTCGATCTTTTTCTTTCTCTTCAACTTTCTTCTAAAGTACAAAAATATCGAGATTAATGTTTTCACCTTACAATATGGCATTCCTTGGCTTATCATTTTCCGTGGGCACCAAGGAAAACAGGCACTTGCCAATTCATTTAAGTCCAGGTGAAGCTTATTTCAGAGGGGATGAATACAAAACAGTGACAAGCAAATGGATAAGAATTTCCTTTTTGCAGAGGAGGGGAACACTGGCTTTAGAGTTCAAGAGCAAATAATAATAATAATAAATCCATTTGGAACAAAAGTTTATATTAAAGACATGTGGCCAAATCTCTCCATCCTCAAAAACAAAATACAAAGCCAATCAGCTTGCGACAGTTTAGAAGCTAACCACCTCTTGCTCATGCTGGTACAGTAGATTTTACCTCGGTTTCCCTGACTACAGAGAATCTGTTACAACACTGCAAAGCCACATTGCTCCGACAGGTCCCACACGTCACCTCCCCAGCTCAAACCCTGTGGAGCGTGGGCACAGCATGCCTGGCTGGGGTCACTGCTGGGAGGACGAGCTGGGACCATGCATGGAAAGTGCCTGACAGTGCCTGGACCCTGGACAGGGTCCATGCTTGGCAGCAGTGGGCTTCGTCAGGGACGTGCTAGTTTCTGTTGAAATGTGCCTTCTAGAAGCAGGGTGACAACCCTCCAAGTACTTCCCCGTGAGTTCCCTACGCTTGACGTACATTTACCTCCTGAAGAGACTATCAACACGGTCTCTGGTGATTTAAAATACTTATCACTGAGTTTCCCGGGGAAGTGACATGATGTCCCCACGGGTAACCCCGAGCCACCACTTTCTTTTATACAGGAACCTCGTTTAGACAAGCTGTTTTTCCCCCTGGACCCAACAGTGCCTTTTTAACCTTTTCGGGGCTCTAGAAATGCATGGTATGCTAGAAAATGTGAAGCTTATGTTCACGATCCTTCAGCTGAGGAGTATTAAGTATGTGTGTTTACTAGACGTGGTCATTCATAATTAATCCGAAGAACAGACTCAATGAAAGGAAGCTGGTTGTAAGTATCAGAAGAGAGGGCTGACACTTTGTCGGCTCATGGTGCCGCAGTGCCGTTCGTTCAGACGTTTTAGAGAGCGGAAATCTTTCATTTGCTTGGAGCTACTGAAGACATGTATACACAAACACCCACATTTAGCTAAGTAAATGAGCAAATCTTCGCTTGGGGAGAAGATGCCAAGGAAAATATAATGAGCTTGCAGGACAAACAGACGTATTTTTATACTTGACATGACTTAGGAAGAACAAGTTTAAATCCGACAAATCTTAGAGTGAATTCTAGATCTGAAAAGGACTCGGGTAATCATCTTGTCCAACCCTCTTATTTTACACGTGCGGACGCCGCGGTGCAGGGGCCCGGAGAGGCTGCCTGAGGACGGCAGACAGCTAAGCAGCCGAGCTGGGACTGAGACAACGTGTTCCAAATGTTGATTCTGGGCCTGAAGCCGGGGAGGCAGGGAGTGAGGCTTCTGCACTTTTCAGAGGTGCCTCGAAATGAATCTGGTAAGAACTCTGGTGCCGGGCCTCCCTAGCCGCCCATCCCAGGAAGTGGTTCTCATTCATGCCGGCTTGTGAATGAGCAAAGTGAGCCGGGGAAAGGCATTAAGATCCAGGGAGCTGGGGACCCACATCAGCAGAGCGGGGGAGGATGGGGTGTGCTGTCCATCCCTCAGCCTGCGGGGCCCCGGGCCACACTCGGCCTCGTGACTCTCCCAGAACCACAAGCATCATCTGCTGTGGATAAAGGAAGCCACACGTGAACAGGTGTTCAGAGCTCAAATTAAAGAAGTACTACGACGTGGGGGATAATGAAGCTTCAGATTAAAAGAAAACAGATTAAACTCAGGCAGAGAAAGGATGTAGGCATTCAAAAGGGGTAGAGAAAGGGAAGGACCCTGGCAGAGGCAAGCAGGCGCAAAGCCTACCCGACACTGAGAAAAGTCAGGGTGAAGGTTAGGACTTTAAACCCACGGAGGCAGCCCAATGAAAGGCGGATGTTGTCAGTATTATTTGTAAGTGTTTATCTACCGGGTTACTCTCAGAATTCCTCCCTTTACAGGTCATGCTTCCATATGCTAAAAAGATGGCCTGTGGGTTCCTGCCATAGAAGAGGTGACTAATGAAAAATTGCCCAGGATTTCTGCCAGTGTAGACTATGAAGCTCGTAATGCAAATGGATCTTTTTGCCTAGACGAAGAGATGGTCCCGCTGAGGCGATTATCACTCTGCCTCAGGATCCGGCCTGACCTGCGGGTGCAGTGTGAGAAACAGGGCTTCCCAGCCTGGAAGGCGCAGACCAGGCTGGCATCGGAGGGGGCTCGTCAATGAGCCGACCGCTTGGGCACGGAGCTGAGTGGGAAACCATCCTGGCAGGAGAATCGCATCCACCTGACACAGAACTCTGATAAGCGTTGACTCAGACACTGCTTGCCACCACCACTGACCCTGAACCAGGCGTGGCTGGACCCGGGGTGGACGGCCAACGCCAGGGTGGAAGGGGGATCCACTCAAAGGACCGGTGAGCAGAGAGGTCAGGGGAGGAGACGGTTCCTCCTAGCCAAGGTCAGGGGGACAGGAAAGGCTTCAGGGAGGCAGCAGCCCTGACATGGGTCTGCGGGGTGGGAATCAGGGGGCGCCGGCGGTGCGGGGGGTAACAAGCGGTGGAAGGAAAGCAGGAGCAGATACACAGAGGGGTTAGGTAAGGTGGTATCTGAGGAAGTCCAAGTGCCTCCCACCAAAGCTCACGGTCTCCCTCTAGTCAGGGAAATCGTTCTCACTAAGGACCAAGCGTGCAGCAAGAAACATTGGATGCTGAAAGTCAGTAGATCTAAAGACACCGTGTCTCCTGGGGGAAGGTGTTCAAGAGAGGACGGGTAATGTCGAAGTCGGTAAAACCAAAACTGACCTCTATTTCTGGCCTCAGAGACCTGAGATAGCTTTTGAGATCCCCCCGCGTCATCAGTTCCATGATGACCAGCGTCGGCTGGCCCTGGGACACCACGCCCAGCAACCGCACCTGGGAGGAAGGACAAAAGAGAAGGGCTCAGAGGGTGAGGGTGGCCCACCACGGTCCCCACCCATGCCGCCGGCACTGCAGAGCCCAGATGAGCAGGCCCCGGGGTCCGCCTCCCATGCACAGACGTCTAAGGGCCACCGTGAGGTGATGGGGGACTCTGGAAGGTGGTGGGGGAGGAGACACCAAACCCCCTAAGGGAGTCCAGGGGCAGGGGACTCTCGGGGAGGTTTTCCCTGTGTCAGGTTCTGGCTCCTCAGGGCTGTCTCTTACCACGTGGTGACAGTTGAACTCCTTCATCACTGAAGCCTCATTGAGAAATTCAATCCTTTCGCGCATGCTGGCGGCCTCGTTCACTGTTTTAATGGCCACCCTGGTTTCGGGCTCATCTTTAACCACGCCTTTGGCGACTCCTTCGTACACCATCCCAAAGGAGCCCTGCCCCAGCTCGCGGCTCATGGTGATCTTCTCTCGAGCGACCTCCCACTCGTCAGGCACATACACTAGAGAAGAAGAAACCAGAACCGAGCCAGGTCAGGCGAGGGGCCCCGGAGCAGAACGTGCTTTTGGGGGGAAACCGAAGGACGCCAGATGCCATTCCCTAAAGCCCACAGAGGACATCAGGGAACCACGACGCGGCTCATCCTGAAATCTCTGTGAGGCAGCTATATGGTCAAATACAGGTATTTCAAGTCTTCAAGGAGCCCAGAAGAACCACAGAGGAGTCCAATTTGAGATGTGCCAACTGCGGGATTCACAACAGGTACAAAGACTTGGGGGTGCCCCGCGGGCTTAGCGGGGGGAGCGTGTGACTCCTGATCTCGGGGTCGTGAATGTGAGCCCCGCGTTGGGTGGAGAGATGACTTAAATAAGTAAAACTTGAAAAAAACAGAAAAGCCCACAAAGACTTAGCACAAAAAATCATGTAAATATTTCAATAGTTTTGGGGCTGATTACATATTAAAATTGATAATATTTTGCATACATTGGGTTAAAGAAAGCCTATTGTTAATACTTATTTCATCTGTTTCTTTTACATTTTTTAAATTAATTAATTAATTTTTTTTAAAAAGATTTTATTTATTTGACAGACAGAGATCACAAGTAGGCAGAGGCAGGCGGGGGCGGGGGGAGTGGGCTCCATGCTGAGCAGAGAAACCCCATGTGGGGCTTGATCCCAGGACCCTGAGATCATAACCTGAGCTGAAGGCAGAGGCTTAACCCACTGAGTCACCCAGGTGCCCCTACTTTTTATTTTAAATGGCCATTAGAAAAACTTGAGGTTACACGTGGGACTGACATTATATTTCCACTGGTAGCACTGTTCTTGTCTAGGTAAGTGTGTCCAGCCTCACCAAAGACCCTGGGGGCTCTGTCTATAGGGGTACAGAAGTGGCTGAGCTCTGGCACCAGGGAGTCATGAGTGGTGAGTTGGGGGGCAGTGGTGAGTTGGGAGAGCAGCTGATGAGCAGTGGGGTCTCATCAGGGCTCTGGCCTGAGCTCCGTGAACTCAGGGACCTCCCGTAACTGGAGAGGGGGTGGTGAAGGGCTGGGAGGTGGGACATGCTAAGACTGAGCCCGACTAGGACTTCTCCAGCCCAGGCTTTCGGTCAGTCTGGTGTAAGGAATTAAATAAGTAATTCCAGGCAGGCAGCAAGGAAGGAGAAAGAAAGAGGAGAAGGGAGGTAAGACAGAAAAGAAAACAAAACAGAAGCTCCATCCTGCAACTGGAATGGGCAGGATAAAAACTAAATTGGACACCTCGGAGGAGGGTCCCACTGAGCCTATGTTAGTCTAGAATTTTCTCTCATACACACTTTTGGTGAATTTCATACTACATGTGCGTTCTGGAATTTCAGAAGCTGAAGTCTACCCTCTGTACGGCTTCGGTGCCACACAGACCCCAGAAGGGGCTGATGCCTCCTTAGGAGAGTAAGTCCGCCAGACGAGCAGGTAGGGAAGACTCGTCACAACATCCCTCCAGAAGTATAAAGAGACACTTTGTCCTAAGCCCCGCCAGCCCCCCAACCTGCCAGCCGCTGGTTCTGTGCACAATGTTATCAGCATTTCCCTTGAGGGGATTTTCGGTGTCCTCAGGAGAACGGTGACATGCAGATTAGCTTTTGGAGAAAGGAGTTTTGAAAGCCCTTGCGAAGGGCAATGTCCTTTTGTCGCCCCTTGAGGAAAGGAGCTATGAGGTGCTTGGGAAAGGCCAAAGAAATTAAGTTCAAATGAGGTGACGGTGTTCCTACCTGTTGGCCAGGGCGACAGGGAGTTTGGGTTTTGTTTATTTTTAAAGAAGAATCAAGGCCTATTATGAAAGTAGTTGTGGGAAGACACACATTTTGAATTCCAATCACCGGTACTGTCTGATATTGATGTATTAATGCTCTTTCCAAACTTCCCGAATGCTTTGTAGTCAAAGCTACAAATGCCAGTCTCCTGAGCTTTATTTCAAAGCAGAGCAAAGTCTCTGGAAGAGTCTTAGTCCACCTTTACAGAGAGGGAAAATGGCTTCCCCCATCAATTCCATTAAGGGTGTGATGACAATTCCATTAAGGGTGTGATGACAATTCCATTAAGGGTATGATTAAGGGTGTGATGACTCCTTATCTGATATATTTTTTATAAAGCTATCATTCATACAAAAACAAACAATGCATAAAAATCCTTTTTTTTTTTAATGAAGAAAAAGATCCTCTCCACAAGTAACTACTATTTTAAGTTTGGTGCGTATCCTTCCAGAATGTTCTCTATGCATTATATACATGAGTACAGAGGTGTGTGTATGAATATGTACACACAAATATACATATATATGCCTATTAAAAATAAAACTTTGTGAGATCTTTATAGATTCAGGAATTATTCAGCACTTAATTCCTACTCTGGGAGGCTGCTTGTTTTTTGTTTTTCGTTTTTTTTTTTTTTAAGATTTTATTTATTTATTTATTTGACAGAGATCACAAGTGGGCAGAGAGGCAGGCAGAGAAAGAGGGGGAAGCAGTCTCCCTGCTGAGCAGAGAGCCCGATGTGGGGTTCGATTCCGGGACCCTGAGATCATGACCTGAGCCGAAGGCAGAGGCTTAGTCCACTGAGCCATCCAGGTGCCCCTGGGAAGGCTGCTTTTGACTGGCTTTACTATAAGCAGAACTGAATTAGAAGTTATTAAAGAAATCACAGTGAGACTTTATATAGTGCTTTAGAGTGTCTAAGTGTTTTTCTTATGTTTTCCATTTGATCAGGACAATCAATCAGCATAACCATGAATCTGTGTCCTATCTCCCCCACATCTACATCTGCTTTCACTTCAACTGAAGCCAAGAGGCAAATGGTTTTTCGAAATGCATCTACCTGGTTTCACGCACTTACTCCATAAACCCAACCCGGCTTCTCCTGCTGGTCAGCTTCCCCGCCCGCCCCGAGGACCTCACTGTCCTTTTCCACGGTGACTGCATCACGCTGTTGACAAGACCCCAGGGGCTGCGTCACCCTGACTTCTCAACTGCCTCTCGACGTGACCCGGGCAAGCCTCTGCCCCGAACCTCTCTGCCTCACCTCCACACAGGTGGGCCCAAGAACAGCCACCTAACGCAGATGTAGGGACCAAATGGGGCGGCATTCATAAAAGCCCCCTGCAAAGTGCCAGGTCACGGTGCTACTGTCGCTGGACCCCCGGACCAATGCCCCGCACTGACTGACTTTGAAAGGTCTGGGTTCAAGCCCCCGAGGGAGAAGAGAGAGCAAACAAGGAAGAGAAATACGCATGGGGGACAACCCAGCTTCCAAGTCAAACCTTCTCACTCGCTGGACTAAATGGCCCTCATGATCTATGACCCGGGGGTCTGTAAAGGGGCCGTGAGGATAGAAATCCTGCGATTCCAGTCAGGAGGGGGTGAACAGAAAAACTCAGAAAAATGCAGGGAGGCCGTGAGTGATCAAAGACAGTCCCAGCGATATGAAACTCAAGCTGAAACCAGTTTAAGAGGACTGTTTGGTCAGCTGCGGCATACCCTCCGACTAGATGTCAACAATTAAAAAAAAATGGCTTTTGTCATTCTAGCATAAAATTTCAGGCAATTAAGTAAAAGGACTACCTCGCTGACCAGTCATCTCTGAAGCCTGTTTTTCTTTGGGGCATTCTGCACGGTCCCAGAATTTTTGACATACTCAGTGAACTTGCTAGAAACTTTGATTAAAAAAACAAACAACAACAAAAAAAAAGTGTTAACCAAGATGTATTCTGAGGCCAAAGTTACCTCAAAATAATGCGAACCTCTTTGCCCTACGTTAGCCACACTCCCGAAAGCTCCCCGATCTGGGACGTCCCCAGGCAGGGACCCTGGCTTAGCCGCTTACCGTCGGCGGCGCTGAAGTACTCTGGGTTCACAGAAGCGTACAGCACTCCATTGCCCAGCCTGCTGTTATTCCTGTCAAAGGGATAAAATTCAGGTTAAAAAACCCCATCTCTGCGCGTGTCATCTTGGCACTCTCAGTTCTCGCTGTCCTGTTTCGTGAGGGGCATCCAGAGGAAGGGGGTGCGGGTAATTCCTGCCTGCTGCTCTCACCTACGCTCTGCCATTGGGCCCCAAAGCCATCTTGCCACCCCGTCCTTGGGCTTCTTCAAGGCCCTCGGGTTAAAGCTTTTAAGGAAACACTGGTTTCTTCACTTCATCAGAAACGGGAAGGCCTACTGGCCAGAAGAGGCTGGACACTGGGTTTGGAAAAATCTCTGCATATGTGAGCAGCGGGATATGTGAGTGAAGGGATGAACCATACTGGCCCCAAATACATTTTCTGTTGTTGCTGAATCCTTAGAAAATGTTTTCTTTTTCCTGTGAGGAACCTCTGACGGGAAAATCGGGTCACCCATTCCATAAAATATTCCCTCGAGATCCTTAAGACGTTTCCCAGCCCTTGGGGTCCCCTCACCAGAACACGCAGCCACCGAAGGTGTCCGAGCTTCCCCCGGAGTCACTCACCTTTTCCTGTGGAAGACGTACAGCATTATAACAAGTCCCCCCACTATCAGCAGGACAGCGACGGGCAGAGCGATGATCAGGTGGATGAAGTTTTCGTACGTTACTACAGAGACAAGGGAAATAAAAATATCACGGGGTGCACAGGCTGGGTCGTTTTTTGTTTGCTTTCTTTTGTTTTAGCAGCAAGTCTGAGAAAAAAATCCCCGAAAATTTCTTTACTGCCCTATCGCAGACTAGGAATTCTGAAGGTAAACAGTATCAGATAGAACAGCAAAACACTCTTGAGTTATTCAGGGGGAAGGAAAAAAAAAAAGATAAAATGAGTACACACAGAGGAGTAACTCATTTTTAAAGTACAGTGTACCCTGACATAATAGTTCACGTGGTGGGCTCAGGTAAAGTCATCTTTGTGTGCAATTTAATGACTACTAGTGGATACACATACACCCACACGCACACATACACACACACTCATGCACATTTGCAAAAATAAAAGGAATGGATTCTTACATATTTAGAGCCCAAGTGATACTGACCCTTGTATTTAGATCATAAATGTATTATTTAATCTGTTTGGTATGAAACTGGTGTCCTAGTAAGCTCTGTTGACCTTTATCTGTCTTAAGAAAGCTCCAGAGATGATTTAAAAACACGTAACCGTATGGCACCCCTGGCCAAAGTTGTTCTGAATTCTCCCCAAACATTCAGGTATAGTTACAAGCCTGACCGCCACACCTGCTCATCCCTGTCACCAGCACTCAGGTGACAGATGGGCACCTGGGACGCTGCTGCGCACCCTTGAAGGCTCTGCTGGATGCGGGAAGTCACTGTGTTCCCAGGGAGCACCAATACCGAAAAGGTGGACTGCCCACATTTTGCAAGGATGCCCATGTTGCAAGGACATTGAAAGCAAGGCAGAGGAGAGAAGGGAGTCGGGGAAGCTTTCCAAGCACAGAGGAATGGTTGGAGATGATACTGGGTAGAAGCAGGGTTGGCTCCCAATGGGTCTGTTCAACCCAAGCAGTTTGAACCTCATTCTGCAGATGAAAGGGAGCCGGTGTGAGCTCTTGGGCCCCACAGTGAACCCAGCACATTTGTGTATGTTGGGACAGCGGTGCTGGAGGACAGTCTGCGGGGGTGCTGGTGGCATGGAGGAGGCACGGCCACATCTCGGAGGGTGCCAGAGGGCAGGAGGGGACCTGGCTGTGTTCTGCATTATCTAGCCCAGACCTCACAAAGAGACCAGTGCTCCTTGGCTACCAAGGAAGAAGACTCACAGAGATGGACCGTCCTCCCCAGGGTCACACGGGCAGCTGGGAAGCCATGGTCCCGGGACCGTTCCTGCCCCCACGGCTCAGACCTGCCCCCCGCGGCAAGCACTCTGCAGGCTGTGAGAGGAGGCAGTGGTGGTGGCAGAAGGGGCTGGATTTCAGGGACACAGAAGAGGTAGAATCAATGGGACTGGGGGTTGAATGGGAAATGGGTGGCTGGAGAGAGAGAGAGAGAGAGAGAGGAGGATGTAAGGTTCCAGGCTTGCATGGGGCGTGGATCATGGTGCCACTGACTGACCTTGGGAACAAAAGGACAGAGAGATACTTGGAGGGCAGCAACCATGATTTCGGTTCTGGTACTTATGGGAGTGGGAGGCACTTACGGGACCACCCAAGTAGAGATGTCTATGTGGAAACGATGGAACGCACTGGGGACCCAGGGACACCTAGTAAAAGTCACACATCAGTGATTATTTTGTCACTAAAAATCATCATCACCATTATGACTCTTTATGGATTATTAATGCTATTTTGATTTTTTAAATTAAGGACATTTTCATCAGATCGCTCTCAACATGGATGGATCTCCTGTACTTTCTAATTCTCAAAAACACTCTCAAATTATCACTGCTGTTGGGAAACCAGCCAAGTTTTAGTTTTTCCTCCCGAGGACGACTTCTTACATTCGTATCACTTAGCCTACTGGTCAGGTTGTACTGTGTTCTGAGTTTCACATTTCAGTGGGGACATGGAGAAACTGGAACACAGCCGGAGAGGAGCACAATGATGAAATGGCTAGAAAATTGGTCTCTGCGACTGGGCAACAAGAAAAGGCCAAGAGACTGGAGATTATTTAGTCTGGAGAAGGAAAGTCTGAAGAGTCATTTAATAGCATTCAAGCACATGAAGGGTTCCTAAAAGGACAGTGGTTGCCAGAAAGCTTGCAAAGCTTCTGTCTCCTCTGAGGATTAAACAAGAAGAAAAGAGACTGTGTGGTAGCAGGAGAGTCTTGTCTGACATAAGGACAAACAGCAAAGCAGGCATGCAGATTTCATTTTCCTGCAGTACGTGCCAACTTCTGCTGGAAGGAGTCCATCAGAGGGGCTCTCAGGGTTCCCAGTGGCATCCTAGTACTGCCAGGGTTAAAGACAGGGTAGGAATGGCAGAGGGGAACGTATCCTCTCCAAAGAGAAGCCAAGTCAGCTATTTCAAAGACTGCGGCCTGATGCTACGCCCCTAAGCCTAGGCTCTGTTCCTAAGGGATCGATGCAGAGAAGAGAGAAAAGGGGAGAAGAGAAAGCCAGCCACAGCTCTGGAGAGGGTTCTAGGCATCACTGGGAAGGTTCTAGCCCTGGACTGGGAGGCAGAGGCTTGCTGGGGAGAGCAGGTTAGTGGGCCCCATGGAGAATTCAGACTCTTTGAGCCGATGGAATCATCTGCCGAAGCTGTCAGTTTACCCCTAAAACCAGAACTCAGGCACAGTGCCAGGCTCATCAAATGCTACTTCAAGGTCTGTGGTCCTATGTACGCTGTTCTTCTTTGGATATCTGTACTATTAAGATTTTCAAACACCTGTCTCTGACTCTTAGGTACTAACCAGGTGGACAGCTGGATTTGTTGAATCCTGAATTTAAAAACGGAGAGGCTAGATCAGGGCAGCCCAGATGCGGACACCGGGAGGGACCACAGATGTGAGGACCACCCACTGAACCCAAAAGTAGCACCAGTCAGCATGGTGGGCTGCTCTTTCAAGTGGGACAGTGAGGAACAGTGTCCGGCCAAACTAGATCCCATAATCTGAACATGAAATCATCTGAAAAACTGGGTTCCTAATAAGACATGGAAACTCAACGTGGAAATAACAAGGAATATTTGTGTCACCAAATAAAATACTGTGTTTTCTCGGCCCAGCAAGCACAAGGCCATGGTGTACTGACACATGTTACAAAACTCAGTTTTCAAATCTGAAAGCCTTGCCTAGTACGGCCTTCTAAAAATTCTGTCTTGTCAATGGCTTGAGCATAAAATCACGCTGTGTGCTTTCTATGCGTGCAGGTGCTTTAAAAGTACATCTGTATTTTTACTGACAGACAGTGAAGGGGATAAGGCCTTAGTCTGAGAGGCTGTCACAAAGACTCTTACCCTGGAACAGGCTGGACCGGATGGCCCCCAGGTTTTGGTCACCCCTTGGGATTCTAAGCCCCAAGCCTGAGCCTTAACCAGCAGCCCAAATTGGACAAGAGTCGGACTGGTCAATTCAGGGCTTTGTAAAACATTTCGAGAGCAAAGGCCTCTTGCTGATCCCCTGACCCTCAAAAGGGGCTCAGACCCTCTCCCGGCCCATCAAATGAGCTGGGAACTCCAAGCAGCAGCTCCCCGTGCTCGAGCTCCCAAAGGAGGAGCTGGCAGAAGTGTGACCCTTCTGAAATCCAGCCAACTCCATTCCACTGGAAAATCAGAAAGGCAGAGAGTGCCCCGACAGCCCAGGCTTTCCCAATCCTGGCCCAACCCGCTTTCGTGTTTTCCAGTTACTGCTTCTCCAAGCCTTACTTTTGGCTGGGACGTAGAAGAACACCGGGTCTGTCCAGGACCCATTCCCGGAGAGAGAGGTGGCCTGGATCCGGGCCGTGTAGTTCCCCGGGTTGAGCCGGTTAAGCTTGGCGCCCCCATACTTCCTGTACTCCTGTCTTGATACGCACTCCCGCTGGTCCTGGGGGAAACAGAACACCAGTGCCAATTCCCCACAAGCCTGTGAGAAATGGGTGCCTCTTGCTGCTCCCCCCTCCGTCTCGCGCCCCACCTGACACTGATCCCGATTTGCATTAATACAGGGAAGGAAGTGAATGTTGAATGGCTGTCTTCCAGTAACTATAAACGCACCCAAATTCTAACCAAACAGATCTCTGTTTTTTTGGTAATCAAAAAGAGCCCCACAAAGGTGAAAAGTTCTTAAGGGCAATCTAGCTTATGCAGAAAGATCATTTTCTGTAACAAAGTCATTTCTTATGGGGGAGAACCAGCACCCCTCCTCATATACTCTGAGTACTGCCCTCAGAGACTGTGGGGCTCGTGGAAAGACTTAAGTCTTTACTGACTCAGTTCCTCATTTTCTGGGGTTAAGTCCTCCACTAACCAGGAGGCGGTCTGTCCTGTCCCGCCAGTGCATGCCATCAGTTGGAATGGGGGACCCAGATGCGGACACTGAGCCAGTCTTACCTCGACTTGTGATCCGTATTTTATTTCATACATGAGAATCAGTCCGTTGGGATTCTCAGGTTCTGGCCACTTGAGAAAGATAGAGTTTTCAGGCCTCGACTCCCAGGTCACCGGCCCAGGAATGTCATCTGCCCCTTCTGCATGACAATTTAAACAAGGGAGAAAGTCAGATTCGGGTCCTCCCCCGCTGTGGTGGGCTACCCTGAGCACACCCTCCCCAGTCCGTGTGTGCAGGGCTGAGGACGGGGACCGCACAGACTCCCCCACAACCGGCTGCTCACACGTAGCACGGGGTTTGGAAGCCAAGCTCTATTGATGGGTCTCAGGACATCCTTGCTCCCCCTCAGCAACCTAACCTCCCCTGCAAAAAAGCCTGCTCTGTCAAGTACAGTTGGAAACCCCGGCAGCCTGAGTAACTTATTTCTGGTTTTTGGCTTCTACCCCTCGAGAAGGGAAACTGTGTGATGCCTCAAGCACAAGCAGCATCGAAAAGGCTCCTTGTGAGCGGAGACGGCGGCCACAAGCCTCCAGGCGGCGACACAGAGCTTTCCAGGTCTGTATCTACATGCGGCAAACACAACCTTGATGCGGGCGTGAAGGACAGCTCCCGAGCTGGGCCTCCGTCCACCCTTCCTCCAGCCGCGGCTAGCTGAGGCCAGGGGCTCATGCTCTTGCTGCTGCTTAAAGCAGTAAGCCGGGCAGTGAGCTGGAGTTTCTGCAAGTTACAGCCGGGGAAGGCTCTTCTGTCTCTCCCAGAAGGTGGGGAAACTGAGGCCAGGGAGCTGACAGCGGCCCTGAGACATGCCATGCGTCAGTGCCGGAATGGGGTCCTGGAGGGCCCTTCTCCTAGACTCCACTTCTGGGCTCCTCTGTTAGCCGCTAACCCCGGGCAGGAAAGAGAATGGGCAGTTCCCCCATCCTTAAACATGGATGGTTGGCAATGTGAACAACAGACAGCTTTTAACTTCCGAGGGGAAGGTGAAGACCCAAGAGGCAGGACCAACAGCTACTCCAGCAGTTGACCTTGAGGAGCAAAGGTCACCCTGAGTCAAGGCAGCTAACGGATTCCACGGAACCTGATGACTCAGGAGGGACCGGGCAAATTTATGTGTGCACAAATGGGACTAGGGCCATGGGAATGTACAATGTGACCGAAGTGGGAGGAAGGGAGTTGACCCTGAAGGGCAGTCCCTGCTCTTGTAGGACTTTGTGCCAAGAATGGGTTGGAAATGATGTCACTATGAAGGGACTCCATTCCCTGGGCTGCTGGTTTACCATGCTGCCACGAATAACCATGCGTTCTCTAATAAGCAGGACAGAGACTAAGGGTCATTGCCCTGGGTGACAGATTCTGTGTCCATAAAACACAAGCTTCTCCACTGGGCTGTGAGTGAGTCAGGAGTGGGGTTCGCTGGATCACACCCTACCTGCAGGCATGGTTCTCGCAAAAACAAAGTTGGAGGCGCTGCAGCCCAGCTTCTCAGCCTCGTGGTTACAGCTGTGGATGTCAATGCGGTACAAAGTGAAAGGCCGCAGGTTGGAGATTACAGTTCTTTCCTTGTTATCCACTCTGCTCTCAAAGAAAGGGTATTCTGTCTCGAGCTCTTCTGGGTCTGTGATATTATAGGTGTCCACCACTGTGGTGTTCCTGCCTCGGCTGGACAGGGTGGTGTTGGTGACTTGTGTGACGTCTCTCCGCTTCCTTTCAGGTCTGCAAGGAAGAGAAAAAACTTGGCTTGTAAGTGCCTCTACCTCTTTTGTCCTTTCTATGACTTGGGTGAGAGTAATGGAAAGAAAAGAAATAATCCTAAGTTTGGATGAAAGGAGCTATTCAGCCCTTTTGGATAAGAACCAACAAATAATACGGGGATTTCCTTCTTCGTTATTTTGCTTTCTCTACCCTGCAAGCCTCAGAATCGTCACACAAACTGCCCCCGGCCCCCAGAGTGGTGACTCGATTGTATCTAGAGGCAAAGAAATGCCTCAGTCACTTCTGGCTCTGCAGCCTCCTGGCCCTTTGGTCAGAAAGTCCATGCTACCCGGTCCACCAGCCTTATGGTTGAGCGTTGAATGTGACCAACCTGCTGGCCACACGAAGATTTATTAGGGGGTGAGTTGAGAGCTGAGCTGTGTGGTACAGGTCCCAGAGGATGGCTTCGCTGACCCCCTTTTGTGGAAAGAAAGATACCAAGCAGCAAGCACCTACGTGGACCCCCACACCCTTCCCTTTGGGGCTTCCTCTGACCCTGTCTTTCTCTGAGACCCCAGTGTCTGGATTTTTCACACTCCTGGAGGTCTTTCCAGTCTGGCTTGCCTCCCACTCAGCAGCGACCTCCTGTGGCCTCTCCCAGGCCCTGCTGTTGACAGGGGTAGAGCCGCTCAAGGCCTGGATTAGGGCTCAGAACAACAGCTACAAAAGCAATAGGACAGCAGAAGAGAAATCAAAAGAGAATGTTCGCACCCAAAGGGCAGAAGAGGTGATCCACACAGCCGGTGAGGGTGACTGTTCCAATGGCTGCTGTTGTGGGATATGGAAACAAGGGCTTTGGGCTTCCCTCAGAAACCTTAAAAATAAGCCCCTCGCATTTATAGGAAGCAACAGCAACAGAACATGAGAGTAAGTACCCAGACAAGGAATAGTCAGTCACCCGCAGACCATCCGCCAGCAACAGCGGGAAGCAGGCTGCTGTCGGTTCTACACTGAGGCTGTCTGTGGGCCTCACTCCTCCCATGCATAAGCGAAGGGTCCCAGAACAAAGCTGCTCTGGGAAAGAAAACCAAGGGCCCAAGGCAAGGAGAAAGATCTGAAAGTGGGAATGCTCCTCAGTTCTCACGCAGGGGAGAGGGAGAAGTCCCATGGGGAATCAGGGCACCTGAGAAGCCACTTGGGGCTCAGCTGACACTCAGCGGGTTTCTAGTGGGTCCTGATCTGCGTTGAAGTGAAAAACTTGGAAGGGAAAAGTGGGGAGCTTGGGGGAAAGGGCCTCTGGCTCCCCAGTCTGCCTGGCCCATGGATTCCCCTGCAGAAAATGCTAACACTGCTTTTGTGCAGTGACCCAGTGGGTCCTAACCTAAAACATCAACCCAGATATGCTCATCCCACCAGATAGAGAACTGCAGGGTCAGGCCGTGTGCTGATGGCCTCACTGCATTTGCTTTCATGATATCGGGGAAGGAAAGATTAGGAGAGGAGGCTGACCATTTCCCATCCTCACACTCTACACACCAACCAATCTTCCCGAAAGGGAAGGACACAAAGAACTACATTTATCGCTAGGAAACCCTTTTCTGAAATCTACCAGAACGAATGTCCTGCCTTCTCTTCAAAACCAACGCCACCCATAAAACCAACACAACACATCCTCGTGTCCATGAGAGAGAAGTGGCTTGAGTTTAATCCACTGAAAATTAATACTCTGCCCAAACCCCTCCCACAGCCCATCCCCATTTACCTGGGATTACAGCTGTTACTAGCGACACCAAGTTAGGGACTAGGGGGAGGGAAGCCACACGGGACATTATCGGGAAGACAAGGTATGAGGCAAGCAGAATGGCACACCCATGATTCTTTGTAAACAGCCACATTTCCAAATGGTGTGACTGACAGCAAGGATCACTGTCAGCTTTCCCCACTCCCACTCCATGACCCAACTTACCCTATTGGAAAACCCTGCGGTCTTCAACATCTGTCAACATTTCAGTTACTTAAACCCAACTATGTGATTTAAAAAATAAAGGCCGTGGTCAAATGCATTCACCACCAGATATGGACTCCAGAAAGCAACTTAACAAACTCTACTTTAAACCATATGGGACACGCTGGACAACATATAACATACCAAACCTGACTTGACTGGCTTATTCTTAGAATCAAGGGAAAGAGGGGCGCCTGGGTGGCTCAGTCAGTTAAGCGTCTGCTTTCGTCTCAGGTCATGATCTCAGGGTCCTGGGACCGACCCCTGCTGCTTCTCCCTTTCCCTCTCCTCCCCACTCAAGTTCTCTCATTTGAAATCTCTGACACTGTCTTTCTCTCTCTGAGAAAAATTAAATTCTTAAAAAAAAAAAAGAATGAATTGAAAGAAAGAAAAGTTGTCTTTGGATAGTTTAGTTGTAAAACAGAAAACCTTCCTTTATGATTCAATCATTCTGCCAACTAGACATTCCTTTGATCAAAATTTTTGCAAATTGTGTGGACATGAGATTTATATCCTTGGTAGGAGGCATTTAAAAAAAAAACAATTCAAAGTGTGTATACATCGTGGCCTCTTACTGTGGGAAAATACAGTATTTGTGGTCATCCTATGAAAAGACAAAATAGCAGGTCAAACTTGTCTTAGGAGAGACAGTGTCAGGGCCAAATGGGCGGAGGAGAGCATCCGTCAGGGGGAGTTTGGCATAGAGGAAACTTATTTTGAATTCGGCAACACGAACACGGGCATTACTAATATCTGTGTCGACAGTTCTGCCTTCGCATTGCCCGATCTTGCGTTCCCCACTGACGGGAAAGAAAGGCACTGCTTTGTGGCTGCAGACTGAAAGCTCGGGGCCCTTTGGCAAAACTTCTCTAAAGCCGGGGCTCACAACCTGAACTTCTAGCGGGCCAGTGGGATGGGACAGAAATGGGACCGATGGCTTCTGCTAGGGAATAAACAGACAACTCCTGCCCATCTGCTTTGCGTTCGCTGGAAGTGCCAGTAGCTGTGCTTCTGCCGGCACAGGGGGGAGGCGGCCCACGTTGAGCAGCCATGCCACCAAAGGGAAAGGGCCCTAATGTGTCAAAATGTAAGGCTAAGTGCCAAATGGATCGCTCAGTAATTAAACTGTTGGAGAAGTCACGAAGCCTGAATTCTAGCTTTTAAACCTCTTTGAGCTCCTCCAACATTCTTGGAAGTACACATGACCTGCAGACAATCGGGACTGCACTTGAACGCAGCCGCGGGGGGAGAGGTCTTGGGCGGAGCAAGTCAGGGGGACCCACAGAAGGCTCTCCTACCTTCACAGGCCAGGGGTTTCAACTTCTAGAGAGGAGAGGAGGGGCAGAAAGGCATGAAGCAATGAGAAACTTAGTTCTGAAAAGAATGCCTGCCACTCTAAGTCGTCTTTCTTAACGATTTTTCAAAGTCAAATGGGTATCTTGGAATATTACACAAATATCAGGAAAGTCACTCGACGGGGAAAAAAAAAAATCACATTAAAAGCCATTTGTTGTTACAACCCAAGTAAGCCTTTAAGGGCCAGGGCATTACAGAATAAACTGAAGTTACAGGCTTCTGGTGCCTCTCATGATCGGGGGCATGAGGAATAGCGATCACAGAACACGCTGGGCAGTGGGCTGGTGGCGGGGCTGCCCTGAGGACCGGAAGTGCGTAGGTGCAAGTGGATCCAGGTCCTCTGCTCACATCTCAGGCAAGGGGCGGTCTGTAAACACTGCACTGTGATCTCTCAGGAGGAAAAGGGATACGAGAACCACCACTCTCTTTCCATCTCCTTCCCCAGACATGGCGGGCCTACCCTGCTGGACTCCCCCCCATGTTTTTGTTTTGTGTGTGTGTGTGTGTGTGTGTGTGTTTCAAGATTTTATTTATTTATTTGACAGAGAGAGAGAGAGAGAGAGATCACAAGTAGGCAGAGAGGCAGGCAGAGGGGGAGGGAGAAGCAGGCTCCCCACCAAGCAGAGTCTCCAATGCGGGACTCAATCCCAGGACCCTGAGATCATGACCTGAGCTGAAGGCAGAGGCTTAACCCACTGAGCTACCCAGGCACCCCACATGCTTTTGTCTTTTAAACCATTTCTTATTGTGGTAAGATAAAATTTTTGAACAAAAAAATACCCAAATCTTGCCATTTTAGCCATTTTTAAGTATACTGTTCAGACACTGATTGCATTCATGATTCTGTACAATCATTATTACCACTGTTCCCAGAAGTTTCCATCACCTCAAACAGAAACTCTTAGACCCATTAAAGCCCAACTCCCCATCCCCCCTTCTCCCTGGGCCCCCTGGAAACCCGAATGCACTTTCCGTCACCATGAATTTGCCTCCGGTGAGGCTTCTACAGGTAAGGAATTCTACCGTATCTGTTCCTTTCACATCTGGCTTCTTTCACTTAGTGTAATGTTTTCAAGGTCAATCCCAGCCGTGCCCTTCGTCAGAATCGTATTCCTTTTTATGGCTGGGTAATATGCCATTGTGAGGCTGGACCGTATTTTGCTTATCTGTTCATCCACTCCTGGGCACGTGGGTTGTTACCAACCTCGGCTGCTGTGACAAGTGCAGCTTTGCACCTCTACCTCCCTCCATTGTTGTCCCCACTTGGCAGACCCGGGGACTGAAGCAGGGCAGCAGAGATTCCTGGGGACAGGGGCTGCATTGCCTCGAAAGGCCGTCCTCTCCGCTGCTTCGCAAACCTGCTTGTCACAGATGTCTGTGGCATCTGGTTGTGTCTGGGGGCTGGGCCACTTTCAAAACTCACTCTGGTTTTCTCCCTCTTGCTTCGCGTCTCCTCCGCCGGACTTTGAGAGGCCGCAGGGAGAAGTGGGATGTGCCAGAAGGGCCCTCCCGGCTCTCCATGGTCCGTTTGCTGGTCTCCATGGGTGGGGGTCTCTCTGAGCTTCACTTCCTGTCCCCGCAGCTGAGAACCCACCTGCCCTCCACAGGAGGCCTTGTGGCTGAGGCAGTGGCATTGACGTGCCCGTGGCCCCCAGTGGCACAATCCCCTGGTCCCCCTTTCCTTCGGCGCTAACTGCCTTCCCCAGGCACCCACTCACCCAAGCTGATGGATTGTTCTTGTTGTTCTGTTGTTCCCCACCTCGATGGCTACAGGGTTCTGCCCCGGGGCTGCTGACCTCACAGACCCCCTGCGTGGGGAGCGTGCCACAGAGCCTGCCTGAGGGAGACATTTTCAAACGACACCAGGTACCTGGGCACAAAGATGGAGTTGTGCAGGAAGTTCTCAAAGACTTTGCGGTACTCGGCCTCCTCCTTCTCGGCCTGCTTCTCGGCCTCCGTTTTGGGGCAGGCGCAGCAAGGCCCCTTCTCTCCTCCACACACCTCAGTCTTGGGATTCTCCGTCACCTCCTCGACGTCGATGGTGCCGTCGGCGTACTTCCTGATGGGGATTTTGTCTGCTCGGGAAAGAGAAGCCCGACAAGGGCAGACGTGAAGGCTAAGTCTGGTGGGCCAGTGGGCCGGTGGGCAGAAGGGGGCAGCCGTCAGCACGCTTAACCCAGAACGTGGCCGGTCTCTGAGGACGGGCTCCAACTGTCAGGGGCTATGTGGTACGTTGGAGCACGGATACTCCAGACTGTGGGAGTTCGGTTCCAGGTCCACACCCTCCCCCCGCCATGCGCCACCCCCACCTTACCTTTGGAGCAGTAATTGTGCCGGTAAAGGTAGCTGTCCTGGGGCTGCCGTTGCCACCTCACGATGTAGTAACTGAGGTTGCCGTTGGGCAGGGACGGCGGGTTCCACTTCACGATGAGCTGGGAAGAGGAGTTGGACGCAGAGAGAACGTCCAGGGGAATGGAAGGAACTGGAAAGGGGAACACAGGCCATTTCAGAAAATGGAGCGCACCCTGAATCCAGGTGGTCACTAGATCACTGAACCACTATAAGCCTACAAGAAGCCACGGGTTTGACCCGGACACGCAAATCGAGAAGGAAACCTTCTTTTGAAACTGCATTAATTTAAGCGCCCGCATTTCTCTTTGTACTATCTACTCTCAGATCATCTCTATGAAAACAGGACGGAGAGGCCCGTGGAGAAAAGTTGGGGGTGGGGGACCTGCCAGGGTTACAGGTGGGTGACTTAAAAACTTACAGCTAATTCCAACACCAGTCCAACCACCAGTCTCCAAATCGCCGGACTCCAGCAGTTCTAGCAAGTGGTGGAAAGGACTGATTTGGGTTTCATTTGAGGTTCTGGAACTCTGATAAAAGTGGCAAGATGCCAAAATGAAAGGGGGGCAGTGAGAAAGGGTGAGAGTGTGTGTGCACACGTGCGTGTGTGCATGGGGTGTGTAAGAGGCGTGGAAGACGAGGACCTGCAAGTCTCTCTCTCTTTTTTTTTAATTTATTCATTTGACAGACACAGATCACAAGTAGGCAGAGAGGTAGGCAAAGAGAGAGGGGGAAGCAGGCTCCCCACTGAGCAGAGAGCCTGACTCGGGCCTCGATCCCAGGACCCTAAGATCATGACCTGAGCTGAAGGCAGAGGCTTTAACCCACTGAGCCACGCATGTGCCCCAGAGTCTCTCAGTTCAATAACCTCACTTCCGTGGGATAAATGAGATAGGACAAGGGAAAGCAGTCCAAAACCCAAACACACAGCAATGGCTTCTGTTACCAGCCAAAGAATATTCACTTATAGGCAAAGCATAATCATCTGGTCAAGCTTTATGTGCTACTGCCTCTCAAACCGAAACCCAGAGCCACCTCATGTATAAAGGGCAAACACACCCCAGGGCTGCTGAAATCCTATTTTCCTCGGGTTCCCAAGAAAACACTGATTTTCGGGGGTTTTCCAAAGTGCAAGAGACCTCTTTACTGTCTATCACTTAAACAACATTATCATCCAAGCCACTTTTTAAAATTTCAAAGGGGCGAGGAGCTTAAGGGTACTTTAAGGCCCATAATATCATAGACAAGGTTCTGAACACCTATACGGAGTGCTGCTTTAGGGAAAAGCTGTGACTAACACCAGCTTTTTCAGGAAAAACATAACCACTGGATGCTCGACCACTTTCAGGTTTCCAAAGTCAAGTATTTCAAGAATAAACAGCACACCCCAGATGTTTCAACTGTAAGTGTCACAAAAAAAGCAGAGGCAGAGGACCAAGTCTTCCTCTGTCTCTACCACTTGTAAGGACAGGGGTCAAGATGTAGGGAACTGGCCCAGTTCCTATGGTGCTTAGTTTCCCATCTTTGGGGAAAGGAAATTGGTTTCTTAAGAATTTGACATATAATAAGGGGCGTATGGGTGGCTTAGTCGGTTGGGTGGCTGACTCTGGATTTTGGCTCAGGTCATGGTCTTGGGGTCCTGGGATCAAACCCCACATTGGGTTCTGTGTTTGGTGGGGAGTCTGCGTGAGGATCTTCTCTCTCCTCTCTCTCTGTCCCTCCCCCTACTCACTCACTCTCTAAAGTAAGTGAATGGATTTAAAAAAAAAAAAAAGAACTTGTCATAATAAGAAAAAATGTTGTTTTTCCTGAGCTGGGTACAATAAATTACTTCCAAACCTAGAAGAATAACTTGTTTTGTTGCCTTTGAGCCTCTGTTACAGCATCCCACACCCAGAATCAGAAATCTGTGCCAGATTTATTTCTATAAACACTTCAGGGCCCGTGACATGATTGTGACCACTTATGGGATCCTTCAGATGGGGCAGGGGAGGAGGGAGGGGGAATGAGGCACGTGTGAGCCAAGGGTTTTCCCCATCAACACTTCTTCCTCACCCTCTCTGCTATTTAAATTTATTTCGTGCTACCTTATGGGTGTTTTATAAAACAGCCACCGTCCAAGGATATTTATCATTGCATTTAGAAATGATGTCCATTTTCCTACCTCTAAGCTGGTTTTCATATACTTGGCTAATAGACACAAACATTTGCTTTCATTAGTTCCAGATTCTGGAGTTGAGAAAAATGAGGTGGTTTAGAAAATGAAGACAGAGACAGAAGGAGGAACATTTTCACCAGCAAATTTCTGGAATGTCCACAGTATACTCTGTCTGACGCTTTCCAAATTCCGTCTACCTCCTTGGAACCCTTGCCTCTACAGAATGTAGATGGAAAACCCACGAGCTGCGTGAGGTAACTGGAACACCAAATCAGCATGTGTTCAGTTTCTGGAGGTTCAACTATGAAAATAAAACAGTGGGTTGAATCCTGGCTGGGTCCTCCAAACAAACCACCCCAGCCCAGTAGGAGGACCTGGGCTCACTGGCACAGAGCAGGCAGATGACGGAAGATGGGCCAGGAAGATGGCCCAGAAGAGCTTAGGGTATTGGGACTGGGAAAAAAAATAATATGATAGAGCACTAGATATTGATAAGAAACACATACAAGACAGACTCGTCCAGGATCGAGACATCTTATAGTAAGCACGGTGAGCTCATGAAAAGTACGGGATGGGTGCTGTGTGGCTACCTGAAGCATTGGTGCGAATGTACAAGATTTCACTCTTGGCCCCGCGGATGTGGTCGTTCTCCACCATGGTGAGGGTCACCGCCTTGACATACACCGCATACTGCGTCCAGGGCTTTAGTCCTTGCAGTAAAATGCCAGGCTCGACATCCTTGTTGGGAGGGAGGTCCACATCTACCATGTTCCAGCTGTTGGAGCCACAGGCATCTTGCCCGTCATACTCCGTGACGTTTTTAAAAGGTCTAGGAAGACAGTAGATGAAGCTCAGAGGAAGGTTTAGGTCTCTGACATCAAAGCTCACTGAAATCTTCCCCAGAGGCCTAGCATGTCACACTTTCTATAACAGGAATTCTAAATAAAACAGAAAGTCCATTGGATTTGTTTCGAAGAATAAAATAAAATGGACCCCAGATTCCACATTTACAAACGCACCATAGAATGGCATACCCTGCCCCAGGAAGGGTAAATTCTGATTGTTACTGGGATGGAAAACACTGCTCCTTAAGCATGCAGGCAAAGGCTCATTTTCTCTCTTCCAATCATGGCATTTTTCACCATTAAGAAAAAACAAGCATAATCATTTCATGCAAACATCAGCTACCGATGAAGAATAAAACTTTGGGGGGGAAAGGACTTTTGCTACAGAAAAAAGAGCTTCTAAAATAGAGATTCAAAAATCTCATTTGCTTACAAACAATTGTGATTGTTTAGTATCTGATAATATTCAAATATTTAGTTTCCGGATTGTCTCGGAAACTAGCACCAGCTCCTTGGTGAGATTATCAGCCGACACTGCCAAAGCACTGGGGGAACTATCAAAGAGAAGAGAGTACTTTGCACACATGCTTGGGTGGGGAGGGGTTCTCCAGCTATCAGATGAAAGGGCTGGACAGCCCCTGCGCCCTGGCTTCTGAAACAGAGGTTAACCTACCCCTCCCTGTCCTCACGACGGAAGACCATGAATGACTCCCATCCATAAACACACTGAACACCTAATAATCCGGAGACCCGCTTTTTTCACAGCTATCACCCTGGGGGAAAGAGGACCAGATACTGTCCTTGGCAGCTCTGGTTCCAGCGCTGAGGAAGCCAGTCACTGGGGAAGGAGACCTACGATATCACAGTGGGAGCTGGATAAGGAGGGTGACTACGGAGGCTGGTGGTACCACCTGGCTAAGGAGGCAAAGGAAGGAAGAGGGAGACCAAAAGAGCTGCCATCTAGAGGAATAAGTCACAGCTACCGAGGCAGGTAAATATAACCGGAAGGCACGAGAAAAGCCCCCAGCAGATTTTGGGATAGATCATGAAATGTTCAGAACACAGAGGTCAGTCTCTCTCCCTTTTCCCTCCCTAGTTCATGACCTAGAGCAGAGGACCAGGTCTTGGGAAGGGCTCATGGAATAACGTGATATATCTGTCTGGGGGTCCCCTCCAGGGAGCTGAGCATCCCACAGGGTGTTCCTGGAGTATGGGTCAGTGGACACATCCTCTATCCCACTTCATGAATGTTGGGACTTAACCTAATTCTCTAAAACACAAGCTTTTCTCTTTGCAATTATTTTATTCAAACCCCTCTAAATTACCCACTGAAAAAACGGGAGGCCTCAGGCTAACACCGTGATGGTGTGGTCGTCACCATGGTGATGGATATCCTGTGACAGCTGAGAGGGACGGTGAGGATGAAGCTCCGCCTTCCCCGCCCACAGCCACGCCCACGGCCACGCCCACAGGACCCCACCGAGCGCAGAAACTCACGCTTCCTTGTAGTAGACGGTGAAGCTGATGAGGTCCCTGTAGTCAGGGGGCCGGTAACGGTGCCACGTTATGATGATGCGGTTCTTCCACGTGGTCGTAGAGGTGAAGTGCAGGACGTCGCTTTCACCTGGGGCACAAAGGTACATCTGGGACAGATATCAACACCCTTTTCCTCCACCCGTCAGACAAGTCACCTGCCCCGCCCTGTCTCCCCCTTCTCCAAAGTTGGCTGTGCACGCCAAGCCCTTTCCCGGACTTCTCAGTGGCTCTCATTTCTACTGAGAACCCAGACATTTTACCACACGGAGCTGCAACAAAGCTCGCGCCTTTGTTTCAGCACAACTGGTCGCATTTGGACGTGAATCTGTGATTCCTAACCTGACAGGGAGGAACTGCTTGATTGAGCAAGTCACCTGGTCTTCCAGTGGACCCCTAAGGCCCCGGGCTCCTGGGGGACCAAGGAAGATGAGGATAAGCCTTGCTCTTCTGTGATATGCTGGCACCCATCCAGGGGTTCTGTGATCCCCCTCGTTCTGTGCAACTGGCAAAGTCACGCCAATGGCCCAGGTGTGCCATCGATGGGGGGGGACGCTTTTCTGTGTCTAAACTTGGCATTAACCTGGAAGAATACAGACACCCCTGGAAGACCTCCGGCTGGGGCTGACACGCTGACAAGAATAATGTCATTGGCCAAGCTGCCCGTGCGCCAGGGGAAGTCGCTGGAGAGCTACAGCGGGGATCTTGCCCTGAGCCCCGACTTGTTCTTCCGTCCAGATTCAAATGACCCTCAAGAACCAGGGCAGAGTTGCTGACTGCTTCCCCTCACGGAGACCAGAAGCTTCCCTGACCGACTGTCCTTGTCCGCCGCTATTTGCCTGAATCCCGACGCGTACTCAGCGGGTGAAGCAGAGGCTAACGGCGGTCAAAACTAAGAAGTCAGCGGGGCAAAACATGCTGGTCTGAGGTTAGAACTAAGCTGTAGCTCCTGCTAATGTGTTATTTGAGGAGAAAACATGATTTTGTTTTCAAAGGAAAGTAACGGCTACTGTATTCACAGTCCTACAGATGAGACTGGCTGACGGGGCCGAGAAAATGCTTGGGAAATGCTCAGCCACATCAGCCCTGCCCTGGTCCGAACAGGGGGACTGGTGGGGGCTGCTGCGGGCGGGTGAGGGAGAAGGTGCCAGCTGCCAACACACCAGGCAGCTTCGTGTCAGGCCTCTTCCCTCTTCCTCCAGAGCAATCTGCGTGTCTACCAGGTAAATCCAGACACCAGCAAAACGAATCAGTCAAATGTTAATGGTTTCACAACGCCTCCCCTCCCGTGTGTGTGTGTGTGTGTGTGTGTGTACATGTGAGCAAATCGCCTCTGATCATGTAAATTACTCTATTTTTTTTTCCTAGTACCCTTCCCTTATTAAAAGCTGATGGAAGAGAGACAATTTAGTTTTATAACCCTCTCCAGCCGAACAGAACCACAACATTTTAAAAAGCGGCTTGATAAACAGGGTTAGAGGAGAGATGTGCTGTTAGATCTCAGATACAAGAGCTGAACGTATATATAACCACGGCAAGGTTATAATTATGTGGTTCTCAATTTAAAAGCGGCATCCGTTCATCGAGGTGGGCGCTCTCTATCCTTTCCGTGTTGGGGTGGGAGTGAGGAGGAGGCCAAGAGAGAGACAGGGAACCCATGGCCACCATGCTGGGCTTGGAGC
Source organism: Lontra canadensis (assembly GCF_010015895.1). NCBI lineage: Eukaryota > Metazoa > Chordata > Mammalia > Carnivora > Mustelidae > Lontra > Lontra canadensis. Next base: position 6,382,754 of record NW_022631083.1, on the reverse strand, counting down.
TCAGTCCCCTCTGCCCTGAGGCTTCCTCTATACTGGGGGAGACTGAGCCGAGTGTGCTCCCCAGCAATGGAGAGGACTAGCTCTTCCTTGAAAAATGATCTCACTGTCTACCTATGCCTTAAAAGACATTTAACCCTACATTCTGTAAGCACTTCTTCTTCTTTTTTTTTTTTTTTTATCAGAGAGAGAGAGAGAGAGAGAGCACGCATGAGCAGCGGAAGGGGCAGAGGCAGAGGGAGAAACAGGCTCCCCGTTGAGCAGGGAGCCCGATGCGGGATTCAATCCCAGGACCCTGGGATCATGACCTGAGCCAAAGGCAGCCGCTAAACCGACGGAGCCACCCAGGGGTCCATGTAAGGCACTTCCGTAAAATACTCCCTTTGAGCAGGAGCCCATTTCTAAATGTTCAGCACACTCCTAGAGATGCTAAGGGACACTGACAAGTAAGAATCTATCATGAATTGGCCCCACTACTGACTCTGAAGATACACACACATCGGAGCAAAGTGCTGGCTCATGAGGCCCCGTGTCTTCCCCCTGCCCCCAGCCCCGAGTGAGGCAAGGGGGGTGCCACCCACAGAGCTAGCCATTGCTGCAGATCAGCAGAGGGGATGACTTTGTCACAGCTGCTGGGGCCACTCACAGGACGCTCGCTCTCCGTTGTTCCTGGTGTTTATGTCCCCTTTGCTCTGGCGTCCTTTCGTCCCCGTCACCTCCTCCATGCGGTAAATCTCGGACACACACAATTTGGGATTGAAAGCAAAGTACATCTTCCCAGCTTTGATGGTCAGGTTGCGATGGTCCCAGTCCCACAGCTGCTGCAAGTTCTGGTTGTCGAGGACATAGAAGGAGTAGTTCCTGGAAGCACAGAAATGCCCGTGAGTGCTCCGGCCCTTTCCCAGTGCCCCCGCCCGCCTGCCGGTCATCCCACGCCGGTCCTCCTCGGCACAGGGCTCCAGAACACGCTGCCTTTGCCAAAAAGAGATTCAGTTCTTAACAGTGTGTGAGAGTGGACAGTTACTGTTAACAATAGCAACAGCATGATTCAAGGACAGCATATTGAAATCGATAAGACACTAATTAATTTTAGGACCTCTATTACCAACAAATAATGCCTCTCACACCAGAGGATATTACTGGAATCATTCCGGAGAAATGCCTTTGGGTATTTTTCTCGGAGCAGAGTATGTATAACGAACTTGAAATCAGTCCATGGGAGAACAGATATGCTCGGCTAGTCAACCTGAACGGCTTACATATTTGCTGGAGAGTTTGCTGTTACCCTTGGGGGTAAATCCCATCTGTGCCATCCGCGGCCTATGGTGGGCTAGGAGAGGGAACGGGGCAGGGACACAGCCCCGGTGGTGGACCAGCCCTGGGCCAGCTCCCTCCTGCAAATTCACCCCATCCTAAAAAGCTTCAACCACAGTCCCTAGAGAAGGTGGGGGAAGAGAGCCCCCTTTGGGCAGTGCCCTTACCGCCCCCCCTCACCCAATCCAGGCAGCAGTGACTCAGTGACCAACACTCCCAGGTTAGTGTGCACAAGGCTTGTTTTTGGATAGCTGGGCCCCCTTCCCAGAGTTTCTCATTAGTAGGGCTGGCTGGGCCAGGAATCTGCATTGCCAACCTGCAGCCAGGTGATGCTAGTACTGCTGGTACTGGGATCACACTTGGAGGGGCACTGGGCTAACAGGTGCTTGGCACCAACAAGGGGGGGGCTGTTGGTCAGCAACAAGCTGACCAAGTGAGATACGGTCCTGCCCCTAGGTGGGGAGGACGCAGAAGCAGAAGCTCCACCTGTTGACTGAAGGAAAGACGGAAGCATGGCCAGAATTAGCAACAGCGATCTCCGGCTGCCCAGAGAGAAATCCATCATCTGGGGGTGGGAGCATAGACAGCTACAGCTGGGGGGTCTGGAGAAAGATCCAGGCTGTATACCTCTTTCTCTAGGTAGGCAGGACCATCCTGCCCATCCAAGTCCTCCGTGATGAAAGGTCTACTCCCCACGGACCTTTCCCGTCCCCCTCCTGGTCCCCAGCGTCAGGCTTTCCGGAGCTCACTCAAGCACTTCATGCAGAATGGAGTCTAGGAATGGGTGTAGCACTCTGAGCTACTGTTAACATCCACTGAACGATTCAACACACAAGCTGCAGAGAAGAGAGGATGGCCTGCTTTCCAAAGCCAGGAGAGCCGGGGCAGAAGTCCAGAGCACTCCTCTGTCCCAGAGGCTGTGTCCATGGGGCCTGATGGGTTTCCTTGCACATATCACACCAGCACCTCTACCCACTCGGTCAACCCCAGCCTGAGTCTCATTAAGAAGAAAGCAGAAGTTATGGTTCTAATAAGGCCTAGTGGACTCGTGACACCTGCCTGGGAACTCACCAGGGAGTTCAAAGACGAGGGTCCAGGACTGCAAAGGTCATTAATGAGCCACGTAGCCATAGGCAGTTCCCTTAGTGCTCTCTGTAGCCATGCAGCCAGTTTTCTTGGAGGGACAGGGGCACGAACACACACTCACAGGACAACAAGGTTTATGAGCACCTGAGCTCCCTGTTTGTCTTACAAGTCTAAAACCCTAATGCCCGAGAGGAGTCACAGAGCTGAGGGGGACTCTGTCCCATCAGCCTGAGCCCAAGCCCTCCAGAGGCACTGGGCCCCATGCACAGACGTGCAGGGGGTGGGAGTGGGAGCCCTGCCTGCACATGGTTCAGTGGGCAGAGGGAGTCCAAGGGCAGCACCTCTGAAACCACATGAGTCTTCTCACTGACCCACCCTGGTTGGACACATTCAAGGCCACCAAGCAGGTGGCAAAAACTTGAGTTGACAGATACTTTCCTCTCAGGAAGAGCTCACTCCCTGACACATACATCCACTGGAAAAGGAGCCTCAGACACTGTCGACATGAATCTACTTGGGATATGCAACACAAGCCCAGGTATGCAGGCGGGAAGCGCTGGGACATGGCAAGGTGAGACCTGCCATCCCTTGGGGACAGTCGCCACCCACATCTCCTTGCTCCCCCAGTGCCAGGCTGTCGCTGATGCTGGGTGATTGGGTCGTCAGACGACCGAAGGTGGGGTTTGCAGGTAGAAACCAGAGGCCTCCTAGGCAGGCCCATTCTTGTCCACGAATACGTCCAGCTCTCAAGGACACTCTGTAGTGCCAGCACCAAGGTCTGGCTGCTCCCAGCTTCCTCAGCTGGCTCCCGTGGGATGAAACCTCCTTGTCAGTGCAGAAACCTCTAGGCCAGAAGGAAAGGCATTAACCTGGTCAAACCTCTGTCTCAACACAGAATGAGGCTTCTTTTTAGTAGACGGATCTCGCGGGCAGGGAACAGAAACTGCACTGAAAATACCTCCTGAACAAAACATGCTTCTTCCCATGGGAGGAAGCATGAATTATAAATCAGGAATTTGACAAATGAATGGCAGGCCCACTGAAATTCTCTGTGTGTGATTAATCACTTTGAAAAGGAAGATTATCTTTTTACAGTAAACACAAACATTTTTTTTTTACAACACTGAGAAGGTCTGGAGCCAGGATACCAGTATCAATAAAACCCAGGCGTTATGGAGCCTCTGTGAGCAACAGAAAAACAAAAATAAAAATCTCATCAGAATAATAACCAAACCATTCATGAGCTGCCTGTCAATACTGTTTTGTTTTTCCAACCCTGGGCTGGGGCCTAGCTCCCCCCAAATTCCCCATCTATGATCAGGTGACAGTTAAGAGATGGCAAAAGGCAGAGACCTGTCTGAACATTTTACACACACACACACACACACACACACACACACACACACACCCCTTCTCATTGTCTCCTAAAGGGAATGACTATACAAGTCATTTGCTCAGTAAATGTGATTTCCTAATTGTTCCTAGACTTCCTGCCTTTACATTCAGAAAATATTTTAAAAATTAACTTGTTTATTTTTTCTGTAGCTTACACAGATGGCTGGGTTTTACAGATCTTGGTATTGACTCCCAGCCTTCTTAGTGAGGCAAAAGATGTTTGTTTCTGTACTTGGGTTGGGGGAGGGGGCGTCTGATAGGAGGTAGACCGACTGAGGTAAGTTGAAAGCGGTTGGTCATTTCCGTGAGGATATCTGTGTGTTATCTGTGTGGATCTTCTGGATGCCTACTGTACACTATACGCAGAGGTGTTTTATGGATGGCTCCAGGCTTGGGGTTGTCTTACCTCTGATTTGTCAACAACCACCGACCTCCCCACCTGCTCTGATGAAGGGCAGGAAGGATGTGGAAGCAGAGGAAAGCGAAAGTGCTGGGGACTGGCACGGTGCATAGAAGACGACCCCAGAGCTGGGGTTTGGAGCATCGTTTTTGAGAATCCAAAGATCAAAGGGTCTGAGTGACATCTCCACCACTTACTAAAGCAACAACACTAGACAACACATTTATTTGGCTTCTCCCAGCCCAGGAGCAGTGGTAGTGGAAGGCTGGGAGTCCAGAAGATGGGGGTAGGAAGGGATATCCCAACCCCCTCACCTCACTCCCCTTCAGTCCTTACTAACAAACCGGGAAAAAAAAAAAAATCTGCAAATAACACAACTGATGATTCCCTTTCGCTTCTCAGAGGAAAAAGCATGGACTCTTTCCGGCTGTCTCTAGGGGGCATCAGAACCCAGCACACAGGGCTGTCTCCAGCATCCCAGCAATCTGCAACAGATCCAGGATTTGGCTTTTTCACAGATGCTCACACCACGTCCAATCTCCTTCAAATCCAATGTTTACACCAACCTTGGGGGTTCCGCAAGGCTGGGGATTTATATTCAAGTGGCACCGGGTACCAAAGAGAAACTCAGAAAATGCTTCCTCTTCGAGGGTTTTCCAAATAGCTTAACCGAGGTATAATTTACCTACCTGAGGATACAGAGCCACGAGTTTCAGTAAATACATCCAGCTGTCCCACCAGCACCACTATGCAGTTTCTGAACACTTCCACGATGTCAAGGTTCCCTCGCTGCAATGGTGGTCAGGCTCTACTCCTGCCCCCAGCCCTTGCCAATCTGCTTTCTGTCTCCATAGTCCTGCTTTCGCTAGAAACTAATGGAATCATACTATGTGTAGCCCTTTGTGTTGGCTTTTTTTTTTTTTCACTTAGCTTAACCTTTCTGAGGTTCACCTGTGTTGTTATATCATTGTCGCAGTACTATTCCATCGCACCCCATTTCGTTTATCCATTCATCTGTTAATGGATATCTGGATTGTTTCCCGTGGGGGTTTTTTTTGGGGGGGGGAAGCAGGAGGGGGCTCAAGTGAATAATATTGTTATGAACATTCACATTCAAGTCTTGCGTGGGCATGTTTTCATTTCTCTTGGGAAGAGATTGGGTAGAGCCTGGAAATGCTGAGTCACATGGTTGAGTCTTTTTAAAAGTCCCAGGGAAGTATTAACATGCAGCTGCGTTGCAACATAATCTTAGAGTTGTAGGAAGGTAGAATGAAGCACTAAGTGTTGCAAAGTCAAGGGCTGGGGTCATGAGCATAGAGATGCCCAAATGTACCCAAGAATTTCTAGTCTTAGAACCCTATTACCTCCATCTGCTTTTAGGTTTTTTGGGGCAATGATCCTTGGTGGTACCAAAGAATCCGAAATTTTACCTCTTTCTTTGTCTCATGCCCTAAGAAGGGTTCACTTCGAGGTCGTTCACCTCAGGGAACAGTCCAGATAACATAAATATCCGGTTTTCTATTCAAGGGCTTAAAAATGAGTCATTTTCTAGAAATCTTATACATGTGTATTACAAAATCCACTTCCTTCTTAAACAGCAGAAAAACCTGGATTTTCTTAATGTCTAAGGTTATTACTCTAGAAACACATCACATTACACAGACTGAGTGACATCCTCTAGGGAACCCAGATGTCTTAGTTCTTAGGGACAAACTGATGACTGCCTGATGCCGTCTGGGGCTCATTCTCCAGCCACTGGAACGTTGGAACGTGATTCCGCCTACCTCTTTCACCACCCTGGAAATCCGATTACGAAGTCGGCTTGCTCTGGATATAGACTAGAGATCTACTCTAGCTATAGTGCTTAAATGTCATGTTCTGGACGTGACTCAGGGGTCTGGGCTGCTCAGGGGACTTGGAGGCAGGTCCCAGTTCCAGTTTGGAAAGCCAAGGTGGTCAGATGCCAAGGAACCCAGCACTTTGAATTCCCCATCAAAACAAAATGCTCGGGACGCCTGGGTGGCTCAGTGGGTTAAGCCGCTGCCTTCAGCTCAGGTCATGATCCCGGGGTCCTGGGATCGAGTCACGCATTGGGCTCCTTGCTCAGCAGGAGCCTGCCTCTCTCTCTGCCTGCCTCTCTTCCTGCTTGTGTGCTTTCTCTCTCTCTCTCTTTCTGACAAATAAATAAATAAAATCTTTAAAAAAACACAAAAACCAAAATGCTCTAAGAATCCCATCCTACTGAACCAAACGGAGGCACTAACTTATGTTTTCACTGCCTGTAGAAGATCAAGAAAAATAGTACTTAAAGGCAATGGTGTGACAAATATCTAGGAAAAAAGGCAAAGAGCTTTGGGGATTCACATATGAGAAGAAGAAATAACGGGACACAGCAGTGGTATTTAATCTCAGCTACACAGTGAAACTACTTTGGATTTTTAAGAAAAATCAGTGATGCCTGGATCCTGCCCCCAGACATTCTGACTGAACTGGGAGTGCATTTTGGGTTATTGGGACTTTTTTTTTTTTTTTTAACCTAGCCCCACCCAAGATGGTTCTAACGTCAAAGTCTGGGAACCACTGGGATAAAAGTTATTTTGGCTTAAACCAAAGACTCACAGAAATGAAATGTCCAGGTGGCTTTGTTAACACTCCTGCAGCTCAAAAGCCTTGACTGCATTCCATTGCCTACCTAAATTATAACCTCCACACCCGGGTGCATAACACCTTACGTAATTCTAATACCACTTACCTCTCCAGCATTATTTGCCAAACAGGTCCCAGGATGCCCCAACTCGCTGCCTTTGCTCTGACTGCCCTATCCTGAACTGCCTTCTCCACCCTCCGCTTTCTGAGTGTTTCTGGAAACCCTTCAAGGCCCATCTCAAATGCTACCTCTTCTTGAAAGCCTGTGGGATTTTTTTTTTTAAAGATTTTATTTATTTGACAGAGAGAGCGGGAGAGATCACAAGTAGGCAGAGAGGCAGGCAGAGAGAAGAGGAAGCAGGCTCCCCGCTGAACAGAGAGCCCGATGCGATGCGGGGCTCAATCCCAGAACCCTGAGATCATGACCTGAGCCAAAGGCAGATGCTTAACCCACTAAGCCACCCAGGCGCACCCTGTGGGATCTTCTTAATCAGATTCTCTGCCTCTTCTTCATGCCCATGGCACATTCCTTTTCTTTCCCTCTTAGCTCCCTGCAAGTTCTGCTTTGCATTGTTGTTGGCATGAATCTGTCTTATTCCTTTCTTCTGTGCTTCTCTCTGACTCTTCCCTCCTTGCAGGAGTGAGGAGAGCTGGTCAAGGGCTGGGACTTAGTGTCTTTCCTGAGTCTGAGGATGCACAATAAAGAACGGATTGTTGCTACTGGTCACCTCCGATCCAAAGAACTGTGGGGGCGTTCGTCACAAGTGAGAATGGCCTTTACCTCTTTTAATCCTGGGTAAGTTAGGGAGGTGAGAGTACCCAACTCCCATCCAAACAAGCAAGATTCTCCAGCACCCCAGCTAAACATAGAGCATGTAGGAGGGATAGGCTGGCAGGACAGTATCCTCAGTGCTGCAGGGCCCCTGATCAGCAGCAGGGTATGAAAACCTAAGGCCCATTTGCCCTCCCTGGTCATCTAAAATGTTCACGGCATGGCAGGAGCTTGGAGTGTACTTGAGCTTGGAGAAGTTCCAAACACCTGAGCAATGGCAGGCATCCTTAAAGTGTTCCCAATTGGGACATCCGGTGTTATACAAGTTTCAGATGATGAGAAATGTACGTTAAATTATCCATGCAAATAAAAGTCCCGTCTTAGTTCTCAGCTCCATAGAAGGGCGTAATACTTTCAGTTAACACATGGCTAAAAGATAATCCCATCATGTAATAATTCTTCATAAAAATTAAATTCTTGGGGTGCCTGGGTGGCTCAGTCGAAGCATGGGATTCTTGGTTTCAGCTCCGGTTATGATCTCAGGGTTGAGAGATCGAGCCCTGATGTGGGCTCTGGGTTCAATTCGGAGCCTGCTGGAGAGTCTTTCCCTTTTTCTCTCCCTCCCCCTCTATTGCTCTCAAATAAATAAATAAAATCTTTAAAAAAAATTTTAAATTCTCCTTCCAGTTTTCCCCTCTATGTCTATCACTTGTTCAGCCTGGAAAAAGAAAAAGTGTATCATTAAGCAGCAGGAAAAGTTGCAGATCCTGACCTGCTCCCCCCCCCCAGCCCAAAAAAGGTGTTTTCCAACACGAGGGATTCCAGAAACAAACCTACCTGGAGAGAGGGGAAAAAAAAAACATGCTAACATCCACTTTAAGATTTTAATACAACAAACGAGAACCAGCACCTCAAAAGGCAGAACCCCAGCATGCCATCCATGTTAAGTGATTTGCGATACTCGGGGGCTGGGCATGGTAGCAGCCTCCCCAGAGATGCAAGGAGAAAGAAATTTTCTTCCTAGAGAATCAGTGTTCCCAGTGGGGAGGACAGTGTGCTTTTCAAGGAGGGAATGAAGAGCTGTCCTCACTCTTTAGCTGTATCAGAGGATGAAATTTTAAGAATTTGAGACTGACCAAGAGTTAGTCTGAGAAAAGTAGGGAGACTATAAAGAAACCCTTATGGGGTAACTTTACCAAGTCGGGGAAGATAAATCAGCATGGACAACCTTTCCCATGACCTTCCCACCTGTTTCTTTCCTAAATTATTTCCCCAAATTCTCTTTGGAAGGAATTCGCTCATTAATGGATGTCTGCTTTTATTTGAAAGCTTAAAGCCAGGCAAGAGCTGTATTTAAAGGGAGCATGAAGAGAAAGGTGTATACGCGAGGTACCCAGAGGACAACTGCTGGACAGAAACTATAGCAACAAGCACCAGCTCTTATCTGTCCTGTGCTGAAAAGCCTCTGGTTAGTTTAAAACCCCTATCATGAAGCTCATCTCTGCAGAAGGCGAAAATTCTACCAGTGTGCAAATCTGACAGGCTCATCAGTTAAACAGTTTTGTCCATTAGGATTTCTTTTATAACAAAATGAGCTATCCATACTCCTCCAAATCTCTTCCGTGCCAATATACAGTTTACCCCATAACGTGGGGGTTTGGGTGGGGACACTGCACAATCGCCAACTGACATAGAATTGTTGACATCCTCCAGACTTAACTACTAAGAGTCTACTGCTAACCAGAAGTCTTACAGTAACAGCTGACTAACGTGTATTTTGTATGTTATATGCATGATATACCACTTATAGTGAAGTCAGCTGGAGAAAATATTATTTAAAAAAAATAAGGAAAATACATTTACAGTCCTATACTGTATTTATCCAAACCAAACCAAACCAAATTATGTCTAAGTAGACCTGCACAATTCAAACCATGTTGTTCAAGGGTCAACTGTATTTTCTTCTCTTTTCTTTTTTTTTTTAAAGATTTTATTTATTTACTTATTTGAGAGAGAAGAGGGATGGGGAAGAGCAGAGGGAGAGGGACAAGCAGAACCCGTGTTCAGTGAGGAGCCTGATGTGGGGCTCGATCCTATGACCCTGAGATCACGACCTGAGCTGAAATTAAGAGTCAGATGCTCAACTGACTGAGTCACCCAGGCGCTCCTGTACTTTAAAAGATGGAATGATTTTACATAGTATAGCATTCTGGGGATAATGATGATTTATATCTGGGGTCAGTGATGAATTCACAGAGGGCTAAGCATCTGAGCCCCATTCCTGTTGTTCCTGTTTAAAGTTTCTTTAAACTTGCTCTGGTCCCCCAGAGCACCCCTTTCTGCTCTTTCCACAGTCACATCAAATACACAGCCCTTGACTGACAGGTCACAATGCCATTTTCCAGAACAGCAATATCCCAAGGATGGAGAATCATGGCTGCATGGGACTCTGCCCGAGGGGACGGGCCATCACGCAGGGGACACTGGCCTTCCCTTGGCTTCCTCCTTCCATCTTTGTAATAAGAAAGAGTCCTCACCTTAGTAACGTGGAGTTTTGAAATCATGCGACTTAGTTTGTAATAGGAGCACATCAGCCCATGAAATCTGGAGCACTTACCCCTCGAGCTGCTCCTCTCCTAAGATCTGGCGAAGGTTTTTTAGGAAGGACAAGGAGACCAAGGCGTGAGAATGGCGGATCTTCACGTAGCCTGTCACCACCTCAATGAGCCCCATGAAGTTCTCCAGTTCTGAGGCAATGTTATCTGTGAGAGGAGGGGGTCATGTTAGTGAGCGTTCATGTCCTGCGAGGATGACCCACTCAGTTTCTCACCAACACGTCAGGAGAACGATTCCATGCCGATTCTTGGTGCCTCTGAGAGACTCAGGTTGCTGGCACAGGGCCCGCCATCCTTATCAAAAATGTACCTCCCTGGCCTTGACTTTCAACGACCTCTCCTGGGACAGGGCCCCCCTCCAAGGCAGGGGAAGGAGACTTTCTAGAAGGCCGGGTACTGTAGCTCCCAGGCTGATTAACCAAATGTAAAATCATAAATACCAGACTGCCAATTAGCTAAGGCTGACAAATCTAGGGAACGTCTTTTAATACGCTCTGTCAACAGACAGCACTGCCTCCACAGTACAAGGGCATGACTGAATAAACAACATTTTCTCAGTCTCATTAGGAACTGCCTTTGCTGCATTTCCAGTTCCTAAGATACAGGGATCTATATTTAAAGAGTCTGTCTTACTAAGACCGGGAGAAAACACACCAAAATATTAACACACCAGGTTATCTGCTGGTGATTTTTCAAAATTCGTTTCTGGGTTTCTGAGTTTTCTATAATGCGCACATCTGATTCTCATAACGAGAGGACAGTTTGAGAAATAGTTGCTGCTACTATGTGTGTGAAAACAATGTAATCTATACACACTGTATTTCCCATCATCCTGTTTAGCCTGTCTTTTCCTCATAGTTTAAAAAAAAAAAAAAAGGAACATCAACTTTGGTTCAACTTATGCCAAAATTACAATAAATACTATAATCAGTTGGGTATGGTCCAACTAATGGGATTTTATTGCACATGATTTGTTGAAGGCTTAATGAGAGTTTCTATTTTGCTTTGAATTGATAAAAATAAAACAATAAGGATCTTGTCTTGGAGGGCTGGGGGCTATGCTCACTGTAGAGTTTAATGGTTTTCTAGGAGAAATTCAAGTTACAAACACCAGAAGTTGCCTGTGGTGGATATTTCAAGAAAAAGACCCTGAACTTTAAATGCCCGGTAGGATGGATGCCTGTCTTGAGTCGAGGTTAGGGATGCCCTTTCCAGTGAGATGTCTTATTCCCCTGTATCCAGGTGATTTCTTCCATTGGACATACACCAGAAGACACATTTCATCACCATGCATGAATATGTACTTATTCTTTCTTAAATTCCACTCCTTCATGGATTTAATTCACGGATTAAATTCTTACCTTCAGGATATGAAAATTTAAAAGAAAAAAAAAGGAGGTTTAGGTGCTTAAAGGGTATGTTCTAGGAATGAGGTCATCTTTTAAAAAATTAAGAAATCTAGTAAGAACAAAAGGAATAAAACCTCATCATGTATGTATGTATGTATGTATGTATGTATTTATTAAGTAGGCCCCACACCCAGTGTGGACCCTAACGCCAGGCTCAAACTCATGACCTTGAGATCCAGACATGAGCTGGGATCGAGAGTCAGGACACTTAACCCACTGAGCCACCCAGGTGCCCCAGGAACAAAACTTTAGAACACCATGAGGGTAAGAGAATTCTAGCCACGTGGAAGCAAAGTTATTTCTGTGGTGGAACGCTGAAAGGGGTTCTGGAAAATGACAAGAACCAAATGATCCAAAAGGACTGAGCGCAAACATGTTTCTGCCATCTCTAAGCCGTAAGAGCTCAGCTCACTCACCAAACAAACAGTATTAAGGAGAAGTAAATCCACAGAATAAATAAGTCAGCCATTTCCCACCCCACCCGAATCAACCTGCAAAAATCTCTCCACAAAAGGATTTAGGGGGAAAAAAAAAATCCTTTCAACCTCAAGGTCTTCTTATGATTTTTATTCTAGATTATGAAACTATCATAGATACCTTGACTGAGTGGTCCTAGTGCTGGAGAATTTAAATCTAGGAAGCCATTGTCAGTTAAAGATCAGAAGTGAAAAGATCACAGAATAAGTCCACGAGTAATGTTTTTGCACACACGCAATCACCAGGAACGCCGTCTACTACAAATGCCGGCGATCCTACAGGGGTGAGGATCGAAGCTTTAAATACGGGATGACACACCCTAGTATTTTATTTTTATTTTATTTTATTTTTGCTCTCCAAAGTAAATTTGGAGATTAACCACTCTTTGGACTTAATAAAATTTTAAAGGGGTATCATTAACTTCTTCCCTTTGCACAGTCTCCTCAACACCTCCCAGGTAACCAGACCTCTTTGGGCTTGAAGCCGTGTGGCTCTGGCTCCAGTTGGCGGCTGCTGAATGACACTTTTGATCCCCCAGCCTCTTCTGGGGCTGGTGTGTGCTGGGAGGTGCATCTCCTGCGTGAGACGGGCCTCACAGAAAGATGAGCCATGATCCTGGGCGTGAATAAATACCGAGCCAAGAGCTGCAAAATAGACTGCCTTTCAATCTGGTTTTTTCTTTCTTTTTTTAATCTTTGAGGGAATCTCGAAAAAACACACATTGAGCACGAGGCTTATGCCCCATGCTGTTTTTTCCAGGCCCAGGTTTCAGGTGTGAGTCATGGAGGGGAAGGAACAGCAAGTCAACCAAAGAAAACCAAGCGGTCCCGCCACCTCTTTGGGGTGGGGGGAACGGTCACCTGTTTCCGAGGTGGGGTGGACGGGATACTTACTGCCTCGGCGAATATTAATGAGCAAATTGCCCTTGAAGATGGTGCATCCTTGGAGCATCTGAGCAGAGGTAACAGAATCAATGGTCTTTGTCTTCTTTTCTTCCTCGCAGACCTTGGGGCAAGGACCTTCACAAGGGATGCAGTACATGCTGGTGAAGATAAAAAAATCAACCAAAAACACAGAAAACTGAGTCAGGCTTCTTGAGTTAAGAAAAAAAAAAAAAAATCATGAAGACACGCTTTTATTCTAAGTTGTTTGTGTGGTACACATTACCAAAAACAAATGTTGGGAAGGGTTCAAGTGGGCACACCGTATCTCATCCCAAAGCCACCCCGCCAGGATCAGCCATTCAAACTGCAACCAAAAGAAGAAAGTGCCTACAAAGGAAAAGCGTGCCTCTTGTTTCCAGACAAAATATGTGATGCATCCTTGAGGCATGTGTGTATCAGAGGCTGTCGGCTGGGGAGCCAGCTGGTTCCATGTGGGAGAAACAGCCTTGAAGAAAGGACACAGTGGTGGCTCCCGAGGAAAAATGGGGCCGCTCTCTAATGCCGCCTTGCCCGGCACACCCTGGGGGAGAAGCTGGGAAACTGGACAAGGACCAGGAAAGAGACCGTGATGTCTCTGCCACTAACGGGAGTCTCACTCTCGCAGTCAAGGCATCCCAGCAAAACCCAGCAAGGAATTCCAAAATGCATGGGGAAGAACACACAGCCCTTATTTTCTTGCTAATGTACAACTGAAATTATTTCTTGACAGTGTTTTGCAGAAACTCGTAAATTGATCGGAATGTTGTTTTCGCGGCACGTGCGCTGAAAGCAAGGAACTTCCGTTACTTTGTAATAAACTCCCATTTCCAGTGCTATCCCACACATGCTGCAGGACCGCCAGGAGTCAGGGATCAGGGAGCAAGATTGGCACTTCTCCTGCTTATCTACCATTCATTTATAAAACTGCAGACAGAACGCTACTCTGACTGCTGAACCACAGACCGAGGATCAAAGTTGGGTTGATTTCCAAACAAAGGCTACCACCTTATTGGGTGTGTGTGTGTGTGTGTGTGTGTGTGCGTGTAAAATAAATAGGATGGCGAATTGGAGAGCCAGGTGTATCGTCATTATTGTTCTTAAATGATCTTTTAAACTTTGTGAAGATAAATAAAAAACATTGAAGGAAACAGTGTGAGTGTTACCTTACTTGAAAGCTTTTGTGTTGTTTTGTTTTAAAAACCTTACTTCCTATCTAAGGCAGAGATGCAGGGATTTGTTTTGTTTACAAACTTACAGGTAAACAAAATTTTCTTGCTCTTTTCCTATTTCTTATGGGGAGAATGCTAGGCAAGGTTTCCCAAGGAACTGGGCCAAGCACAGAAGGGGAGATTTCTCTTTTCTAGAACATCATACGCAACCTTCTTATTTCCACTATGGGTAACAGCTTCCTGTCTCCACTTTTGTTGTTGTTTTTTTGGTCTTTTATTCTAATTTATCTACACACTATGTAATGCCTCCACCCTCCTTCTTTAAAAAAAAAAAAACTTTCTATCCTGAAACACAGACTCACAAAAAGTTACAAAGCATACTTTCCCCCTGCATCCCAGATGGCAACATCTTATATTACTATAAATGGAATATCAAAACCAGGAAATGAACACTGGTACAATGAATGCATAATTCTGTGTCACCTTATATCCCTTTTGTGATCTTCACCCCGGCAAGATACAGAGTACTTTAGGAAGATCTCCCACAGAGCTACCTCCTATCCTCACATCCCTAACTCCGTCCTCCTGACTACTAATCTATCCTCCATCCAGGCAATGTTGTCATTTTGAGCCTGTTATATAAATGGAGTTCTATAGTATGGGACCTTTTGAGATCACCTTCTCCCCCCGCCCCACCACACACAGCATAATGTCCTTGAGATCTGCCCCCAGTCATTGTGTATTTCAACAGTTTGCTCTTTTTTTTTCTGGCTGAATAATAGTCCATGGCATGGATGTACCACAGTCTGTCTAACCATTTCCCTACGGTAGAACATCTGAGTTGTCTTTTGTCTTTGGCTATTACACACGGAGCTGCCGTGAACACTTGTGTACGTGTTGTTACGTGGACATACATTTTCATTTCTCTGGGAGGAGTGTCCACGAGTGTGACTTCTGGGTCGTAATGTCAAGTGTATGTTTAGCTTTCCCCAATGTTTTATGCAAACAGCAATTTCTGAACCAAACACCTTTGCTAAAATGTCTAGGAATCATCTAGCCCTTTAAAAATGTTTTCCTAAGGAAGTGCTCTGATTACATGTTTACAGAGCAGGCTTCCTTGAATCCATTCGGGTACAGCGAGGGTACAAACGGTATTAAAAAATATTTTAAACTCAATGTCAAATAGGTCTTAAAGGTTGAGAGTGGTATTTATTCTTTCTTCAGGGTGCTTTATTTTAAAACAGAAGAGATATATCTAGCTTTAACAGACTATAAGAATGGGTAGGGAAAAAAACAGCTCAGTTCTTTGAAAATGCACTGCCATGGGAGAAACACCGCTGAAATGCACAGCAGTCCCCTCTTGCTGGCCCCCACTACATCACAGGATAGTGTATCCCCAGGACAAAGATGGTACCACCCCCCGTTCATGCACCAGCTGTCCCATCTCTGCTCCCACCCCCAGGAGGAGCCATGGCTGAGCCTCATCTGGGTTCCAGGCATGGCCCAGGGTACTGGGAAAGCCCTCGTAAGTTCTAAGGCTACCAATATACTGTGAGTAAAATGCGGTAGACTTATTCTGGGTGGCATTTGCATACTTTACAGTCCTTTGGGAGTCCTTGGACACTTCGCTTTTAAAAAGTATTCAGAATAATTTTTACTATTATAACAGTAGAGACGAGACAACAGATGGAAAGTTGCTCTGTGTCTAATGTTAGGAAAGAATGGGAGTTTCATCTTTGGTTTGAAGATGAAGGAAGCATTTGGCCCACGGCAACTGAACTGTTCTTTCCTAAATGTTCTCTGCTCTACCTAGAGGAGGGAAGAACGACCCCAAACCTCTGGTCTTTCGATTCCAGGGCTACAGTTCCATATTTTTAAAAAATGCCACTACTGCCTTCTCAAAAACATAAACCAACAACAAATTTACAGGAGTCCAGCCCACATACACCAGAGGGATGCTTTTTGCTGTAAAGAATACCTTTGCGTCCCAAGCAAAGTCTCAATGTTCAGAAAAGAAAACGAGAGAGGCAGAGAAAACTGAGAGAAGGGCACAGTTGAGGAAAAGAGAGAGAGAGAGGAACAGGTGCTAATGGAAAACAGGTTACTGTAAGCTCCTGGTTACTCTTCATGGCAGCTAGGGCAGGCACAGGATAGAGTTTGTGCTAACAGACCGTCTGGCCTGCTGGCTGCCTCAAGGATGCTGTTTGGGGCTGGGCTTGTCCTCTCTCCACCACTCTCCAAGACTTCACAGAGCTAGTGCTGGGTGGTACCAGGGAAAGGACAACCTAAATGTATGGCCCTCCCGCGTTTACCCCACACCCGCTTAGCAGGCAACCTGGTGAGTGCAGGGAGGGGAGACTGTGACCTCCACGTACCTAGACCAGCACAGCAAGCCACGTACTTAACTTCAAGTGGCTTGGCAGTACACTTCTAAGACACAATATAAAACAAATGCATTTTATTTTGTGGTTGCGGGGGAAGGAGGTAGTTGTTGGGCGGGGCTGGGGGTATTGGGGTCCATCGGGGGCGGGGGGCTGCACGACTGACCTCTGACTGCCGTTCCGGATGAAGCCAGAGGGGCACTCCTGCATGCACTCGCCGTCGTGGATGACGAACCCCTCAGAGTCGTTGCTTTCGGCATTGGGAATGTTGGCACAGAAGTCGCGGTCCACGCAGCGCCAGCCCTCGAAGCGGTAGGTGTTGGGCGGGCAGGTGGGCACGCACACGCCGGCGTAATAGTAATGCCTGCAGGCCACGCAGGCCGTGTCGTTGTCGGGCGCGCTGCAGCTGCCCAGACACTCGGGGTGACAGCACTCATTGTTCTCGGTGCACGCGCGCTTCCCGCACGCGCTCGGGCACACTGTGGGGGCAGAGGGGACAGCAGGTGAGACTGGGAGGTCGGGTTTGGACTACCTCGTCCAGGCCTGGCCTGCTTTGTCCTGGGTCACTGGCCACCCTGGACCATATCGCCCCGGTGACAGTCAACCACCCACTCGCCGCCCGCCCAAACACCCATGATATCCCCAAACGGAGCTTCCCAGGGCTCTGTAGCCCGCGGCAGACTTGCAATGACAGTATTACAGACCCTAGTCACAGTTTCATTAAGGCGGGGAGAAAATACTCTGCATTTTGAGTTCGGCCTCTCTTATTTACTGTCTGTGTACTCCTCAGGAGTCATTAGCTTCTCTGACCTTGACCCTCTCTTTTCACATCTATACAATGGGGGTAGTAATATCCACATGAGAGCTTTGCCTGAGGCCAACATGATAATGCAGTAGCTCAATGGGAACATAAGGCGTATTATTCCTTTTAAAGGCATGATGTATTGTTCCTCTGCATTATGACCATGTTCCATGAAATACCTTGAAAAGCCTTAGTGTGAAGAAATGATTACTTAAAAAAATTATTTTATTATATATATTATTACAAGTATTTTTAAATCATTCAAAAATCGTTTATTTTAAGAATGATGAACTGGAATATTAAAGGTGATACTATTTGGGTTTACAAAATGGCTTTAGAAAAAATTTGTGTCCGTTTCTATGTCAAAGTTCTTGCTCCCAAAAAATGATGGTATTAACTTATTCCCAGAGCCTAACCTATTATAACACCAAGTCCCTGCGTCTGTTATTCTCAAATAAGAAAAAAAAGGGGGGCAGTGGAGAGTGTCTCTGAGCCCAGAGGAGTCACTCAGAGCATATTAGAAACCATCTCCTTTGAGCCACTCTGCCAAACTTTACTGGAAGCAGTGTCTAAAAAGCAGAGATCCACAATTCATGTCCCAAGTAGATGAGCTGGCATTTATTTCCATAACAACGATGTAATGATCACACTCTGTGGGGCTGTTAGCCTCACTAGCAAATAAAGTATAAATCAACCAAATATGAAATCTGGTTTATATTATATGTTTCCTACTTTTTCTTGAGCTGGGAAACAACACAAAATTATTTAAATATGTATATTATTGAATCTGACATATATTATTTAGTGAAGATTCTATTACTGTTTTCCTTATAAGCAAAATATGTGCTAAAAAAAAACAGAGATCACAGATAAATGAAAATATATAGGACGTCTAGTCCATCTGCCCCAAATACCCCCTTTATCAATAACTTCATGTGGGTCCCCCCAGGTCCCCCCCCTTTTTTTTTTTTTAAGATTTTAAGATTTTATTTATTTATTTGACAGACAGAGATCACAAGTGGGTAGAGAGGCAGGCAGAGAGAGAGGAGGAAGCAGGCTCCCCACCGAGCAGAGAGCCTGATGTTTGGTCTCGATCCCAGAACCTGATGACCTGAGCTGAAGGCAGAGGCTTAACCCACTGAACCGTCCAGGCGCCCGGCCCCAGGTCCCTTTCTATGCATGAGCATGTACATATAAATATCTAAAAAAAAAAGGAACAAGCCATCCTGAAACCTTTTTTTTTTTTTTTTTTTGGTATAATATACTGTGAATTCCATAATCACTTAACAGCTACATTTCATCTCACAGTATAGTGTAAGTTATAACCTGTCTCCTACTATGAGACATTTCCTTTACTCCTGACATTTTATTATTACAATGAACACTGCGATCTTCATGAGAAATCTTAATTATTTCCTTAGGATCAATTTCCAGAATTGACCTCACCAGGTCAAACTATCTTCTGGAAAGTTTTTACCAATTTACACCCCACTAACTGCACCCAAGAGTTCCTATTTTACTGTGGAAAGGTGAATTTAAAAACGAACATCAGAATTTGGCCATTCAAATGAACACTGTCACCTCTGAAGAAAACAGATACATTCTCATGATACTGTCAAGCTTCTTAAAATAATTTTGCAAGTTTCTCCTTTGAAATTATCCTTTTGCAGAGACCGTAGGTTGCTTTCCATTATTTGTTCTTTTTATCTACTTTGATAATAGAACCTTGATTTTTAATTGGGCATTTGGCTACCCAGCTAGATATTATATCTCCTAGCCTCTCTTGTAGCTAGAAGTGATGTATGTCCTAGCCAGTGAGATATAAGAAAACTTTTTTGGTTAGTAGTTACTGGAAGATGCCTTAAAAACAGTGAGTGTGCCCTTCCTCCTTGCTGGCTGGAATGCAAGAGCAATGCATCATGCTCCAGCAGCCATCTTGGTCATGAGGTATCCCACTAAGAAGATGGAGTAAATTAAAAGGATCTTGGTCTGCCAAAAGGCTAACACTGTACTGTTTACCTCTAGACCTGGCTTTTTCTAGAGAGAGAAATAAATTTTTTTCCTATATATGTGCCTGCTGTTCATTACACCCAACTGAGACAGACTTTCAGTGCTACTTACAAGCAAAGAAGAAAACCATTCCCATTGGTCTGTATCACTTCTGTTTACCAGAATTCCCTCAATGACTTCTGGCTATTTCCAGAAACTAAGCTACCCAATAAATAACAAGGAGTAAGTATCTCTAAGCACCCCGAAAAAGTAGGTGTTATGGATAGGAGTTGCAAAAATGTGGCGATACATATATTGTCCACCCGGGTGATCATCTTGAGGAGGGTGACACTAATTTGAATTTACAAGTCTAGCGTATTTGTAGTAAAGGTACACAAACACAGACACACACACATACACACAAGCACATTCTCTCCCATCAGATCTCATACCTGAACACATCTAATATTTCAAATAGATTCCGTGACTATTTAATTTCAAATCTATCCCGTATGGAGGTTAACTTCAAGGCTCAAGATCTAAGGAAACCAATACATTGTGTGTCTTTTAGTTCAGGTTTTTAAAGTAGTAACGGGAACAGAAGTCCATTGACCCGCCAGTTGTCGATGCATTTAGCAAGTGTTTATTCAGGAACGTCCCGCACCTGCGTGTCAGACCCCGCCCTCAAGGAATGGGCGATATGCCAGGGAAGTACAGGGTCGAGTGCAGGTTCATGGCATGCCCTGGGCATCAGGGATGGTTTTGAAGAGATGCTCAGGCTGGAGATGAAAGGTGAAAGATGAGGAGGAGAAGAATAAAGAAGAACACGGAGGAAATCACACGTCAATGTGCGTAAAGGCAATCCAGTCGTGGCAGGAGGACTGAGTGCATGTGAAGATAGCGGGAGGCTAGTCGCCAACTGGTGGGTGATGGGTGTCACCAGAGATTTTAGGCAGGGGAAGAGCAACAAAGGCAGCTTTTCATATTGGAAAGGTTGTCTGGGAGCTGCACAGAGGGCACCATGACCTGAGGGGGCTAGGCTGACAGAAGAGGGACCAGGTAAGGGGAGAGGAGACACACAGCCTTGTTATGTGGCCCTGACAAGGTTTCTGTAATATTAACAGACCCATAGGTTCGCGTGGTTAACATGAAACTGGCCGAAGAAACCTGTGTTCACAGTCTCGAATGCTGGCATGAGCAACCCCTCACTCAGAGCCCTGAAGTCCCCACCATCGGCCACCACCGAGCTTTGTGATTGGAGGAAGGGAAAACTGATGAAAAATCTCATGATCATCAACAGAAATTAACGGGGGCCACTATCTGGTCACCAAGCCCCCTTTCCCTCACTTATAATTTAAATAACATGCTATATAAAATCGTTAAGTGGCAGGCATTAATATTAAAGAGTACTAAAAACTCAAAAAAAAAAAAAATCCCTGTGCTCTTGTTGGGAATCAGCTATGTCCACATGCAAATGTTTCTTTCTCCAGTAGGAGAAAGAAAAAGAAATCCCCCAAACCTGACAAAGTATTTTCCCATTCCGATGGCAACGGCATCTCTGGGCAGCGGTCCCCCCGAGACCCTTTCCAAGGCGTGTGTTACATGGAAAACACGGTCCGTCAGTTCTTGCCACAAGCAGCACACAGGCTGGGGAATTAGCATTTTGTTTCAGCAAGGAGAGCTCCTTCAGAAGGAATTTCAGCAAAGCTTAAATTAGGTGAAATCTTGTTATTTATAAGCAGAACAATTCTTCTTAAAGGGATCACAAATCAAGGGGTTCCTTTATGGTATGGGATCCAAACAGCAAGACATGTATCAACGACTCGAGGGGAGTAAGAGTTGGGTGTGATGGGGAGGGGGGAGAAAGGAGAGGTGACTTGTTTGCTGGAGGACAAACTCTGTAAATAAGAGACTGCTCCAGGGACAGAAGACCCCCTGGCCACAGCAGAACCCAAGTATTCTGGGAGGCAGGAGAACACGCAGGAAATTCAGGGTTAGAGAGTCCCGGAGTCAGCCCCAGAAGCCTGCTGTAAATTTGTCTCATCTCAATGTATATAAATATTATTAGTGTTTAGGACTATTAAGGGATTTCTCAAAAAGCCCCGGGCAGTGCGTCTCGCCAGCAGATGGATGGCTGTTCCATACAAATGCCAAAACTTAAAATTTAGTACAGTTACCAAATTTCCAATTACGGAGCTATGGGAGAAAGGAAGGGAGCCTCTTCCCCGGCGTCCGTGGAGAAGGAACACACCTAATGTGATTAAAGGCATTTGTACTTTTCAAAATAAAGGGAAAATGGAGGCTGCTATGAACTACAAACATAAAGGGGGGAAAGCAAATTTACTGTACCCACGAGAGCTTTCTCCTCATTGGAATTCTGAGAACAACCAACAATAAAAATCAAACCCGATCTAAGCTGTTGGAAAAGCTAACAGCATGTCCCATATCTACCGCTAAAAGGACTGATTAGGGGTCACCAGCACATAAAAATGAAGGTGCTGGATGTAAAAGCTCATTCTCTTCATTTTGGGGGATAGGAAATGAACCGCACATCAGCCTTGAACTCCCTCCCTCCCCAGTGTCCTTATATTCACTAAGTTTTTTCTGTTTTTTTTTTTTTTTTTTACATTTATTTTTGTTCTTCCCAGGGAGTTCCTTAACCATCTTTACTTAAGAGCAACCATTTTTAAAAGCATACAATTATAAAGTGTTCTCACTGGAAGAGAAGGTGGAGAACTCAACCTCTTTTCAAGAAACAAAAAATGGAAAGGGGGCCACTTAAGTCACCATTGTATCCCGAATAATTTTGAAAGAATGGAAATAAGTTCATGGATGTTCGAATGAGGTCAAGCTTCTGACTCAAACACAGGCTGGTTTAGAGACATCTTAGTTATTTCTGGGCTACCCTAAGTGACACAGCACTGTTCCATATAAAGAAAGGGACGTCTTTCCTATTTGACACGCATCGTTATGCATGAAGGTGAGTCGCTACTAACTCCAGAAAAGTGTACTTCAGCTCCAAAGTGCGTTGGGGACATAGAGGGGCAGAGAAATTTTATAGTTTTCTTGTCCTGCCAAGGGAGGAGGTGACTCCATCAGATACCATGGAGGGTGGACCCCAGCCGGGTCAGCTGAATGCCCAGGTCCACTCAAGGCTGTAGGCATGGTCCTGCAGGGAGTACTTAGCCACAGGTGAGGGGATGAGAAAGGCTCCTTTTGACTGTTAAAATATCAGCCTTATGAGCCAGGCCCCAGGCTAGGTCCTACAGACAGGCAAGCATAAGACAGGCAGCACTCCTTCCCACTGGGCGACTCTCCACCCTGAAGGAAGGCAATGGGAGTACCAAGAGAGGGAAGCAAGGGACCGGCGAGGAGGGCTTTCCAGGAGAAGGGACAACCAGGCCCAAGCTTGAAAAGCCAGCAGGAGCTAGCAGGTGCATGGGGGTGTTGGCAGGGCTGATGGGGAGCACGGGCCAAGCGAACCAGACTCAGGATGAATGGGTGACCGACTGGACCGGAAGAGGTGCGGGAGACAGGAAAGATGGTGAGACCAGAGGCAGGGAGAGGTGAGAAGGGCCTTTTAACCCACAAGTGGGAGTTTGGACCACTCTTAAAGAGGAAAGGGATGCTGCTATTGAAGGATTCTAAGCAGGGCGTCCCATGAGCACATACACATTTTAGAAGGATCACTCTGGCTGCTGAGTGGAACACAGAATGGAAGGGTGACCCACAGAGTCATGGCAGCTGTTTCCATGAGCCACGACGCTGGTCTAGATCAGGGAGATCTAGAGATCAGAGATGCAGGAGATGAATGATCTCTCTGGAGATGGCCACTGGGAAGAGTGGCCAGCTTTTGTTTTTGGAGGGAGAAAGATTAGTTTAGTTTCAGATGTGCTGCTTGGTGGACAGCGGATGCTCTCACCCTCTAAAATTGTCTTCGGTCTCTCCTCCCTTTTATCCACACGCACATCCTCCTCCCCATACGTCCCCCCGAGCAAAGACCTCTATCAGTGGGAGCGGAGTGGTGGGGAATATCAAGGTTTCTCCGGCTCAGAGAGAACAGCTATATTTTATCCTAGCGTATTTGTCTGTAGTTCCCTAAACAAGTCAGCTAGCCTGGAAAAGCAGGCTTTTGTGAAAATGCTTAGAAGCCGTGAAATAAAACTAAAATGATCCTCATACAACCACGTGTGAGCTACATGCTTACGTGTGTGTGTGTGTGCACATGTGTAGCGTATGTATATATAGCAAAGCGCAATTTTCTCAAAGGGAGGACTGCCTTCCTTTGAGAAGAATCAACTATCAAGTCTCCTGACATCCTGAGAACCGACTAATGGAAAACTCCAGAGAACCACTACCTAGAAATCCCAGGTGGAGCTTGAAACAACTCCCAGACAAGCTTCTGCCTGAGAAACTGTAGGCTGGTGGTAAACCGAATCGGTTACCCATGGCAAAAGAAAGTTCAAGTGGGAATCCGGGTGTCTTAAATGTTCTCAAGAGAAAGTCACATTTGCAACAATGTTTCTCCTCTCCATGCCAAAAGAAACCTCCTCCTTGTGCTGGAGAAAATCGCACCACAGTCGCTGCAAGCCAGAGAGACGTTTTCATGGTTAGAATCCTGAAGATCTTCGCCTTCTCTTTTTGGAACCAAAAGTATTCAGTGTGCCCACTGGGAGGTTATAGTGAGAACTGGGGCTCTGGGAATCCGCAGAGACAGAGAGAGGCAGAAAGGCTGGTGGGCAAAAGAGGTGAGCCACAGTTTTTTGAACATAAGGTACCCGAAAGTTCTCATTTTCTCCCAAGCGTGTACGAAGGAGTTCTTCTTTTGCAATGTGAAGTGGTTTTCAAGACCCAGTTCCCAGTCTGCTGCTTTCCTAACAGGAAGGCCCCTGGACAAAGCATCCTTGAGTTGACTAACATCTGAACGTTCTGAAACACTGAGGTTTGTAGAGGGGGGGCAAGAAGTTACGTCCTTCTGCTCCTCACCACTCCCCCCTCCCACGCCTGCAGCTCCCCAGTCAACTGTCTTCTTTAACCTTCCACTCTCTCCCAAGTGTGCCAGCAGAAGCTCCGAGGGCCATTAGATCTGTCCTCAGTTTAGAAGCAACAAGCACTTACAGAGTCATGTTCTGTTATCCAAGCACAGGGTCTTAGAGCGGAAAGGTAATTTCAAGGTCATGCATATCTCATGCCTGTCTCAGATATTTCTCTGCAAAAATCTAGGTGGGCCTTCAAGCAATGTCTAGGGGGTCGGTTACCTTAGAGAAAGTGCTACTCCAACTGTCAGGCAGCACCAAGTGTGACCAAGTTGTTCCTTCTACCCAACAAGAATGCATTTTCCTCCCTGACATGCTCCCCAGGCCTCATTCAGCTTGTCTGATACTCAGGGGAAGCAGAGGCTTTCTTCTTTATAGGTCAGACTTTCAAACACGCAGACTCAAAATTCTGAGACAGTTATCCTGGCCTCCCTCTGAGGGCCTTACTCAGTCATAGCTCATGCAATACCCATGAATACCATTGCTTCTTAACACCTGCTCCCAAACCTGCTCTTAACATAGCAGAAAGTTGGGGCAGTGTGGCATACGAGAGGACTAGGAGACCCATGGTGGCCGTCCATGACCAAGGCAGTATGCTTGGAGTGATCTCTGCATGGTCTTTAAAAGAACTATCATCATCATGCCAAGAAGGCTCATTCTGAGCTTCTCATTGTCGAAGACTCCTCTCTTCTTTTTCACAATAACGGTTTGAGTCTCTCCTGTCTGGATACAACTCTGATCTGAATACAGGTCTCCCTGTTAACATAAAGTCAGCGTTCCTGGGGACATTTTCCACGTGCCCGACAGCCTATTCAGTACCTTATATACGTTAATGCAATCTTCCTAACAATCACACGGGGTATCACCATTCTCATTTGTAAGTGACCGAACGGAGACACAGAGATTTAATCACTGTCCAGGGCTATTAACAGTCTAGTTTAATCATTGTTAAGCTATAAATGTGGGCTAGATCTGCCAGATGGGGGCGGACAGCCTTTTCACCCACTCTGTCCCGCGGTGGCACAATGTTTCAGCTGGTCTGTGTGGTCTAAAAGAAAGGGGCTAAGGTGTCCTTCTTATGCCCCTTTTCTTTTTAAGCATGCCCCATCAGGAAAAAAAAAATGAATCAATCTCAAGTCCTAGTGCCCTTTTTTCCTCCCTGAGGTGTAACAGTCAGAAGGAAGGACAAACCCATGAAACATGACACGGTGGCAAGGAGGCAAGCATCCAGGTGATATTAAGGAGATAATGTGTGCCCACTAAGCCTTCTTTGTTTACTGAGTCATAGCAAGTAGAACCCTCAAGGACATTTCTTCTAGCACAAATTTGTAAGGCTGAGCCCTGTCGGGTTTATCATTAAATGTCACTGCTCAAGTCAGAACATGAAAGCTGCAGCTCCCATCGTGGAAGGCACGGCGTTAGCACACATTCTGGGGGGCCAATGCAATTCCATATACACGACCGTGCTATCGGGAGGCCAGACCAGCAAGACCCTGGGAGACTCCGTGGCTTGCAGGACCCAGGGAGACTCCGTGGCTTGCAGAACCCATGTCATCCGAGTAAGTCTTACTCATGAGAGTAGATAACCAGAGTTCATATTCTTCACCAATTCATCCGTCTCCGCAAGACTGAAAATCTGGTGTAGTGATCCAAAGGGGCACGTGCACCTGAATGTTTATAGCAGCAATGTCCACAATAGCTAAACTATGGAAAGAACCTAGATGTCCATCAACAGATGAATGGAAAAAGAAGATGTGGGATTATATATATAATGGAATACTATACAGCCATCAAAAGAAATGGAATCTTGACATTTGTGATGACGTGGATGGAACTAGAGGGTATTATGCTTGGCAAAATAAGTTAATCAGAGAAAGAAGACTATCGTATGATCTCCCTGATATGAGGAAGTGGAGATGCAACATGGGGGCTTGGGGATAGGAAAAGAATAAATGAAACAAGATGGGATCGGGAGACATACCATAAGAGACTCTTAATCTCACAAAACAAACTAAGGGTTGCCAGGGGGAGAGGGGTAGGGAGAGGGTGGTGGGGTTATGGACATTGCAGAAGGTATGTGCTATGGTGAGTGCTGTGAAGTATGTAAACCTGGTGATTCACAGGCCTGTACCCCTGGGGCTAATAATACATTATATGTTTATAAAAAAATTTAAATTTTTTAAATTAAAAAAAGATTAAAAGACTATGGACTCTGAAAAACAATCCGAGGGGTTTGAAGCAGCGGGAGGTGGGAGGTTGGGGGAACCAGGTGGTGGGTATTAGAGAGGGCACGGATTGCATGGAGCACTGGGTGTGGTACAAAAACAAGGAATACTGTTATGCTGAAAAAAAAAAAAAAGAATGTTAGAAGGTCATTCTGTCATTGATTTACTTATAAAGAATACCATTTGCACAAGCTTATTTAAAAAAAAAGATTAAAAGAAAAGACTGAAAATTTGGTCAGGGAGGAGGAAAAAACAAAACAAAAAAACCCAGTTCTGTGCCTTTCTCTCAGGCACATAAACACGCAAAATCAAGGCTTACAGAAATAAGAAATAGTCGAGCTCTGAGATTAGACCTCACCTGTCTAGTACGCAAGGTAAGCCAGGAGGTCTGGGAAAACCCTTCACACCGGCAACTGAATGCATCTGTAACTATTTCATTAATAAGCAAAAGAAATAATAACCTACAGACAGTGCTCGTTGAAACAATGAAGTCTCCAAGATCCAAGAAGTAGTACTGGGCAGAGCATGGGGATAAATGGGGGGGGGGGGGGGGGGAGGAAAGAATAAAAAAGAAAAAGAAAAAAAGCAAGCAAGAAACCCAAAAGGGGTAAAGTTACAGACAGCACTATTCAGTAAAAATTTCATGTGCTAAATAGTAAGAGTAAAGAAAGGGCAGCCATCAGTTGAAAGATACAGTGTGGAATCACAAGAAATAGCAAAGCTAAGCGAGAAGCAGAAGGCAGATCAGGAACCCTCCTCTGACTGAGCTGGTTTTGGTTACTGTGGGTGGGCTATGTGACTTTTTTCTTCCTTTACACATTTTTTATAACAGCTTTATTGAGATAGAATTTATACCCAATTCACAAATTGAGGGGTGCCTGGATGGCTCAGTCCACTAAGGGTCTGACTTGTGACTTTGGCTCAGGTCGTGATCTCAGGGTCATGAGCTCGAGGCCCAGCAGCAGGCTCTGTGCTCACTGGGGAATCTGCTAGAGAGTCTCTCTGCCCCCCCCCCCTAAAATAAATAAATCTTTAAAAAGATAAACTCCTATTCAAAGCCTACATACAAATTTGGGAGACACAGGTAAGTTCCAATGGGGGAAAATTTGAGGAAAGAGGGGTAGACTTCAGGGGGCCAGAAAGTCTGTGGCGAGGGCAGCCAGTACCTGCTTCTTCCCGTGGGAACACCGAGCGTCTGCCTCATACACAACCCGCACCCCCAACCTCCATCTTTTTTTTTTTTTTTTTTGAGTCTTTCACTGTCAAATGGGTGATTCCTTAGAGACTCTCCCCAGTGCTGCACCCGCCAGGCGTGAGCCCATAAAGACACCCATCACTTACTACTGCCTGTCACAGATGCTTAAATGGACAGGGTGGAAAAAAAATATTCTTTTCACACACTTAAAAATTACTCCAAGTTATTTTAAATTTGGAACTGTTTGTATATTCCTTATAAGTTTATAAAACTCACACTGTCCCTCCATGACTAACTAAAGTGGAATTGAGCGAGTATTCTATATTTATAACTTGTCTGGTTGCTCGTGCTTACAGCCCTATTTCCACTCTGTGTTACTGTACACAGAGTTATGTGAGGTATTGTGGGCTCCTAAACTTTGCTGATTTCCTAACAAGGCAGGCCTGTGTCCCGTAGGGACAAATTGGGGGCTGTTTTGTCCAAGTGGAGGCCGAGCTCGAAGGGAGAGGCCTCCAGCTCTGTGGTTTTGGCTACAGCTCTTAAAACCGGTGTGAGGGCCCATTTCTGGGCAATGGTGTGCCTCACTCGTGTTGACCAAGTATCAATGCTCCTGATAGACTGTTTGTTGCACAAACCTGTGAGGAGCTCCGTGCTAACAGCTTTGGCTACACACACCCCTCCTTCCTACTTATTTTGGTGGGCACTGGCGGTCCACAAGGTACACTGCTCCAACCCCCCATGCAAAAGCCCCTTTCCACATACATAACCATTTACATCAACATCATTTAAATGAATTCACTGAGTTCAACCCCTTGCAGGGAACAACACTGCAGAGACCAACAGGCCACGTTTTGGGTAAAACTCATCAACAAGTGAACCTTTTAATCAGGACACGGTGATAAACGCACCTGTGGAAGTAGAGGTCTCCAGTATGTGTGGAACTGACATGTGTGCAATGCACACCTGCAAGCACACACACACACACACACACACACACACACACACACGTGCGCATCACAGTGCAGACTCCTCACGGGTGTGGAGCAAATAAATATGAACGGCTCCTCCCAAGCTGCCCCCTTGGGGGGACACACACCTAGCTGATGACCTCAGAATTTTGCAAAGCCCTCTCAGCATCCTCTTTTGGAAAATGCTTCTAGAGACCCTAGCACATTCTCTGAGACAGCCTTGAAAGTGCCCCGCTTTGTAAAAGGAAAGGAAGAATGGCCCCTAAACCCATTTTCTTTCTTTCCTCATGTCAGAAGGGGTAATAGGTTTCTTGTCTCAGGTCTGGGGCTGCCAGTGAGGTTGGGTGTTTTTTTTTTTTTTTCCTCCCTCCTCTCCCATCCCATTTTGTGGTCATTTGCATAACCGCCTATATTAACTTTCAATGTCTTTGGTCCATTTTCTTGGGAGATTAAGCTTTTACTAATTATTTGAATTTGAGCCCTTTAAGATGTATATGCTTCTCATTTTATTTTTTTTTATTTTTACTTTTCTGAGAGAGTGCAGGGGGCAGGGATAGGAGGAAAGGGACAGAGAGAGAGAGAAAGAGAGAGAATCCCAAGCAGGCCTGATGCCCCGCTGGATCCTACAAGCCTGAGACCATGACCTGAGCTGGAATCGAGAGTTGGATACCTAACCGACTGAGCCACCCAGGTGCCGCTAAGATGTATATGCTTTCTATTTATTTATTTATTTATTAAAATTTTATTCATTTATTTGACAGAGAGACAGTGAGAGAGGGAACACAAGCAGAGGGAGTGGGAGAGGGAGAAGCAGGCTTCCCGCCAGCAGGAAACCCGACATGGGGTTCGATACCAGGACTCTGGGATCATGACCTGAGCCGAAGGCAGATGCCTAATGACTGAGCCACCGAGGCATCTCTGTATATGTTTTTTTAAACACAGTATTGTGCCTTGACAAACATTTTTAGGGGTGCCTGGGTGGCTCAGTTGGTTGTCTGCCTTTGGCTCGGGCTGTAATCCCAGGGTCCTGAAATGGAGCCCTGTGTCAGGCTCCCTGCTGGGCAGAGAGCCTGCTTCTCCCTCTCTTTCTGCCTGCTGCTCTGCTCTCTATCTCTCTGTCAAATAAATAAATAAAATCTTAAAAAAAAATGGGGGTGGCTTGAGAGAAAAATGCTCCCTTTTTCTGGAACGGAATCTACCTGAGAAGCATGGGTAATAGCAGTAGGCTTTTAATCATTCTACCTCTCCAGCTTCTCTGCTCCTTTCTCCTTTGATCCTTTTACTTCCTGATGGCACACTTTCGGACTTATAAACTTCTCTTTCAGATCATATGTTATGCTACAACCACGTCATTCTTTTCCATTATCTAATCTGATTGCTGGCCCCGCTTCCCAAAGTTAAAGTACTTTTACTACTGTGGAAAAACCACAGAAGAGTCACTAGACTTCCCAAGTACAGTAAGCTCTGTTATCGGGAAAGAAGGGAACAGGGTGTCCCAGACGAGCATACATTCTGGATCACAGAATTACCACACAAACCTTCTGAGGACCAGTCCTGGAGAGCTGGCCTACAGAACACCTACATCCACAAAAATATACCCAACTTTTATTTCATCTAGTCGACGATTCAGAAGTGCCCTGGAAAAACATACAAATGTAGAATGTTGGCATGTCCTTGCAAAGATTATTACACACGCACAAAATCTAAAAAAACAAAAATAAAAACAAAAACAGCCAAACCAAAAATACCTTGTCATTCCTGCAGAATTCAGTTGGTTTATATTTGATTTTGTTTAGTTTTTTATGGTTGTGGGTGGTGGAGGTGGTGGTGGTTGGCGGAAACAGCAGTATTGATCAAAATGTTATTGATCAAAATGTTATTGCCTTTCGGCCCCTGGGTGGCTCACTTGGTTAAGCCACTGCCTTCAGCTCAAGTCATGATCCTGGAGTCTTGGGATCGAGTCCTGCATTGGGCTCCCTGCTCAGCGGAGAGTATGCTTTTCCCTCTGACCCTCCTCCATCTCATGCTCTCTCTCGCAAATAAATAAATAAAATCTTAAAAATAAAAATGTTATTGGCCTTCCCGGAAAGCGTTAAAAGTGCTACAATCCCATCTTAGCGATACAAATCCAGTCTTGTTGGAAATTATCATTTTGTCAGTTTCCTGTGGGGAAAAATCTTTTTCCTTTCTTTTCCTTTTTTTTTTTTTCCAAAGATTTATTTATTTGACAGTGAGAGAGGGAACACAAGCAGGAGGAGTGGGAGAGGGAGAAACAGGCTTCCCGCCCAGCAGGGAGCCCGATGCGATGTGGGGTTCTATCCTAGTCATGACCTGAGCCAAAGGCAGATGGTTAACCAAGCCACCCAGGTGCCCTTCTTTGAAAGAAAAAAAAAAAAAAGGTTTTATGTATTTGTTTGAAAGAGACAAGGAGAGAGAGCAGGAGCGGGGGACGGGGGTGGACAGAGGGAGAGGGAGAAGCAGAATCCCCACTGATCTCAGAGCCTGAATGTGGGGCTTAATCCCAGGACCCAGAGACCACGACATGAGCCAAAGGCAGATGCTTAACCCACTGAGCCACCCAGGCCCCCCCCCCCCTAGTGTGGGGGAAAAGAATCTTGACTCTGTACTTTGGGAAGGTTGATTCCAAGTTTAAGATTCCCCTTCCCCCAATGTAAAAAAAAAAAAAAAAATTTAACCCTCGTAGTTGAATTTCTTGATCCTGGTTTTTTAATAAGTGGTCAATAAAATTGGGTTGAACTGAACTGCCCACATAGGCATCTCATGTATAAAAAGCTAGTTGAAAGAGTATGTTTCAGTTGTAACTACCCCATGGAGAAGGGCTCCCAGGTACCTTCTGCTTTTTCCAATTAAATAGGAAACCTCAGAGAGCATATTTTTATTTGATCTCTGAGCCATTGCATATCTAGTATCATTTCTGATTTTAGATATTCAGCTTTTTCTCAGAGTACTATCCAAATTGTAAAGTGAATTGTAGCGCTGCAGGCCTAACATCACTTAGGGTTCTAAGAAAACTGGAATGTGAAGCAAAATATGGTAAGGCCTACGGTTAGCTCTGTAAAGCAGGGAGCAAAGTTCAGGGGCTCTCCTTTTCCAACACTGCCCATCATGGGCCTTGAAGCGCAGGAAATGACCTGACCACTGCAGGCCAGGCTGAAAGGATGATGGGCTGCAAACCCAGCAAGTGCTGGGGGACAGGTGGGTCTCTCTCCCCTTCCTGTCTGAGCAACCTTCCCCCTACCGCACATCTTTTATCTCTTTACTGCCTCCCAAACACTATCTGTTACATACCACAGTCTGACTTTTCAGGCTTCAAAAGGAATTTTCTTCAAGCGATGGAAGAACTTAACACTTAGGGCTAATTTTATATAAAAACGAAACAAAACAAAAAAAACAAGCAGGGCAGCTCTGTCGTGTAAAACAGAAATGAGGCTCCAAACTTGGAAACCACGTCCAAGAATCATTCTTTCTTTCCATCCTTGGCCTTAAGACTGAGGCGATTTGCACAAGAAGTTCATAAACATAAAGGGGTCCAATTGCTCCCCAGCCCCGGCGAGGATGACTGTGCCCACGAGGCCACATGTTCGGCATACCCCGAGAGGGTATAAGGTTTACTCGTGAAAATGAAGGGATCGAGAAGATCGGGAAGGATTTAGAACACGTGACTGTGCTGCACAAGTCAACTTTTTAACCCTTTCCCGAAACACTGAAAACCCCAAACTGGCTAAGTTGCTTTAAAAAGAGAAAGAAATAGAGAAAAGAAAAGGAAGTTTCTCAAGCACAAAGCTCTTCTTCAAAAATCTATCCCAAGCCCTGGACTTGAATAAACTGAAGACAGGGATCTGAAAATGTTAAAGAGGTCCCTCGTCTTTGTCCTTCAAAGGAATGAGCGCTGCGGCAACTTCCATGAACTTGAGGTTCCAACAACTGCTGTCTACTGAATTCCCCAGGCATCCTCGTCCCGGGCATCCTCATCCCGAGCAGACGGCCTGGGAGGCCAGGGTGGGGAGGCCCCAGCGCCCTGCCGCTAACTGAATCTGGATCCCTCCTCATGGGATCCCTCAGGACCTGTTTGTGGCTTACTCACAGAGAGAACAAGTACTGGCAAGGGACAAAAAAAAAAAAAAAAAAAAAAAAAAAAAAAAAAAAACACATGTTTTGCAAACAATCAGAGTGACCTGAAGCCCAGGGTAAAGACTGAAGTAAGCATTCGTTTGCTGCAGCTAGAGCCAGGCTCTGTGCAATGCTTGCTAAGTGGAGTGCCCAGCAGGAGGAAAAGGCTTCTTGGTTTCCCATTCACCCGGGAGGACCTCTCACCTAAGGCCACACTCCACCCCCAGGCCGAGCTGCCTGCCTTTGTTTTGCTTCATTGCCTGGCTGGGAGCATCTCTAAAGGGAGGTGAATGCCCCAAGGAGAGAGAGAGTCCTCCCTGGTCTGGAGCTGAAAGCAAACCACAACGGGGCATCTAGTCCAAAGTTTGTCTTCACTTGGACCCCGGGAAGAAAAGGAAATGCAGACAGCTGAAACTCTGTCGGTCACTGGACACAGGAGAGCTGGGCTCAGTATCCGGGTCTCCGAAGCCCTGAGCCCAGGGCCCCCACCACACAGTAATGTGCTGTCCCCAGGCCTTCTACTCACCTGCAAAGAGAGGCATCTCTCGGACCTCTAAAAACCATAAGACCCCTTTCAGGACAATCCACTTACACATCCTCTTTGACACAGCTGGCAATTTTTGTTTGTTTGCTTGTTTTAGACTTTTTTTTTTTTTAAAGTCATATCTACACCCAATGTGGGGCTCGAACTCACAACCCCGAGACCAAGAGGCACACCCTTCACCTACTGAGCCAGCCGGATGCACCGCGGTTGGGAAATTTGGGAATGGATTATTTTCCCCCATTTTCCAATTCTGAACTCCCTATTCAAAAGGTATTTTCCTTCCAAGTGCACCTGTCCCCCACTCCACAAACTTACCTCTCCGGGTCTAAGTAAAGCCTATTAAATGCACATCTGCCTCAGTTGCACCCCTCTGCCCCCCATCTAAAGAAAGGTGCCTACATCTCCCCCGGAGTCTACTCTTTCCTGCCGCAGATGGGCAGACCCGAGCTTCCGAAATTTCCATTCCCAGCCCACCTCAAGCTCCGAAGGCACACAGCAGACACATTTGGGACCTGTTGCTTCCCTCCTCCTGCCCTCTCCAGAGTGCCTGCCATAATTCCTCCTCCCCAACCCCCATCCTTTGAAATTTCTAAACCCCAGTAGAGGAAGTGCCTCCGGCTCTTAATAAGCTCAGTCATGCTCAAAATATCCGCTTCACCCATGAGGCATTGTAGCCGGCAATTCTGACCGGGGTACACATTTAGGGCAAAGATGATCTTTCTGCAAGACTCAAGATTTAGAATTCCTGAAAAGACCACTCTGACTTCTTTTCGCTAGTGTGCCTGCGAACTCGCAACAGGCCAGGGGTTGAACGCAATACCCACCGTTCACCTACACATGTAACAATAGGGGATTAAGAAATCGCCCTTCACGAGGCTGTGACTGCAGAGGGTACATATTGTAACTCTCCTCCCTTGGGACTTGCAAAACTTACAGGAAATCTTCCACCACCTACAGATTTCATCCACTGCCAGCAAAATGAAGTATAAACACTCTATATCAAATTAGCCAGGTGTCTAAAAAATATAACATTATCCCAACCCAATATTTTCAGATTTTGGCTCACTTTCAAGTTTCACAGTGCATTCGGGAGCAGAGGTACAGCAGACACGTGTCTGTGTCCTTTGGTGAGGGGCATGTTTTGCTTTTTTGATTAATCCAGACAATCTGCAATTTGGCACCCATGTTAAACAAGCCAGGGAAAGAAGACAGGGATCCTATTTCCTTTATCTGGGATTGTCCTCCACATCTTTACGCTGGACAACGATGGTCATCATGGATAGGGATTGATTTATCTAGAGATAAGTCTTTAATTGGGTCTTAGGCTTTACTAGAGATCATTTTGAAAGAAGTGTCAAGGAGAATGAAGAAACAGAATCAACAGGAAAACGTGGAAAACGGTAATG
Organism: Lontra canadensis; assembly: GCF_010015895.1. Classification (NCBI taxonomy): domain Eukaryota; kingdom Metazoa; phylum Chordata; class Mammalia; order Carnivora; family Mustelidae; genus Lontra; species Lontra canadensis. Next base: position 6,347,874 of record NW_022631083.1, on the reverse strand, counting down.
AGTTTTAGTTTCCGGGCGAACACAGGAATACATGTTTTTGAGATATGCAAAAAATCAACAAGCCCTCTAAGCCTATCATTTACCTCCATCCCTCCCACCGCCTTCTGGGTGTGCGTTCCCTGATGCGGCCCCAGGACACCCCTGGCTTACAGTCAAGGAGGAGGGATTCAATGCAAAGCAGTGGCATTCCTCAGCACATAAATAGTCTCAGAACTACATTCACAAGCAAACAAAACGACCAGCCTAGAAGTTATGCTGGCAAAATTTAAAGCAACATTTTAGAAATAGCCTATGCCCATTTATGCGCCAGCTTGGCCACATTTTTAAGGGCCCAAGTCATGTCTGCCTGTCTACTTCAAAAAAAAAAAAAAAAGTGGTTTTAGGGAGAATCAAGTGTTTAAAATCTTGAGATGCTTAAGTTCATCCTTTGTTTTGGGGATATGGCATGAGAGAGCAGGTAGTGTTCACATTAGAGGACACTCCGGGGTGAGACAGAAGTAAGTTGAAGTCCCAGCTCTGCTGTTTATTGACTGCTGTGTGACAAAGGGAGTCCGTCTCCTCTGTGTACGTCTAAGATAATACCACCTCCCACCATCAGCGCAAGATGAAATGTGATCAACCATGTAACTATACGGAATATTTTTCCTGGCATGTCACGGACCCTCTATAAATATTAGCTATTACAGGGGTGCCTGGGTGGCTCAATGGGTTAAGCCTCTGCCTTGGGCTCAGGTCATGATCTCAGGGTCCTGGGATCGAGCCCCTCATCCGGTTCTCTGCTCAGCGGGGAGCCCGATTCCCCTTCTCTCTCTCTGCCTGCCTCTCTGCCTACTTGTGATCTCTCCCTCTGTCAAATAAATAAAAAAAGTCTTAGAAAAGATTACTATTATTATTATTATTTGATCTTTAGACTGGATTTTAAGGTCCTAGGGCTCCAGTCCTGGTTCTGCCAACTGTCTGCCTGCTCAGCAGACATGTGTGTGGGATAAGAGAGATAACTAGTCTCTCTCTGTGACCAGTGGCCTCTATCTAATGCCCCTGGAGGTACCCTGTGGGCCATCACATGCTGGGAAGGGCAATGAGGGAGACCAAGAGTCATGTTCCTGATTGGTTTTGCAAATCAGGACACACACAAGACTTCGCTTCAGGGGGAGATTTACGTGGCTAAAAAAGAAAAAGAAAAGAAAACTAACAGACAGGATCCTAAAATATTTCAGATTTCCTCTCTGCCTAAACAAATAAAAGATTATAAATTTCAGATTGGCTTGGCATTTTTTTAAAAAGATTTTATTTATTTATTTGACAGAGAGACAACGAGAGAGGGAACACAAGCCAGGGGAGAGAGAGAGTGGGAGGGAGAAGCAGGTTTCCTGCTGAGCAGGGAGCTGGATGCGGGGCTCCATCTCGGGACCCTGGGATCATGACATGAGCTGAAAGCAGATGCTTAACGACTGAGCTACCCAGATGCGCCTTGGTTTTGCATTCTAATTCCACTTTTTTAGTGCTGTTCGTAAATACATTTGCTCCAAAATCATCCTCACTTTGTGCAAGATGGACAGTAACTTCCCCAAGACATCATCAGCTGAAGACTGGTGGTAGTTTTGGTTACTATGGAAGGGCCCTCAAGCTACAGGTCGGGGGCTGGGGAGGTTTGGGGAAGTTTGGGGAGGTTTGGGGACAGCCAGAGGCAGATTACTTTCTAAAGCCTGCCAAGAAAGGCTTCACGGCATGGAAGTTAAACCTTCAACTTCCATCAGGCAGTAAGCTCTTTCTAGACAAGAAAAAGAATTTTCTATGTTTCAAAAGACTTCACTTGGCTCTTCAAAAAGACGTAAAAATTCCCAATACAATTTTCTCCTAAATAACTTTATTCACCTTTTACACGGCTGAGACGAAGATCATCTGCAGCAAAGATAGACACAAGCCTCCTTCCTCTACGGTCCTGAGACAACTCCCTGCAAACTGCACAGAGGTAAAGAAGCACCTGCCTTGTTCGCTACTGGGCTAAGGGGTCGGGGAGACCAACACGGTGCTGCCAACATTTGGAACAGGTATCACCAGCTGTCATCAATGTTCAGATAACTGGACAGTGCTCCAACAATTCCCAAGGGCTCTGCCACTAGTGTCTGCTGTCAAGTTCATAGGCTACTCAAATTTAGGAGTTTGCAGGAACCACTCAGAGGCCGACTTGAGAGCGAAGGAAGACTAATTGCCATTATGACTTTTCAGGTCGAAGGAAGCTCTTGCAGGATCCACGGGTTAGACCTGTGAGCTGCAACCAAGAACATGTGCAAAGCTGCTTGAAAAAGACATTGGCTTTGTGCACAGGCACCCCAGGCTGGCTCCTCCGCGTGGAGAGGGGAAGGACAGCCAGCTGGCTAGAGCGGCCGTCAGACTCTCCAGTTCCCACGCCGCCTGCACCTCCCTATCTAGAACCCACTGCTCTTGCTTCACCAAACAATGAGCCCAGGTGCCAGGGCCACAGGGACGGCCCCTCACCCTGGCCCCGCCACTCCAGGCCCCCTGGGGTGGGAGGAGGATGCTGACCACCTGCTCCTCTCACACCTCCCCCGCTCTGAGCCTGTATCAAGGAAGATGCACTTGTTCAGCCAGCCAGGAAGGATTGTTGTGAATTCCTGCTGCAGGCACTGCCTGGAGTTCGGAGAAGCCGCTGTGACTCTAAATGCCAGGTTACTAAAAAGCTTCAGACGTACCGTGTTAGTTTAGGACACGGTGAGGACAATTTTCCCGAATCATCATGAGGATACGCAAACATCCGTACAGGTGCTAAACTGAAACTTTTCATCCTCCTGGCCCCTGAGCCAACCACACTGGCTCCTTTTTCTTTCTGGAAGAAGGTGGACCCTGCCATGACGCCGAGCCATCACACATGCTGTTCCTTCTGCCTGGCTTATGTTCCTTCCCACTCTCGATCTGTCTCCCTAGCTCCTACAGCTGGGTGATTGTCTTCAATCCCCCAAAGGCCTCTCCTCACCACCGTCTTTGGGTGGGAGCCCTACCTGCTGTCCCATCATTTTATGTCACAGCGTCCTCTTCATCTCCCTCAAAGCACTGACCACATTCACAGTCAGACTCTTTTTTTTTTTTTTTTTTTTCTGGAGGGAAGGAGGGGGTTAGGGGAGTTACTGTTTCATGGATACAAAGTTTCAGTTGTGCAACATGAAAAGAGTTCGGGAGATGATGTTGATAAGGTTGCAACAATGGGAATGTAAGTAGTGCCAATGAACCCTATATTTAAAAATGGTTAAGATGTTAAATTTTATGATATATGCATTGTACCACAATTTTAAAAAGTAAGACTTGGGGAGCCCGAGTGGCTCAGTCAGTTAAGTGTCTGAGTCTTGATCTCAGCTCAGGTCTTGATCTCAGGATTTTGGGTTCAAGCCCTGCGTTGGGCTCCCCCCAAAAAATCGTTTAATGCCTCTTTCTCTTTCTTCCACTGCTGCACAATGCACCAAGGCAGGAATCCTCTGTTTTTTCCCTCACTGTGTTCCCAGGGCCATGCCCAGAACCTGGTCCATTGTGGTTCCACAACTCATGGTTTCTCACACAACTGTAAACTCTTCAAGGACAGGGGTACCATTCCTTATTTTCATTTGCCTCACAGCTCCTTCCAGAACGTCTTACGAATTCCGGTGGCATCAGATGCTACTTTAACCCAGGACTACTACTTCTGCAAACTTTGCAAAAGCCAAGACTTTGTATATCTACATAGGCAGATTTTACTGTCTTTCCTCTTTGTCTTGAGGAAATTCTTGGTGCCAAGAATGCCAGAGGGACCAGATTCCAAGACTCATCATCCTTCTAGCATGGTGTGGTTATCTTGCTGACTTGGCTATTCAGGTCCCATGTCATCCAGGGTTTTTTTGTTTTGTTTTGTTTTGTTCTTTTGTTTTTAATTGGACTCTGCCTCAGATTCTCTTTGGCATTAGACAAAGTATAAATTGAAAGCAAATAAGTGAGTAACAGAAGGGAGTTTCCTGTACGATAAGTACTTTCTATGTTCCGATAGTGAATTGTTATTAGATAAATAACAGCGATGACAAGAGTAATATGAAAAACTATTCTCCTTGCCCCGTCCTAAAAAGGAGGGGGAAAAAAAAAGAGAGAGAAAAATCAGAGAAGCTACTTTTGGGTGATATGGAATGAAATGAACCATAGTCCTCTGACTTCATTGCATGGCTGGTTTTCCCCAAGAATACCCAAAGAAATCATCTGACCCTAATGTCAAGCCCCAGCTTTCTTTCAGGTCATACTTGCTTTTGGGGAGACTAAAACTTTTTTAATGTAACAATTCTCTCTCAAGGCTTGGAAAGAAGTAAAAGCTGAAGGTACTAGATGGGAAGAAAAACAATGAATGTGTGTTATCGCTATATTAAGGCATCCACCATATATGGGGCACTCACTGCTACGTGTAGTTGGCATGCACCGTCTGATTTAATCTCCACAACTCCAAAGAGGAGAGCCTATTTTCCCATCCTCTGAACCAGAGCCTGAGGCACAGAGAGAAGGGCTTGCCCTGAGTCACACGGCTTGAAGGAGGCAGAGGTAGAAATTCCAACCAAGTGAGAGGACTCCAGGGTCCATGTTTCCATCCAGTATTGTACCATGCCTACGCATCTGCCACAGACTTTTCTACCATAATTCTTGTAACCTACCCTTGTAAGTCAGAGAAAGGAATCAGCAGTATTTCACTGATAAGGAGATGGAGGACCAAAGAGGCTGTGACTCACCAGGTGGACAGAGGACAAACAGAATACAAGTACTGGACGCCAGTAGCTCGATTTTAAGACTCTGCATGAGGTTCATTTCTGTGCCTTAAAGATTGGTCAGGGTCATTCGGCGCCATCCCAAAGGACCGTAAAGCAATGAATTTGACTATGTAGAAAAGTGGGAACTTCAGTCCTGTGCTTAACCTAACACTAAAATATTTCTCAATTATTTCTACTTTAAATGGCATAATTCACACAAATGAAGAGAGCACAAAACTCATTCTGCTCCAAACAGAGTGTTTAATAACAATGGCTAGTTAAAAAACACAAAGAGCTCCTCTTTTTGTAAATTTTTCTGGATTAAATAGTTGTTTACTTAACACCTAGGTGCACCTGTCTGGAAGACACGCCAGGTATTGTACATACAGATAATAATTCAAGGTAAAGATTCATGCCCTAAGAGACACACAACAGGAAGACAAGAATACTGAGTGAACCACGGAATGGGAGGACGTGTGCAAGGCAGGAGTGCCTGAAAAGGGACTCTTAGAATAGGTAAGGGAGCCCTGGTGTTTCAGGGACTAGGGATGAAGGATAGGTTTGCCACATATTTCAACAGAAAACTATAAATTCCCATCTTTATTAGCACATAACTGAAAAATTTTTTTTAAATGACATCCGTGCATTTTTGCCTTTAAGGAAGATTTTAATTAAACAAGATCAAATTTGTTTAAAACATCACAGGATGAGGTCCAGAAAGAGGCTTCTGTTGCTGTTGAAAGTTAATGCCTATGGATCATCTATTGCTAAAGTTGCTTAGAATGGGCTAATTATTCTCCCACCCCCGCCTCCCTTCTCCGTCCTGGCACAAGGAAATTTTAAGCCATCTACAATCCCTCCATTAAATTAAAAAAATAAACAAACAAACCTCCATTGTGAGAGGCGCCATTGGTGAGTGCCTCCTTGTCTTCCCATCACAAAAGGAGAGGAGTGCTAAAGAACAGACTCACTGGTCAGTTTTTCATGAATTTAAAAAAGTGTAGCAATGCTGCTTGGCCAGACACAGCGAAACACAAAAACCTCAGTCATTTGTTTAAACAAACTCACAAAAACAAAACCACTTCCTCAACATACTCCGTGAATTCTAAAAAGGATCACAGGTTTAGTATGGTTTTTAAAACCTTAACTTTCACAAATTAAAAGCAGGATAATAGGATCGAACAAATGGACATCACCCATCGGTCTTGCTTATCTATTTCTGGCTTCATTCAGCTGCCAAAACCAAACAGCACTTCCTCTCATCCCAACAGGAAAATTTCATGGCTCCTGAAGGTCTGAGTCAGACCAGAAAGCTCATGAATATTCTGATTTTCTGGAGCTGATGCAAGGAAATCACTATAATTGATGACCAGACACAGAGTTACCTACCCAGTGTCTGGTCCCCAAAACTACGCTGAAATAATTTGTCGAAAGTTGGATTTCCATTTTCAAAGTTATTAATCATAACGAGGGTCTGTTTCTGAGCTTTAAAATGAGGTTTTATCTTTCCAGCCCTCCTTCTTTTCCATAAATTCTCTCCATACCCTGGGATCTCCAGCAATAAACTCCTTTCGCTTTACCGCATCTTAATGAAGGTGAACAGAAAGTAAACCGAGGAGAACCTTAACTTCTCACGCGAAATGGGAAGAAATGAGAGTGCCGAAGATTTAAATTAGGATCTGCATTTATCGGGTGCCAGGAAATTAAGAGGGTGCGTGTGTCTGCGGGGCGGCGGCGGGGGACCGCGGCACCTTCCAGCGGAAGGCGAGAGCATCCTGGGCGGTTTCCATGTGGTCCGGGATCCGACAGGAGCACGTAATTGGGCGTTAGCTGGGAACAATAAGATCCAAGTTCAATTTGAGAACGCACGCCCTTCTTCCATATTAGTTTTTCTTTCTTGCAAACCTATTTCGATCTTTTCTTTTCCTTTTCCTCTTCCATTACGCACGGCTCCCAAGCACAGGAGCAACGAACGGGGAGGGACCCACGCAAGTTGTCTACTCCCGGGGCCTCCCGCTGCGGGAAAGCGGCAACAATGCCGCGGAAGTCGGAGGCTGGAGCACCCTCTTCCTACAACTTTAGGACAGCTGGTTTTTCAGCGGAACTGAACGATCGCTAAGAAGAAACGAGGGTTTGTAGCGAAACGATTTAGAACGGTTTCCTTTCCTGCCGTGAAACGGTTCATCGACATTCGGGAAACGCCAGCCATCCGCGTCCCGAGGGAGGCAGCGTGGCTCCGGCACTGTGGGATCGACTCCCTGAGATGGAAACCACGTTCCCATAAAGAAACTTGAGCCACCAAGGGGGAGTAGATGACATGATCGGAAATACATGAGAACTGCTTTTTTGCATTTTTACGTATGGAGATTAAAGAATTAGAAAGGGGTTTAAAAAAAAAAAAAAAAAAAAAAAAAACACCACCAAACCAGGAAGCTCATGTCTTCCAAAACCCGAACGCCACACCCGGCCGCTCCCTTTTCCATCCACGCTTGCACATGGTGTCCGGAGACCACGTGAGGCGGCGGCGGGCGTGGCCGGAGCGCGGTCACGTGGCCGGCCAACCCTCCCCGCGCGGGCACGCGCCTGCCGAGCCCCGCCTTCCGCCAGGCTGGGCTGGAGCGGGCGCCACGAGGCTCGGCGGCGGCGGCGGCGGCGGCAGCGGTGGCGCCGCTCCGGAATCCGGTCCGCGCGAGCACGTGCTCTAACTTTAACGGATGCGCTGGAACTTTTTCCAGCGCTGGGCTTGGGGGCTAGAAATAACACTCAAAGAAATGTTACCTAGCTCGCTCGGCTCTGCCGCCAGCCCTAAAACGTTCACCAAGGCACTGCCAACACGAAAGCAGCTCGGTACTCGGAATCCCGGGTTCTGGGCAGCCACACCTTTTAAAAGCCGTTAGTATCGCGCACCCGACCTACTTCGGAACCATCAGTTCTACCGCCAGAATTCCTACGTGGTCTGGTAAATGTCCGTGTCCTGGCCGCCTCTGATGAGCATCGACGTAGCGTTTGGGGTGTGTGAGGTTCTTTTTCCTTTTCCTAATGTAACAGTTACATTGCGAGCTCCTAAAATTTGATTCGTGAGGAGTTAGAAACGGCCATGAGGCAGACAAGAGGGCCGCAGGAATTTAGCGTACCGAGTGGAGTGTGATCTTGCCTGAGTGTGAGGATAAAATTACAGACTGGGGTGAACTGTAGGGGTATTTAAAAACGTAACCATTCACCGTTCTTTCACAAAGATGTGTGAGCTTTGATGAAATATTATAGTTGAGGAATATAAATACTTTTTCATCCTTTTAAGGTATAAGGATAAAGGATTTTTTTTTTTTTAAATCACATTGGTAGGATCACAAAGAATAAAATAGCTCAATTAAAAAAAAAAAAAAAACCCTAGCAGTAAAGAGTAAGTTTAATCTTTTGGTGATAAAGAATTCAAAATAATGGTTTCTTCACACGACTCTGATTTTGGGCTGCTGAAATTTAATTAAATTGGGGGGGGGTCCTCCAAACTGTTTGCCATATCGGTAACAGTGAAAATTCTAAAAGAAGGAAACAGTATCTTGAGCACTCCTTTCAATTACAGCTTAAAAAGCTCAGAGATAAAATTTCATACTCTTAATTAAAGTTCTTATGGTGGTGTAAGCCTTCTTAACCTATCCAAAACATTCAGGGCTGTGCTCCCGAGAGTCTTCCAACTGCATTCTCTCTCTCAGTCTTCAAAAGCAAGAGACATTTGCAGCCAGGACCAAAACTAATGGGACTTTTTTTATGGGGGGGGGGGCAGTTGAGCTCTCCTTCCCTATACTTCACCTCCTCTGAGGGGAAATATGGCACGACATCTTGAATAACATTCATATTTGAGATTTCTCAGGCTTCTACATATTTTTCTGCTTCATGTCATTCATAATTGTCCTCCCAGAAAATGTGGAGCTGCCACTGCTATTTAAAAAAGTTTTATGTCCCTCATTTTAAAAATACACAGAATCCTCCGAGTAGAATTCCAATTACTAAGTGTAGAAAACAGAAATAGAAAAATCGCCATTTGGCAAACACCGCAGTAATGGATGTTAAAATTAGGAGGTGAAAGAATAATGAGGAACAGTATGAACAATGTAGTCTCAAGCGTCTACCCCTGAAAGATGCTTCCTAATTACCAAGGTTAAGAGCTGTAACAACAGAGGTATCTGCGGAGACCACCTTAGCCAAGTGATCAAAATTCACATCATCAGAAGCGAAACACCTGGGCATCGTGTGTCTCCTGATGGGATGCCCTGAGAAGGGTAGGGGGGCACTTCTGTGATGGTCTTGCTAAAACTGTAAGTCTTGCTATAATTAATCACAAGCAAACACAAAGCGAAGGGACGTTCTACAAAATAACTGGTCTGTGCTCTTCAAAAAATGTGAAGGTGGTAAAAGCTACCAAGGAAGACTGAAGAAAACATCCTAGATTCAAGGGAACTGAGGAGATCGGACAACGAATGTGAGATGGGATCCCCTCCTGGACCTAGGACCAGAAAAAGCACATCAGTGGAATTTGCATCCACTCTGGAAATTCATAGTACTGCGTCAGTGTTAACGTGACCGTTTTGATAGACCTATGATGGTTAAACAAGCTGCTGACATTTGGGGTGTTCAGAAACTTGTGGTATTTTCTGTAACTTTTTTTTTTTTTAAGTCTGAAATGATTTCAAGAGGTAAAGTTAAAAACTGAAAGTCACTAGAAAGTTCATAAAGGAAAAGAAAGGAAGCATAGCATAGCCATCAAGTGAACGGACCCCTAAACTGCCAGGATACACGCCAATCAGTTGTTGGTAATTCCCAAATCTCACTCTGAATGAGGGACTTAACTTTGCGTGCTTCCCACTTGAACCAGTTACTATCAACCCTGTCCTCCCGGACTTTGTCCCTGACAGAATTTCATAAATAAGGTAAACCCCTAATTTGGAGGCAAGGCAAGTCTCTATTTTTTATAGCTGATTCCCAGAGCAGTGTTGTTGCCAGAGGGTAAATGAGGCTGGTGGAGGACCGGGCGTGCATGCTGAGGGCCTTATCCATTCTGACACACCGCCTAATGTTTCCTTTATCTTTGAAATATCCTCCGAAGGGGTTGAAGTAGGAAGGAAGATGGTTGAGGAATGCAAAGAGAAACAACAAAATGGACACCAGGATACTACGTACGACTCTCCCAGAGCCTTGTAACAACTCTGCCTTGTTGCTTGAAACTGGAGTGAGAAATGTCTTTTTCTGGACTGAACCTATACTCTGTCATCTGCTACAGATAATACGGGCTTCGGCTTTCTTTGTGTTATGCAGAAAAGGGATCAGATTCCTCCAAGAGCAAAAGCTTCACTCCATTGGCCGCAACTTCCCAGCACTGCAAGGTACAGTTTCCCGAACCGCCACTATGTGGTAGCGAAAGCAATAGAAAGAGTTTGTCAGGATTGCACTAAAATCTCATCGGAAAAGCTTGATCTACTTTTTTTTTTTTTTTTCCCCATATACTGGTCTCAAATGAAATGATCCTCATTGGGGAATAATAGAAAATTGAGGCCAAAAATGAATGTGCGAAAGCCACCATTTTTGCTCGGGTATTTCCAATATTGCAGGGTGTGCAAGAGAAGATGAGAAATTTGCTGTCAGCCCTTTGTAACGACCTGGGCCACAGAGAAGTAATAATACGGAAAATACTGAAAGGCAGGGAAGAAGCTTTCGTGGAGTTAACACCCCCCACCCACCTTTGCACTGAGAATCCGCGGACTGAATCCGTACAAACTCCTTTCCGCAGACAGGGCATTTAGGCTCCGTGTTGGGTCTGACTCGGCCAAGGTCAGGGGGCCAAGGGAACACTTGGATGCCAGTGGGCTTCACTCCAAGATCCAGGTTCTATTTTATCTTGTGGCCTCCCAAATCAAATTAAAGTTGGCTTGCAGAGCCCGTGACAATGGAGAGGTGTCCAGAGGAGTGGACGGTGGAAAGCTGGTATTCCCTAGAAGGAGGGACTGCTGGAAAGGCCCAAGAGAACTCTTAAAGGGACAACAGAGAGGTACAGAAGCACTGGAAGTAGAAGGTACGGAGGAGTCTTCCTATCACGGTCAGCGTGGGCCAAGGAGAAAGACCACAGTGGGAGCTTACAACAGGGGACAGAAGAACCATACCAAGCTGACTGCGAAAGCCTCTTTGAGCATATTTAGCTCAAAACAGGGGACCCTTCTAAAATTCCACGTCATTACACTTAGGTGCTGACGACTGGCCTAGGACACGGAAGGGGGGATTGCATGCCTTTTGAAAAAAAAATTTTGTTTAAAGATATTTTATTTATTTGACAGACAGAGATCATAAGTAGGCAGAGAGGCAGGCAGAGGAGGGCTGGGGGAAGCAGGCTCCCCGTCGAGCAGAGAGCCCGATGCGGGGCTCCATCCCAGGACCCTAGGATCATGACCTGAGCCGAAGGCAGAAGTTTTAACCCATTGAGCCACCCAGGTGCCCCTTGAAAATGTTTTTTGACCATGACAAGGAGCTCCCATGTGGATAAATGGGTTCTACTCATTTTAATTCTTCCAGCAACTGTCCTGCTATGAGAGAGAGAGAGAAACAGAGACAGAGACATAGATGCGGAAAGAGAGAGAGAGGTAAAAGGGAAAAAAAAAATGATCACAAGAAGGAGAAACACTTCTCACAGATGGACACCGCTCCCTTCCAGAACTCAACTGTCCAGTGATAAGTGTTTCTGGGGGTACACGGCTGAGGACCGGAAAGAAGCTAGATCTCACAGCCTATTTTCTCTTACGTACCATCCCAACAAGCTTGGAAATCCATTTTCAGAGGACCCACAGCAAAGAGGAAGCAGCAAATGACCACCTACAGAAAGGGCTGATAGAGCTTTCCTGTCTTACTGCAGTAAGTCTATTAAACAGAAATGGGGACATAAAAATGATAAAACTAAACCATCAGAACACAATAAATACAAGAAATCTTCAGTATAGGGCAAACCGCCTCCCACTACGCCTTGAGGCTATCACCATATTATGCATAATACAACAATATATGTTCACTGATGTCCCCAAGTTGGCCAGAAATGATTAAATTATCTTCACCAGAGTAAGAAGCCAAGAAGTACATAATTTATATTGGAAAGATTTCCAGCATGACAGTGTGCGTGACTGTGGGAATCTCAGCCATCCCTATGGCTTTTACGGTACTTCTTGTCTATTCATTCTTTCAGTTGACAGATTATTGACTGAGCACGCTGGAGAGAGCGCTGTGAGTGGCAGGGTTCCTACTCTCATGGGGTTCACCATCTAGGTTGTACCTTTCATGCTCACATGCACATTCCTACCAGGAAAGCTTGCACAAGTGTTTGGACTTCTTGCGGTCAGTGCTACATACTGAGTCTCGAAGAAGTTTTATTTTTGGATCTGAGTGACCGAAACTGGCCAAAGTCTTGGATCAGGCAGCAATCAAACAGCAGTCACTACTTGAAGAAACAAGACCCGTGACCAAGGCAGGCAGCTTTGCCTGCACAAAAATCTAACAATACCGAAGGCCAACAGAACTACAATCCTGAGTTGGTCAGCTCTTTCTCCTTGTTGAGGCAATTAATCTGGACACACATGCCCTCTTATATTTAGGCTGTTAATATCTTATACCTGAATCACTCTACAGTTAATGCATTTGAGAATGGGACATGCATATTTTAAGTAGGGATACTTTTTTTTTTTTTTTTTAAAGAAAATTCCTAGATAGCTTTGAAAAATTTACAGGGTCACAAAGGCCGTAACTGAATCGGATAACCTAGATACAATAAAATTACTTGTCATTTTCTTATTGTTTTAAGGACCCATGAGTTTCTTTCCCCTTTTGAGGGCAAATCTTAAAAACTGGAAAACTTTTGTTTGTTGCTCTGTTTAAAGATTTTTATTTGAGAGAGAGAGAGAGAGAGAGAGGGAGAGGGAGAGAAAGAGTGCCAGGGAGAGGGGCAAAGGGAGAGGGATAGACAGTCCCAAGCAGATTCTGCACTCAGTGGGGAAACTGATAAGGGGCTGGATCTCAGGACCTTGAGATGATGGCCCAAGCCAAAACCAGGAGTTGGACATCTAACGGACCAGCCCAGTGCCCCTTGAAATTTTTGTCTTAACAAGCTCTTTCTTGGAGGAAAACATGAGACTGAAAATTTTCTCTAATGTCTGGGTGCAAAGGTCGTAGACGCACTAGAGAGTCGGAAAGCACACATTTTAGAATTGCGGGTATCTCGGTTCCCGTCTCTCCTACCTCCCAGGTGTGTGTCAACGCACAGTTTATTTTCTCCGGGCTTCCACTGGCTCAACAGTAAAACGACGCTGGTAGAATCGACCCCACCGGCTATGGCCAAAACGAAATGAAATGCCAGCATGTAGTAAATTCTTAAGAGGGGAACGTGCTGAATTTTCAAATGGACTCCGATATCCCTGCGCTTTGTAACCAGAATAATCGCACAAGGCAGCTCAAACCGGATGTGTTTCCGTATCAGCCCTGAGCTTTCCTTTCTCCTTGGAAGAGAGGTTCACCTTCCCCTGAGGCTGGGCTTCCTAGTAAGCTGAAGTTACTAAGGAACAGCAACAAAATAAAAGGGCAGCGCGAAGGCAGGAGTCTGCTCCGGAGACCAGGGGCCAGCTTGCCATTATTTCCTGAAGAAGGGGGCTGAGCCTTCTCCGTGGCGTGTTCAAACACCTTCTAGCATAGCTGGTCCCAGATGTCAGATGGGGTTTGGAAAGAGGAAGTTTCAACATCTATGGCCTTGGCAGACACTCACGAGTTGTTCAAAATAAAGCTCTACGAGGAGGATGGGTTAAGATGGAGTGAGCGATTTCGAGTGCTTGTTGCACTGGTCGGCCGCGTGGCGGTGTGGGGAAGCCAGGGCCCCGAGAAGGCCTCGCCCGTGTTTATGAGCATCCCGGGAGCAAGGCAGTCTGTGCCTCGGAAGCTCACCATGCGCAGAGTCTTTATATCTCCATTAAATGGCTGCGTACTTGGGCGGATTGATGTTATTTCTAAAGTATGCAGTTCATTTCAAGAGGGGAGAGGGAGGATTAAGTTGGAAATATTTTTCTATTGAGAAGAAAAATTAAATGTAAGTGGAAATGTTTTCATGAAAATGTTTTTATATTTCAACATTTCCCCGAAGCACTCTCATCTCAGTATAACACAGGACTGTGCTAGACTAGAAGGAACGAAGACAAAATGAATTTAAATAAAATTGAAACTGACCAGCGGGGCTGTATTCTCCCAACCTGAGGAAACAATAAGGCTGGGTTGGGGGGGGGGCAGGGAGAGGGGAGAGGACCATGGAGGAACCAAAAGAAGAAATAAAAATAAACTCCACTAAAATTTTAAACTCAGAGGAGAGTTTCAGTTTTGTTTCAAAATTTCTAAAATCTAGCTTATTTTTACAAAAGCTTTTTGAATGTCCATGAATCAACAGTCACTTGATAGAACCATAAAGACCTTCTTGATTATTTTCTCTCGACCAAGAAACCCACTGGTATTCAGTCATAGAAGATGACTTGCTTGTTTTATAGTTCCTACGTTATTGGGAGTAGTTGGTACTGGCCAGTTATCAAGGCTAACAGCTCAGATGATGTGTGCAATTACATAGCTGGTCTGATTGTGTTGCCTCTTTTAAAATTTGCACGCCCCCCCTCCTTATTAGCTGTAAATAGGACAGGGAAAATTAAACGTACAGGTCTTAGTTACCCTTATCAAAATAAACACATCCTTCAGGAGGAAAGAGTTTTGTCGGTTAATCTTCTGTCTAGATCTGTAGTGTCTAGTAACCACAAGCCGCAAGTGGCTATTCAAATGTAAACTAATTGAAAATGAAATAAAACCTGAAATTCACCTCCTTGTCCCACTAGCCCCATTTCAGGTGCTCCCCTGCCACACATGGCTAAACAACTACTTTCCTGGGAAGGGAAGATACAGAACATTTCCACCATTGCATAAAGTTCTACAGGACAGCTCTGGTTTAGATGAAAGGACAGATCTGTGAGCTTTGGGTATTTACACTGAGTTTTAAAGACATACACAACATGGTTTACCTGAACTTGAAGGTCACTTTGGGACAGCGTCTTTAAAACACTTTTCCAAAGGCACACAACCATTTTCCCTAAACCACCTCAATGCAAACCAGCCAAGGAAAACCCAGTTCATAGGGCCTCTTCTCCATCATCTCCAGCTTGATTTTTCTTTTAAGTAGGCTCCACGCCCAGCGTGGGGCTTGAACTCATGACCCTGAGATCAAGAGTCCGCAAGCTCCACCAACCCTCTCTACCACCTCTCCACCAACTGAGCCAGCCAGGCATCCCCTCCAAGTAATTGAAAGCTTACTTTCGATTGTAAAAAGGCTCTCTTCCCAAATAACAGAAGCTCTCACTCAAAACATGAACAGGATTCCTACTGCCTATAGAGAAAGGAGTTATTTGCAGGCAAAAGGACAAATCATTATTTTTAGATGGAAAAACCTTCCCAAGATACATTTAAATATTAACACACATAGCAGGTGTTAAACATTAAAACACACAGCAGGCTTCCCCCTATATGGCCATCATCACACTTCTATTTATTTAACGTCTACATTCCCTGTCCAAGTGTCAGCCTGATATGAGCAGAAAGCAAGTGTTCTGTTTGCTGTTGTACACCCATTACAAGCACAGTGCCTGGGACAAAACAGATGCTCAGATTTTTGTGGAATGATTGAATGAAACTTAAGAAGAATGGTATTTTGCTAAAGAACAGCAAACATCCTTTTAGAGCCTGGATCCAATTCTTTTATATTTGGACAGCAATCCACCCTTTATTTTCAGATGCAAACTTAAAATAACTCAGCAGACTGATTCATGCAAGCATACGAGCTACGGTTCAATATCTTCCATACTCAGCCATGGCTCCTTCTAAAAGGCGCAGCAAAAGGCACAGCACTAAGCATTTCACATATGCCATCTATCTCATCGGCCCTTCACTCTGGTATCTTCTCTGCTGTGAGAAGGAGGAAATCCAGGCTTAGGGAAATTAAAGTGACCTGTCCAAGGTCACAAGAGCTATAGACATAGAGTTGGAACAGCTTCCCTGGTAACCATTATGGATTGCCCCCATTGTCATGCCTGGTTGTACAATCAGCTCCTGCTTGGGTCAGGAGATCTACAAGGGTCCCGGGCACTCTTTCAAAGGAAGGGGGGTGGGGAACTCTGTATCATTGGACCCCCAGAGTTTAGCAGAACATCTACAACCACGAATCCTTGCTGCTAAAGCTCAGTAGTCCTAATGATTCCAGAAGACCCAGTACCAGGGAAGGTGTGTACTAGGGTCAGAGGAGAGGGGCAGAGCTCCGCCCACCCCATCCCTCTCCCACAGTGGCGGTGGGGAATCACAGTGACCCTGCACCCCCACACCGCAGTGCCATGCTTTGGCCCCTCCATGCTTGCTTCTGCACGCGGACCAGCTACATGGCCCTGGGAGAAGCTGGCAGCACTTCAAATGCTACCATTTTTCTCGCTACTCAGAACTTCTGTCCCCGAACCCTGTTACTTTAAAAACACACTTGACGAAGATTCGGTAAGGATCTGCTGCGCCCCAGGTGTTGGTCCCATAACTCAGGGGCTCAGACTTCCTTGTTTGGCCCCGATTCCCTCAGGTTAGAGGTTCTAGAAGTCTGACCTGTAAGCGTTCGTTTTCATTAAAAAAAAAAAAAAAGTCACTATCAATAAAGAGCAGGTTCTGAAATTTACACATAGAAAGAGCAATTTTATTTTTAATATTTACAAAGGGCCTGCCGAATGGGGCCCAAAAGGGGCCAAGTAGAATAAAAGACGCCTGTCCTTATGGAAGAAAGGTAAATGGACATTAATGGGATTCCCTACTAAGGGACTGTGCATAATTCTCAGTTATCCTCTCACGGGTCCTGTGAAGTGGGTAAAATGTCAATCTATGGCTGATTAAAAAAAACAACCGTTACAATAACTCACACTTACTGAGCGCCTGCTCAGCGCAGACTCGGGAAGACTCAGCGCCAAGCACAGTTAAGCCTCCCAGCTCCCCCAAGGGAGAGGTATTATCACCCCCTCCTACCGATGAGGAAAGACGGGCTCTGAGGGTCAGTCATGTGTCCGAGGTGCCAGTGTGTCTGTCGTCCGGGCTGCCATTATACAACACAGCTTCTCCCCAGGACTGGGGCGCACACGGGAAGTAAAGGGTGAACCTAGGACCACGGAGGACACATCCCGAGAATGCATGTTTCCCACTGGGTCAGGGAGAACAGGGCTCACAAGAAAAGGAGGAGCAGTGCTAGTGGGGGGGGGAGCAGCAGAGCGTAGGCTCAGGAGGGCCAGTATGAAGTTGGTTCTAGAAGATAGGGCCCATCTGGCACTGGGGAGGCCAGGGAAGTTAAGGCCATGTGAGGACCCCACATAGTCACAGGAGCACAGAGTGGTCTGATAGATGGCAGACTCAGAGGCACATGCTGGGGGCGGGGTGGGGACTGGAGGCAAAGGCAGGCGGAAGTCAGATGCCAAGAGCTCAAAGCTCAGTCCTATGGGGCCAAAAGTGGGGAACCCGACGAGAGGGTGGGGGGATGAGAGGCATGGTTTCAGGAGACTGGCCGGGTGATTAAAAAACATGTCTCGAGGCACCGAGGAGCTGACCAGGCGGGGCTCTTCTGCTCCCCCCACGTAGTTGAACCAGAGAAAGCCACTTGGCTCCTGGACCGGTCTGCCCTGGCATTCTCCAACAGGGAAACATGCTTTGGTTATTCAGACGTGACTTACTGGCACAGAGAGGCTGTTGGCATGGAAAAATGAGCCGGCTGACCTGGCCAGAAAGGAGCAGGTGACGCAGAAACCCAGCAAAAGATGAGCTCAACATGCTGTGCTGAGAAGGAGGAGGCCTCTGTGAAAGGCCACCGTAGAGCGAGCTGGGAGACAGAGGGCAAGCTGGGGCCCAGCACAGAGGCAGGCACACTTCTTAAGGTTTTCTCCTTGAATCCTTACAATATCACATAGACACCACTGTTGCTATCTCGTGCAGGAGGCACTGAGGCTCACAGAGGTGAAACCCCCATCACTACCCCTCCCACTGAGCTAACTGGGGGGTGGTGTGCGGGAGCCAGAGCGTTGGTCAGTCTAGCACACTTCCTTGTAGTGTGGTTCTGCCTGCAATCAAGTGCTTAGCTGATAACTTCACAAGCTGTTAGGATGATGCTGCAGGGAACTTGACGGCCCTGGGGCCCTCTCCCTCACCTGCTGTCACCTCTTGACTCAGAAGGGCCATTTCTCTCGACTCAAGAAGCGACAGTGGAACCCATTCAAATAAGACCATGATTTACATTGATCTGATCATCTTGGAAAAAAATATTCCTAGCCAGGGAGGGAATATAAATGGACAACTGGAGGAGGAAAAGGAGAGATGGAAAGGGAGAGAGAAAGAAAGACGAAGAGACAGGGAGAGAGAAACCCAAATCACACGCGGTAGCTAACTTGAAATAGGACATGTTTCCTGGGGCTTAAGTAGGTCTAGAAGCTGCTCTTGCAAATCCTGGCCACCACGTGCCATTCCTTACATTTATGCTTGCAATGGATCTTTCCCCCTTTTCATTTCCCAGAAGCATCTCCAAAGCCCCAGGGCCGAAAAAGTACACAGGCTGCAGGGCTGAGATGGGCCCAAACTCCCTCTCCTCCCCATAGCTGCAGCTCCCAGGAATATTCCTGTAATTCCTATAAATCAAGAAATGGTTCTTGCTCTCTCTCTGTGATTCAGAACACGAAGGAGGTCTAACCTCCGCTCAGCAAACCCAAACCTCAAAATCACCATTTTTTTGTTGACAAGGCTTCTCACAAAATACCCCAAACAAGCCACCTTCACAGCTAACTTTTCCCTTCTTTTAAAAAGAAAAGCGAAAGAAGACTGGATGTCACATGCACTAGCAGCTCCTAGAAAAGGGCATTTTCGAACCGAATACCACATGCCGTATTTTGCCATTTTGCCTGCGCTTCCTGCTTGGAGCCTGTGCAACATAACAGAAGAGCCTCAGACACTGGAGCTGCTCCAGGCCACGCAAACTCCGCTCCGCATCTTCCAGGCAGCCCTGTCGCAAATAATTCATGTCCACTACGCCCCTATCACACTGAATACAACCACATTGTGCAGCTGGAAATGGGAAACCTGATTCAGATCACAGAAGAAGGTACAAAAACATTTAGTCCAACACAATGCTGCCTTTTTTTTTTTTTTTGGCAGTGTGTGTGTGTGTGTGTGTGTGTGTACATATCTCAAATCTACCAGTGGGTAAAGGATTCAAGACCCATCTTGGAAGAAAACACAGAATTAAAATAGCATATCATGTGTCCAAAAACAGCAACAACAACAAAAAACCACCCAGTGCTTCCCGAGCTGCGCCTGTTTCGGCTGCAGCGTTCCTAACCATAATCAATGCAGCCCATGCACGCAATTTAAAAAGGCAGCAGGATCTCCGCAGAAAATGGTGCATGTTGACAAAGCATGACTTGTCCCACATGGACGAGAATAAAAGGAAAACAAGTCTGACCACAACCCAGCCTCCTTTACTCTGTGGACCAGAGGGTGGAAAAGAAAAAGGCCGGAATAAGGGCAGGGAGGCGCAGGCAATGGAGGACGGGGTCCAGGAAGATGCTTCTGCCCTACGGGATTTTGGTAAACAGCAGCCTGTAATGGCCACTGTTAGAAGAGAAAACAGACATGGAGGGAAACGTGTTTACAACTGCAGCGGCGGTGGGAGGGAGGCGGAGGGAGGGAGGGATTCCCCGACTCTGCGCTCAGCCCGCTCCGCTCCAGTGGGGCCCCAGGGCTGGGTAGTGCTTCGAAGCCCCCCCGCCTTGCTTTATTGGGGGGGGGGGGCACCGCTTGTTTATGGGGAAGGTTACTCCTCCTCCGCTCTGGTGATCGAGTCCTTAATACTCCTGCTGCATCCTTGCGGGATGCCCGCTTGACTGACAGCTGCCCCAGCCAGTCGCCGCCCAGGCCCCGCAGAAAGGTGGACTTTCCCAACGAGCCGATTGGACGGCGGGGAGGGCGGGCCCTCGTGATTGGCGTGCTACTCGGAGTAGAAAGTAGTAAACAACCTTGGTCCACCGCGGCGGGGAGGGCTCGGGATGCCAGCTCCCTCGCCCTCAGCCCGAGCTGCGGGCAGCGCCCGAGACAAAAGGATCCCGCAGTGGGGAGGCAGACGAAAAGGGGCCGCCCAGAAAAGCAAACGCGAGTGGGCGTCCTTTAGAGCCCCTGGGCGAGAACTGCTGACTTGCAGCTTCGCATCATTTTTGTTCTGTGCAAAACCGTTAAGGGTCTGTTGCCGCGGTTCTTACTCCCCTTCTTCTTTGGGTTGAAAACCCTCATCGGAAGAGAGCGAGCGCCAATTTAGTTGACCCTCCTTCCTGCCAGTCTCCTCCTCCCCCCTCCCCCCACATTAGATTTTTAGTTCTGGCTCTTTAGAAGTTGATTTAAATACCTGCACTAAAAATTGTTTCCTCACGCAATACGACGCGGTTAATGGCACAGAGGTCAATCAGATGCCCTGTTAGACCCAGTCATTGCAAGTTTCTGGAGCTGGCTCACCGGAAGGTGCCTGTGTTCTGCGGCATGTATAAAAAGAAACTTGAGACGGCGGCATTAAGCTCACTTGACAAGAAATAGGCGGTTAACTTGCATTTTCCATAGAGGGTGTAGTTCACCCAGGATACTGCAATCGAAGGTAATTCCCCATCTGGTCTGACTTGAATCACAATCCACTCCTCATTCTGGCCTCACCATCCTCGGGACCATAGCGTGAAAATCCGCGGCACCCAGCATGGAGGCACTGCTCTCAAGTGTGGCAGCTCCTGGGGCTGCCTCCAGGAGGTGCCTCGTGGCCTCCTCCGAGGTCCACACAAACAGCCTCCCCCAGACAGATTCTAGAGAGGCCCCTCCCTGTGCCGGTGGAGGACAGGGGAGGCCAGAGAAGGGCACCAGGGAGCTGGACCCAGGAGGGATCTCCACCTCCCTTGTTTTCCCCAGGGACTACACTGATGATAAGCCATGCTGTCATTGCTGGCCAGATATCCAGATGAGCCAAGTTTAAAACATTAAAGAAAGGTACAAAAGAATCCTTGTGGGATGGAGCTTAGGGCAAACTGGCATCAGGGGCGGGGGGTGGGGGGATCCTTTTCTTCACCCCAAAACCCACCCTCTTCTCCAGGCTATGGTGTCTGTGTGCTCCAATCATGCCTCACCCCAAACGGTCCCCAGGGAAACCTCTCAGCCCTTCAAGTCACCACTCCTGTAAAAAGCCTACAGAATGGAGTTAGTCCCCTTTGGACCTTCCAGCCTGGCCCCCAACCCCATGCGTGCAGCCTCCTTCCTTCCAAGCACCCCTCCCTCCAGCCAATCTGTTCCTGTCCCAGGTCCCTGCACCAGCCACACACACACCCTTCACTCTTGACTGTTCCCTCTGCTTTCTAGGCCTTACCCCTGCCTGCCCGGGAGAGGCCACTGTTCTCCATTGCTTCCCCTGTCCCTGCAGAGCTCCTGCAGCACGCCTGTCAACACCACTGAGCTTCCAGCATGCTGTTCGGACTCTGCTTGCGGCCCAGTCCACGTCAGTAGACCCTGAACTTCCTGAGGTCAAGGGCTGTCTGTGTTGTATTTTGACTCGTGTCTCTATTGGAGATACAGGCCCACCATCAACACACCCCAGACATGCCAAACATTTGCATGCGGTCCCCATCCTCTCCCTGTCTCCTCCCTCCCTCCAGCCCCCACCCCTGGACAGTTCCTCATGTTCTCCCACTGGCTCCTTGCTAACATGCTCCCCCAAATCCCCAGATCAGAGACCCGGGCTCTACCCCTGCCCATCCCTCAGAGGCTCTTTCTGCAGACACAGCTGCTCTGAGCCCAGGCTGCTTGCCTTGCCAGTTAGATCCTTTTCTGCCTTTTCTGCTCAGCAAATTCCTCGTCTGCCTAAAAATCACCTCCTACCTTGGGCAGACCTTCCACAAGCTCCACCCCACTCCCTGTTCCGCCAGAGCATTTTGCAAGATGAGGATATGGGCATCCTCTCCTCCCTAACTAGGGGACTACAACCGGCAAGACCCAGGAGCAGAAAAGCAGATTCACAAATTGGTCCCCCCAGGCAGCTGCAGAGCCACTGTGGTGCGCTCTGGTCTCCAGACAGGACACGTGCCGTGTTTCAGGCTTATCTACGCCACAGGGCCCCTCCCTGCTCTTTCTTCCTGAAGGTTCCTCTGTGTCTGAGAGTGGCTGGCTGCTTCTCAACCTTCAGGTCCCTGCTCAGATGTCGCCCCACCGTGCCCACCTGCTGACCACTATCACACAGATCTGTTTAATTTCTTCATGAGATTTAACTATCATCCTTCTTATGTGATTATCCACTTGTTGGCTTTGTAGACGGTCTTCTCCCGCCCCGGCATACGAGCTCCGGTTAGGACGGGACATTTTCATCTGCTGTGCTCACCACATCTTCAGTACCCCTACGGAAATGCCTTACCCCTACCAGAAGTTCCAAATTAACTTTCAGCACAATAAAGGTCAACTGAGAACAAATCACTCAGCACTGTAACCAGGTAAAGGGAAGACAAACTTTTGGGGAAGGTTTGCTTTAGTAAATATCCTAAGGCTGACAGTCTGTAAACAGACAAGAGAAAGACAGGATGAAGCTCTGTGGCCTCACTTGACCCAAGGAGTTCCAGGTGCTCTGAGCACCCCAGGGTCCCCCACCTGGGACTCCAGGCCCTGTCTGTGCCCAATATAACATGTTATGTGCACCGTCCCTTATATACTCCCGAATGGATGCAGATTAATGGTGGGAAAGGGTACATTGGTACTGACAAACTTAGTACTTTCAATAATAAGAATTAGTCTTGCACTAAGCCTCTTACCATCAATTAAAACTTTTTGGTATAAGTAATAACTACATGGCTCAGAAATGAAAAAAGAAGTGTAGCTACAAGACAGAGCACTGGTTCGTCCTTCTCAGGATTCTTTGCTTTCAGTATTTGCCAAATATGAGTATTTTTATTTCTCTATTTTACACAAATAATAGTTTTAATTTCCATTTCCTTTACAAGTGAGATTAAACATTTTTCCACATGTTTAATATATATGTGTATTTCCTTCTCTGTGAATTATCTATTCAATGCTTCACCCCCAAATCTGTTGGAATTGTGAGTCCTTTCCTTATCAATTTCTAGGAGCTATGGTGTGTGTGTGTGTGTGTGTGTGTGTGTGTGTGTTAAGTAGGAAGATTTGCTCTTTGTCAGTGACAGAAGTTGCGTATACGTTCCCAGTTTGGCATTTATCTTTGTTTATGATTTTTGGCTATGCAGAAATTCTTTGTTTTTTAAATACTGTATTCAATTCTTATGAATATTCTCTTTTTTGGTTTCTGGATTATATGCTGCAACCAAAAAGGCCTTCCCCACCCCAGGGTTATAAAGGAATTCCCTCATATGTTCTTTTAGGATTTTAATGGTTTTGTTGTTTACATTTTTACCTTGGATCCATTTGGAGTTTAACCCGGTATATGGTATGATGGATGGACCCACCTTGATTTCTTTTCCAAATGATTACCCATGCCCCAATGCCAGAAAATGAAGCATTCATCTTTATCCCACTGCTTTCAGAGGTTACCTTTATCAAATACTAAATTTCCAAACATACTTGTCTCTGTATTTGGACTGTGTGCTCTGTTCCTTTGGCCTGTCTCTTCATGCACCGACCTCACTATTTTAATTAAGACTCTATGGACTAGTTTAATATCTGATAAGGCTAGGGCTCCCCATTGTTCTTCTACAGTTTTCTTGCCTACCTTGTTTTTTACATAATAACTTTAGAATTGGTCTAATTGGAAAAAGAGAAAATCCTGATGGCATTTGGATCACATTAAATTAACTTATGAAGAACCGACATCTTGATAATGTTGACTATTTCTGTTTAAAAATATGGTATCTCTTTCCATTTACTCAAGTCGTCCTTTGTATTTTTTAATAGAAGTACATTTTCTTATTAATTCTTAGATATCTTCTCTTTTTGTTTTCAATAGAAATAAAGTCTTTTCTTCTATAATATCTTCTAACAAGTCACTTGCATACTGTAGGATTGTATTACGGCCAAACGATTTATTTCTAGCAGAGTACATTCTATTCTGTGCCTTTAGAAAAATACAGTGGGATGGGAAACAAAAATCAAAGGTTGAATATTCTTAACAATAAACAGAGGATAAATTCTTAATCAACCATCAAAGAAACCCATTTTGAGTTGGCATTGACGATGATGAGCAAGTCAACTAGTGTGGGGCATACTACTGGAATGGTCGATGCATTGGCAAGGAAAAGATGATATTCCTTAAGCTGTGGACCCTGCAGATTCAGAAGGGTTAGGGAAAATACAGAAAAAACAAATTAAGGGCTGACCTCACAATCACAAATAGCTGATTCCACGCCTTCCTGAAGGCGCGATGATACCTTGGCTAGACTGTCATAGCGTAGCAGTGCATATATTGAAACTAAAAGCCAAGGAGATTGGCACTTGGGTGGGAGCAGGAAAATTGTGGGTAAAGGGGCTCTACCTCCCGTAAGGTGATTGCCGCAAGGCCGTTGGTATTTTCCAAATCAAGAAATAGTTTCCTGTCCCATAGCTAGATGTTTTAAAGAGACGTCCCTTTCAAAATAACCAGAATATCTACTTTTCAAATCTAGGAGTCCCAACTGGAAACGTCGGGGCTGTGTGGGCACGGGGGTGCACGGCTTGGCTCCCTTTCAGACACAATCCACTGTCCAGCTGTGCTGGGTCCCTAGCTGACAGCCTCCAGCTGTTGACTCTTTCAGAGTCCACTTCAGCTTTTGGCCAGGGTCACACTCTTTTCAGGGCAGCCCCCGGCCAGTCACTGAGCATGACGATGGTCCTAGGGCCCAGTTATATCCATCCAACAATGGTCTCCTCAATGGGTCCTCTTTGTTCTGAGCTCCTTGAGGGCTGGCAGAACTTCTGTCGGATCAGAATCCTGGACAGATGTCCCCTGACCTCCGATGCACACCCACCACGTCCTCCTCCTGTCTTCTTTCTGCAAGTGTTGCTCTTTAGTAAATCCTTTGGATTCCCAACA
This sequence comes from Lontra canadensis, assembly GCF_010015895.1. Lineage (NCBI taxonomy): Eukaryota > Metazoa > Chordata > Mammalia > Carnivora > Mustelidae > Lontra > Lontra canadensis. Next base: position 6,322,950 of record NW_022631083.1, on the reverse strand, counting down.
TCACCTCCAAGTCTGCAGGAAAATCCAATCTGCAATGGCAGTGCTTAGACTGTCGCGGGCAGGGACGGGGAGGAGGGCATAAAAATCCCCACATGATGTAGAACCAGATAATTCTAGGCCCAGAAATAGTAAGGCCTCCAATCCCATGTCTCAAATAAATGCACCTCCAAGGTTAGCGTCATCAAATTTTAGAAACCCTCCAACCTTCTTTGGCTATATGTCAGCATTTACTGCATGCTGGGCAGTGACCGAGTTTGTCTGGCTTAATTCACCCTCGCATCCATCTAGGACAGCAGGTATGATCGCTTCCATTTAACAGACAAAGAGCACCTGATGCAAATAATTGGTAGAACTCGGGTTCAAATGCAGAATGTTTGGCTCCAATGCTTCTCTCTTCCTGATGGTGGTCTGCTGTCCAACACTCCTAGTTTATCAGCACAGCGTCATGGAGCTGATGAAGTCTGGGGCTAGCATGGCACCTCTGGGTGCTTCTGTGCCTATCCTCAGATATTCCCTGCATACAACAGGCTGTTGCATCTTTGTTTTATGGGCAGATATAATAACGGGTAGTCTAGGGGCATACTCCTGGGTCAAGGCTGCCCTTCATTTCTGCCAAGGCGAAGCCAGAGCATTCACACATTTAGTTAAACATCTCCTGAGAAAGTGTTGGTATCATTTCCTTGGATTGCACTGATGGATTAAACTGTTAAAATTAAGCTTGGATGGGGGGAGCCAAGGTGGCTCTCCAGTGGCTTTCAGACCCCGTTTTCAGGCAGCAGGAGAGGAGCAGAGCAGTGCTGCTCTTGTTGGACTGGGTCTCTGAGTCCAGCAGTCAAGACCACCCTCTTCTCTGCACAGGGACTTCTAGAAACCCTGGCTGTGTGACCTAGAGACTAGACAGCACCTCTGGTGTTCCCCCATGGTAGCGCTGAAGAAACCAACCAGCAGGCCAGCCCAAAGTCAGCCAACTTGTTAGAGGCGCTACTGGGAACAGATCCTAATTTTCGTGTCCTGGAGTTCCTCCTACTGCGGTTTGTTATAAGCACAAAGGTAAAGATTATGCTTAACTACATTACCCTTCAATTTTCTCCAACTTCATTTATTACTTAGCCAAGCGGCACGGTTGTGCCTCCACACTGGCCACTGCCCAGGGAAGCATGAACGCATCAGTGATGCCTTGACAACTTTATCAGTTCGCAGAACCCAGGAATCAGCGGAGGACGTTAAAGAAGCTGAACAACATAAATTACAAATGGGTCGTCAGCACGTGGGCTCGTGCTGCTTTGTACGCATGGCTTAGGGGACTGGTGTAATATTAAATTTTTATAAGCCGCTAGAAAGAGCACACTTTGATATTAATGGCAATGAGATGGTGGTGGTGGGGGGGGGGATATACATCACCAAAGGAAGTTTCTTTGGTTGCTATCAGAGAAGCTACAGAAAAATGAGCAACACATCTTTTAGAAAAAAACAAGATTAAAAGGAAACAGCCACTGATGATAGTCCCATGACAATAGAAGAAAACTACGGGAAGAAAGAAGGAAGGAAGTGGGGGAGGGAGGGAAGAGAGGGAAGGAGAGAGGAAAGAAGGAAAGAAGGAAAGAAGGAAGGAAGGAAGGAAAAAAGAGAAACCGGAAAGCAACCCAATGACGTTGCAATTGTGAGCCTTAATCTAGCTCATACCTCTAAACTTTTATTTTGTAAAGCCGCCAACTCAATTTTATAGTACAGAAATTTTATCGGTTAGGGGACATTTAATATTCACTGTATCTAGTAGGAGAGAAAAAAAATATCTTAGGAGAGCTTTTAAAAATACTACTTTGGAACACTTATGGGCAAACAAGAGTTGGAGCATTAATCACTGTTATTTCCCCACCAAGATCACTAGGTGAGGTATTCAAAAACTGATGGAGGTAAGTGATGATTCAGCTGCCGTAGAAGTACAGTGAGCCTGCCAATCAATTGCAAATAGAGTGCGTCACAGGCTTATCTCAACTGGCAGGAAAGGCTGCACATCAGAAAGACGGAGAAAGGGAAGTAGGGAGAGAGAATATATACGGATGGGGAGGTGGACAGAAAGACTGACTCAATTTCCACGTTGCACAAACACACAAAGGTCCTTAAGGCTTATCATGCCAGCCCGGATCCTGAATTTGGGTGAATGAAAAGTAAAGTCCGAGGCACAGGTCACAGGGAAAGTCAGAATGGGCACTCTGTTCATAACACACGTTGACAAAGCAATAGAAGGGCTTGTATGATGCCTCTTCCTACTCTCAGAGCCCCTTCCGTACAGAAGATACCAGGAGCATTTGCAAAGTGTTGGGCAAGGCTCAGATAATTCCCAGGTGAACTAGGCAAAAATATTCATGGTAACTTCATCTTCCATGAGGTGATGGATATGTTAACGAGCTTAATTGTGGATCCCTCCCCAATGTATACGCACATCCAAACATCAACTCGTACCCCTTGGGAAGGTGGTCAATTATTTTCATTTGTCAATTATACCTCAATAAAGCTGGGGGGGGGGGGACCCCAGCCCTCCCGTGAAATCCTTTGATGAACGAGTATATGGTGTGTGGACCGGGTTGGCAGGGGGCCGGCTGATGCCCTCAAGTTTCTTTGCTTATCTCAAAGGGCTGGCTGTAGAATTACTAATATTTTAAACAATGCAAATGTAATTATAGCTGGAGTACATTCTCTACAGAAGGAAGAAAAGACTGACATTTAGAAGTTTCATTAAACTTTTGGCCTTTTCAAGGCTAAATGAATCTTAGGGAAGAAATAAAACGTTCCCATTGATTGATTTAAAAGCAGATTTCTTGCAATTAACAGATCTAGATCTATGAAAAGGGGAGCATTTAATAGTAATTTCAATAATCTCTCACTTTCTCTAGATACTTGAAAAAGAGTGTGTACCTCTTTCTTTGTAGAATATGTGTATGTGTGTGTATATATATACAGATATATATACTTATTGCTCAGCAAAACTTAATTTTTTATTTTCTAATATCAAGGAAACGTTAGTTACATGTGCACAGGTGTGACTAGATGAAGGCAACATATTTACAGAGAGGCATGCCTGCAGGAAGATTTGGTAAAAAAAAAAAAATGTGTTCGTCTATAATGCCTTGCCTTCCCACTGCAATTACTCTTTTGGTCAGCAGAAGAGTTATAAGAGTACCTTTGGAGAACATTAAAATGTTCAGCACTTAGAATATCCCTTTTCTTCTGCCCCTTATCCCAACATACAAATTGGGATGATTTGTTAAAAAGATGTAACTAAATTATCATATTCTCTTCATCTTCCAAATTTATTTAGACTTGCTATCCTGCTCTATCTCTGGAATTTCCTTTGCTTTTTCTTTTGTCAGTAAACTAAATTACTTCTCCTCCCACATGCATAAAAGCATTAATTTATAAAACACATAGCCATATGTCATATCTCATGTAATTCTATTCTACATTTCACTGCCACCCAGACTTATCTAACATGAACAAATAGATATTATTTACTGTAGTCAGTATGAGAATTATCTAATGCCACTTACATAGACATAAATTGATTTTTGATTAATGTTTAAGCAAAAAGCAAACAAGCCCATCTGCTCTGAAAACAAACAAACAAAAGGAAGCAGCAGAGAACACAGTTCACAGGAATTTCTTCGATATTAGTATGTTTCAGCTGCTGGTGAGAATCTTTTTTTCCTCCCCCATTGCTATTATGAAAATGTACTGCTGACAAGAATATAATTCTATATCTAGATGTAGTTTCTCCTCTAGCAACTGCTCATTTAATAGACTATTACTTATGGTAAAATAAAAACCAATCCCACTCTGCAGAAAAGCCCAGAAGACCTGTAACCAGCAGAGAATGTCTTCTGGACCACTCAGTGGGAGCAAAAGAAATCTCACGCAAATACATTTCTCTTCTGTAGGGGCTGCTCTCCATGGTCAAGTTGAGAATGAAGACGAGCGAGGTATCCTGTCTACACAGGGAAAGCGAGGGCCGGAGGAGGAAGACTTAAAAATATTTTAAACTGTCGACTGGGTATATGAAATTTCCTTTTCAATGCAACCCAGAATTGGCAAGCCTCTAAAACCGAGAAATAAAGAAAAACAAGAAAAAAAAAAAAAAAGCCTCCATCCTCTTTATTTCTGGAATCTCCGGGGCACGCTGGCACACAGCACAGCATACCAAAGAATGGGCTGATGGGCAGCTCTACTCCACTTGGAATTTACCCTACTTCCTGCCACACTGGGTGGGAGTTGCGCAAATACCGATGAAATTCCAATATTCAGACTTTTGGGGGAGGGGGAAGATGTGCAAAAAAGACTAAAAAGACTCTAATGATTAAATTTTGAACTCAAATGAAGAGCAGGTATGTGTCTGGAAATGTGGCTCAGCCAGTTAAAGGATGAAGGGTTGGCTAGAAGCTTTTTCAGCAACCAAAATGACACAAGAACACATAAACACGGGGAGCCCCTGGAAGATACACCTTCTGCAAGAAGGAGAAATCCAACTCGCAACTTTCCCAACTGAATCCTAAATCTAGCTATGAGAAGAAAACTTTAAATCCTATTTGCCACGCTATGTATACAACACACTGCTCTTTGTCGGTAGGACATAGACAAAAGAGCACAACTGTGTGTCCGTAGGTTTTCTACAAATGTTTACTCCCAGATGAAGAGAGATACCAGTAAGGCGAACAAATCATTTTATGACTGCATTTCAGCTTTGGAAATCTTGGGCTCCCACTTGAATGCTTGCACAAATCCTATCACACCTCCATAAAAATGACTCTGTTACAGGGTTTTATTGTAAGAGTTCATTTCAAAATTGTTCTTTAAAGCATTACACACACACACACACACACACACACACACACACACACACACACACACACTGGCCTACGGAACAAGGTTCTTTGTCTTTCTTTGCCAAAAGACAGTGTTTCTTGAGGCCTGTTTTTGCCTTCGATGGACAGTTCTGATTTTGGCTTCAGAGAAATAAGTACAGGACTGCCCTGAACTGGAGAGAGAAAAACCTCAAACAAACAATGTTAACATATCAATTACATCAACCTTTTTAAATTACAACTCTGCGTTTCATTATTCTCCAGGCAAAACGAGTACCTTAAGTTTAGAGTGCCAGGTAAACAAAACCTTTCACTGTCCCTGCTTCCAAAGTTTGTTTTTATAAACATTCCCCCTGTCCCCCAAACCAAACTACAGCAGCACAATGGTCCCATTGTTGAGCACAGCCTTGACCTCTACAGGACAATAGATTGTTTTTTCTCTTAGCCCACTCAGAGAGAAATTAGTTTTAAGAAGGAAGCCTCTTCCTTATTAAAGTTTGCAAAAGAGTAAAAACAAAATTTAAAAAATGAACATACATAATAGCATAGATTTCTAAGCTTAGATTGTTCAAAAGTGGTGGGTACTCGGGTTGCCAGGAAAGCACGTCACCTGCTTCTGCTTCTCTCTAGGGATAGAGATTAAGGAGTCTGTTCTGGAATTTTCCAAGGAGGCCATTTTGGGTATCATAACAGGGAACTTTCTAGTCAGGGTGGAGAACAACAACAACAACAAAAGCAAAACCAAACACACAGAAAATTGTTTCTAAAGGAGTCACAGGAAGGAGTTTATCTAGAAAGAAGATGCCCAGAGTCACCCCTTTTTAGGAAAACAGAAAGGACAAAAGTTCTTCTCAGAAAGCCAACAGTAGTATAGAAGCTAATAAGCTAGGAAGTCGGTGGAGAAGCCCCTTTAACAGAACCTTGGGAGGAGTGGGTGAACTTTTTTTTTTTAAGATTTTATTTATTTGACAGAGATCACAAGTAGACAGAGAGGCGGGGTTGTGGGGGGAGTAGGCTCCCTGCTGAGCAGAGAGCATGATGAGGGGCTCAGTCCCAGGACCCTGAGATCAGGACCTAAGCTGAAGGCAGGTGCTTAACCCACTGAGCCACCCAGGCACCCCTGAACTTCTTTTTAAATGTACAAGCCCAGAGAGGAGTGGTCCCATGTGTTGAGGAAGAGAAGCACCCAGCACCCGAGCCCTGCAGCAGGTGACCAGAATGAACAAGGCAGCCTGTTTCCCAAATGCACCTCTCAAAGGCTTCCACAGGTTTGTCTGTGTCTCTATTTCAAAGACTCTCGACGTGCAGAGGATTGGCTAACACAGGCCATGCGACCAGTCACGACCTACCAACCCGAGCTCCCCCTAGATGGTGACGTGGGTAAACACCAAGACTAGAGAAATGGCTTTCTTGGTGGCCTGCAGAAATGCACGTGGTAACTTCATTGTGATGGTAAGGCTGATTTTACTCACACATACACACACACACACACAGGCACAAACTTTCTCTTAAAAAAAAAAAAAACAAAAAACCTACTGGTAAAGCCAGGCCCCTTCAGTATGTCTTCTTCTTCTACCTTCTTCTTCTTTTTTTTTTCTAAACGTTATGAGTTACTCACTTTTTTCACTGGTTTAGATAATACCAGAAGAAATAGGACACTATAAAAAGCTTATTTTGCTGCCACAGAAAGCAACATTTTAAGACATTTGGGCTTCCTAACAGCACATACTGTGTCTTTCATCAACGGTGGCTCTCACAGTGTGCTTTGGGCTCACTGGACACTCCCTTCTGGAATGCCCCAGCTCAGGGGGCTGCGGGGAATTCCCAACAGCTTGCCTGCCCCAACTGCGCTAGTGAAAATGTCCAGGAAGGACAGAAAAGGAGGCAATGTGCAATTAACACTCCAAGGGGAGTGATTTACATGGGGAGAGTTAATGACAAGGGCCATGTCGAAACGGAGCGGAAAAACTGCGATTTCAGGAGGGAACTGAAAAACAGACTTACCTGCAAGACAAATAATATGGTAAAAAGTCTGGGTTATGCTTTTTAAAAAATAATACAGATAAAATGACAAAAGGCCAATGATTTTCTGTCCAAAATGAAATGACCCGGGGACCCTTTGAGCCAAGACATCCACTCACTTGAGGATGTGACAAACAGCCCAGCCAAGGAGGAGTGGGGAGCATGGTGAGAGAGGGGAGCACCACCCCGCAGGGTGGAGAATGGCTCTGCAGAAGCGGGATTTGTGGAGATACTCTTCTGAATGCTTCTTCCGGCTACCCAGCAGCACCTCGGGGCTGGTCGAGAGACAGCTATTTATTTAGAGAATGGAGGAGGCTGGAGGTCCTCCCACCTGTCACTGATGGGGCAAAGGAGACTCAGGGGCTGATGCAGCCCACCTGCCCCCACCATCCCCACCATCCAGGGTACAGCTGTCAATCTATAAAGGGTGGGGGGACACAGTCTCACAACCAAAAAGGGCTGCTTGCGTCGCCGAACATTTCTCCTCCTTCCTCTACATAAAGCTAGTAGGTTATCTGAAATCTGAGTAGCGTCTGACCCTCACATTTTCCTGTCTGAGGCATCTCAGGGCTGTGAAACCACTTCCAGTTGTCTGAGCCATCCAGCCAGATTCAGTGTGGGGGTTGGGGGTGGAGAACTTCTAATAAGAGGCAGTAGAGAACGGCATCTAAGAGTGTAGACTCAGGAGCCAGACTGCTTGGGTTCAAATCCCCGGTCAGCTACTTAGTGGCTGTGCTTCCTTGCTCAAGTTCCTTACCTTCTCTGTGCCTCTGTTTTCTCACCTCTAAAGTGGGGATAATAAGTGTAGCTATGTGAAGACAGAGTGGGCATGTGTAAAGCGCTTAGAATAGTACCAGGCACACAGGGCGTGCTGTATAAGTGTGAGCTATTGTTGACATTGAAGTGTAAGCTTGCCAGCAGCAGGGATGAGAATCTGGGAAGACTAGCAAGCAGCGGCTTGGCTGGCAGTGCTATCTGTGAAGCCCACTGGCCTTTTCACCCCTGAATCGTCCTCTAGTCCTCCTGCCCTTGGTGGCCTTGGCAGGAGTTGGAGGTTGGGTGGGGATCGAGACACCTGAAACTCGCCCAGCAAAAGCAGGAGCCCCATCTCTCCAAAAGACGCTATGGGCCAGATTCTTGTATTTTTCCAAGATCAGCTGAGTGGTCACAAGAGGAAAGCGAAGGGGCAGGAGAACAGAGCCTCGGGCAAGGACAAGGGAGACTGAGCTTCTCCCCCAGGACTGCAGCCAGCCAGAGGCTTATTCGAGTTGTCCTAAGTCCCATTTTAAAGGGATACTCTGGGCACTGAGGCCTACAGATGAAAAGAGCTGAGTGAGGCAAGGGTAACACCATGTTCAGATCAGCATGGTCCACTACCCTTTGGCCTCAGAGTGCTGGAAAGGTCTTGATGGGCAAGCGCAGAAGAAGACCACAAAAGCATAGGCTTCAAACAGCCAGTCAGGAGCCCTGCCCAGCTGTACATAGGCTGCCATCTACCTTCTAAATAGCAAGTTTGGAATTCAAGAAAGCAAACTTAGGCATCCTTACCATTCCCATCCCCTAAATATGCATATTCCAATAAGTCTTAGAATAGATTTAGTTCTTAACACTCCATTTTCAACTGCAAAACCCAGAGTGAGAGGCAGAGAATTTTCAGGGTCATGTACGAGTTTGCATTGTTTTACAGGCAAGATGCATGGGGCATTTTTAACGTCCATCCTTCTAAATATGGTTTGGCCACCATCCCTACTGAGGACTCTATTTTGATCCCACGATTTTAGTAGCTGTGCATCAATAATACATCATTATCATCACTTGGGAGAACTGAAGCCAACCTATCTCTCTGATCTCCTTGCAGATATCCAGCTTTTGATAATCTGCGGTAAGCGTGGCCGGACAGCATGGTTAATTGAAATCTACAGATAATCTTGGAAATTCCTTTTAGCCAATAATGTCAATTTCTTCTCTTCTTCTAGTCTTTACCATAGACTTCTGATACAACTCCAGAGGTATATTTCATTCCATTCATTGATCTTAAAACCTTTGGTGAAGACGCTGACATGAACGGAGATGGTCAAATGTGGACAGATGGGAAAGAAAGAGGTCTGGATGATAGCCTAAGTTGGTAGCAATAGAAAGCAAAAAAGGCTGAAATCAGAAAATTTAAATTCTTGGGATGTCTGGGTGGCACAGTCGGTTAAGTGTCTCACTCTTGGTTTTGGCTCAGGTCGTGATCTCAGGGTAATGAGCTCAAGCTCCATGCTGGGCCCCATGATCAGCACAGAGTCTGCTTGGGATTCTCTTTCCCTCTGCCTCTCCACCCCTCTCTTTCTTTCTCTATCTCTCTCAAATAAATAAATCTTTTTAAAAAAATCTAAATTCTAATAAAGGTGGACCCAAAACATGTTCTATAATATCCTATGAAATAAAGCCTGTTTGTAAAGAAATCGTTTTTAAAAATCAGTATCAGAAAGACTCTCAAGCTCTGAGAACTATTTTGTAAATGGTCTAATAGGTTTGACAGTTGAGTGGATCTAAATCAGAACTGTGGTCAAGGCAGTTTGTGGAGTCTCAGTGTCAGGTGAAAAAAAGTATTTCTGGCACCCATTTCATTGGTATCTTTTCAACATTTAAAAGATAGCACCACCCATTCCTTGTAAATCACCTTCAGCCATCCAGAAAGTTATCAAGAGGAAAACTATGGCTAAAGAGTCTATTCAGGGGAGAAGGGCAACTCTTTCTTATAGAAAAATTCCAATGAGTAAATAGAAGGAAATAGAAAATTGCCATGAAAATATCATAGCAATAATTATCCCAGGTAAGCAACACCAGTGGATGCCAAAATTAGTGAGTGATGAGAAACAGGACATTTGCATAGTCTCCTACCTGAGGTTTTAGTTACAGAGGGGAAAGTAGTGACTACAGTGGACAAACTTGTTAAGGCAGACACCACCTTGACCAAGTGATCAAGGTTACCGTCACTAGTAGGAAACACATTAACATCGCCCTGATACGAGGCACTGAGGAGGACATAACATCACTTCTGTGGTATCCTTCCCCCAAACACAGACATTGAATCTAATTAGAAGAAAACATCAGAGAAGCTCAAGTTGAAGAGCATTCTATAAAATAACTGATCAAAAATCTTCAAAAGTGTCAAGGTCATGAAAAACAAGGAAAGGTAGAGAAAACTGTCACAACTGGAAGAGACCATTAAGATATAGTAAATAAATGAAGGAAATGAAGGATTCTGGGGCTGGAAAAGGATATTCGTACCCAAACTGGTGAGATCTGAATACACTCTGTAGTTAATAATATTGTGCCAATATTAATTTCTTGGTTTTGACAATTGCATTATGGTTATGTACGGTGTTAACATTAGGGATAACTGGGCGATGTTTCAGATACACTCTGTGCTGATGTGCAACTTTTGTGTAAGTCTAAAACTAATAAAAAGTTAAGGAAAAAAAAAAAAGAAAGGAAAGGGGAGCTCTTGAGTTTTCCCCTGGAGAGTGGGGGCATCCTCTGGTTTTGGTTCTAGCTCTCCAGATTTTCCTCACTTGATGGATTTTATAATCTTTGGTAGCAGTAATATTACACAACTGAAATTCAAATTGAGGAGAATGAAGAAAGAACATGAACAAAGAAGTCACACTAATATTAAGGAAAGAGGAATAACTGAGAAATTTCTAAATTCTGAGTACTTTACACCACCCTCACAATTCACATAACCCTCAGCCCCAGCCCTCACGCTTTCCATGGGCAAATCTCCCTCAACAACCGTGTAGTAATTTGGCAAATGTCCAAAACAAACACTCCTTATTCAGAGCTTGGTTTTGTAGGAAATACAGTTCTGACAAACTTCTGTGTATTACTAAAAGATACAGAGGCTCCATTAAACAGAAAGAACTGGGAGCCAGTGTTCTTCCCAGACCTCACAGGCATGGAAGGCTGCTGGGATGGCTCTCGTTTTTCACTCCTTCTTGACTTCCTTACAGACTAAGTCAATATCACTTGTTACCAGGAACTTCAACTTTGCCCCACTCTTTGACCTAGTGTGCCTAAAATTTAACTAACATTAAGCTTAACTAAAACCTTTGCATGAAGAAAAACAGCTTTAAACAATTATGGAAAAACCTACCCTTGTGGAGAGGAACAATTACACCTGAAGGAAATCTCCACTTTAAAGCCATGGTTACAATCACTCCATACCACAACTGTTTCTGAAGGTGTAAAATGAAAAAGGATGATGGAAGACTAGTGCTGTCACTTTGCTGATAAGAGTTAATGGCAGGTGGTCCTACCTGTACAGTTGTATCCTCTCAGTGAAGCCTTTAAATCGTGTGTGTGTGTGTGTGTGTGTGTGTGTGTGTGTGTGTGTGTATGGCATTGTTGTGTTCATCTCTTGCCCTGGCCACCTAAAAACCCTGAGTTACTTCTGACATGGGATCACATTACTTTTGCTTCAGTATAAGCCCATAAGCCAGAGCTCAACATGCTCTCTCTCTCTTTCAAATATTTTACTTATTTATTTGAGAGAGAGAGAGAGAGAGAGAGCATGAGCAGAGGGAGGAGCAGGAGAGGGACAAGCAGACTCCACACTGAGTGCAGAGCCTGATGTGGGCGTCATCTCACGACTCTGAGATCACAACCTAAGCCAAAGTCAAGAGTGGATACTTAATTGACTGAGTACCCACGGGCCCCAATACTCTCTCCCTTAAAAACACAGGCAAACATTGATGTGGTCCCCACCGGTTCCCCCTTAAAATTCCCAGCCAAAACTGTTGATAACAGTGACAACAGTCTAAGTGCAAGTAAGAGTATGCATCCTAGACACAGAGGTTTGATTTGTATTGCTAGGTTTATATCTGCTACCCTTTTGGGTGTTTTGTTTTGTTTTGTTTTTTAAAGGATTTTATTTACTTGTTTGACAGAGATCACAAGTAGGCAGAGAGGCAGGCAGAGAGAGAGAGAGAGGAGGAAGCAGGCTCCCTGCTGAGCAGAGAGCCCAATGTGGGGCTCGATCCCAGGACCCTGAGATCATGACCTGAGCCAAAGGCAGAGGCTTAACCCACTGAGCCACCCAGGCGCCCCTGTATCTGCTATTTTTTGACAATGCCCAGAATGTCTTTCTCAATTAAAACCCTTCCAAGTCCAAGAATGTCCTTGATTCTAATGCTTGAGCCAGCAGAACCATCCAGAATGGCTTTCCCTGGCTCTTCTAGTGAAACTCTGCCTTTCAGAGCTGTTACAAGGATCTACAAAAGTAAGGATGCTTAGAAATACCCACTTATCAGTACCTGCTACTTTCAGGTATGTCTGATAACCCCCAGTTCCAATTCAGTCTTTTCAGCTCAACTTGTCCCAACTGGAGCCTTACTGACCCAGGTATCAATTCCGGTGGAGCTAAATAGTGAATAAGAAAGAATGAGGCAGAATTAAGTTTGAAGGCAAGGGTTTTCATGGGAATCTGATCTTTAGTGACATAACTCACACAATAAAAGTACAGATTATAGTGTTGAAGCTGGAGTGTTTAACGCCTTCCACTTTCTCAAGAATATCTCCTCTCCAAACAGATGACAATGACCCATGGCTAGAGGGATTGATTGCTCCTGATGTTTCTACCATAAACATAGTATGTTTCTATCATAAATGTAATTCCTACTGTGCGCCAGGCACCACAGTAATGCCAGGGGTACCAACATATGTCAGAATGAAACTTCAAAGTCTTAAAAATCCTTTAAAAAGCCTCAGTCTAGTCAAAGATCAAGCTGTAAACATATAACTACAACATAAATTGTGACATGCTACAGAGATAAAATGATCGATCTCTGGGGGGTGGTAGAGAAGGATCATAAGGGTAAAGAAGGGTTTTAATTAGGAGGTGGCATTTAGCAAGACTTCATAAACCCAGCAGAGTAGACATCTGGCCATAATAAATCAAACCCCTGTACTCAGGGTCCACACGATTACTCAACAAGGATAATTCATGCAGTTACTAGAGTTATCATGATCCAACACATAAGTTCACTTGAGGACCCCAACTATGTAAGCCTGAATAGTTTTTGGCTGCCTCTATCTAGCACGTTTATGAAAAACAGGTTAAGTTACTGGCTCCAAATTACTTTTTAATGAAAAAAGCAAACAACAACAACAACAAAAAAAGCCGAAGCTTTTAAGATTTTCTTTTTTAAAAACTGGAAAATAATCTCCCTGTCAAGAGCGTGCATGATTAATGATTTATGTGATATAAGCTGCATATCTGTGTTCCTGTTATATGCATTTCCTAACACTGTATAATCGCCCTAAAGAGTCTTCTGGAACTTATACGCCCCCTCCCCACTCCTACCTCCTTTGAAAAAAAAAAAAAATGCTTGTGTAATTTCTGGAAAATTTTAGACTACCACTATCGATGGGCCAATCAAAAATGGTAAGTATTGTCAAGTCATTCACATGAAACTCTGAAGGTATTACCTTCAAGAGAATAACTCATCTCCACAAAATGGCTGATACAAACACTACTTCGGCTGAACACTTGGAAGAAACGCTACAAAGCTATCTTTGAACCCATTCTGGGGCTAGACCAAATCAGGCTGACCAGGTCAGAAAGTAGGACCGAATCAACCAGTCAAGTCAACATAACACTCAGAACTGTTGTTGCCATCATGGCATGGGATTCTTTGAGAGACTACATGCAAGAGGGAGCATCATACAATCAGAACAGGGAGCATCACACAATCAGATACTCTCCAAAGATGGTGTTTCTTAAATTTTCCAGATGGGGAGCAGAGGGGTTAACTGTTCAAAACTCTTTGTTTGACAGATGAAGAAAGTGATGTTGATGTAGATTAAATGAGTTAATGTAAGAGCCTGGGTCTGTTTGTTTTCCCAGGATGGTCTACCACATCCTGATAGTCTACTGAGTTTCGGGAGAGGGGACCAGTGGACACCTCAACCCAAAGTGACTTCTCTTTGACAGAGAGAAGGTCTAGAAGTGGTTCCTGCCATCTCCTATCAAAAATGGCTAGCATCAGACCCAACCCAAACCTACAGCATGGGTTCAACATTCAGGTCCCCAAGTCAAGGCCACAAATGAATGAAGTCATTACTACAGATGCGGACTGTTTAGGATGTGAAGCAATTAAATTGATAACAGTACTACTTGCAATAAGAAATTGGTTTCACAAATCTGTGAATAACAGGGACCAGGTGAATGTGCCTAAAATTTTATAAACCATGGATTATGTTTTATGTCATATATATGTAATATATATACACACACATATACTGTATGTATATATAATAGACACAGCAAGCAATATATATATAGATAGATAGATAGATATCCATATATATATATATATATGGTGTAGACAAAGCAAGTAAACAGAGTTTAGGAAGCCAGTTTCCATTTAGCATAAGGTAATTAACTGTGTCTTAAAAAAAGAGAAGAGAAAGGTACTTCAAGATGCTTTAGGAGGCATCCCACCTAACTCGAGTTTGCTTTTCTGAAGAAAACTCTGCGGCCAAGAAAGGCAACCAAGATTTACATAGTTAATTCACATTAATGGAGACATGTCAACATATATCTGTAAAAGGATTATGCTTAATCTTTCAGGTTCTTTGAACAGGAATAAAATGCCCAGACCATGGCTTAAGGAAATCTAACTTGTGACGAGGTTAAACATCTCAGAGGTAACCCAATAATACGAAGTTTTATAAACTTACCTTCCTCTCTTCTCTCCCTCATTCAGGCATGCATTTAAATATGTGATGAGCTTCTAGAATGAGCATGGGCCTGTGCCATGTGCCATGCCTGATTGCTGACCCACAAATGAAGCTGGGGTTGGAGTGTTTTAAGATATCTGACCACACTCTTGTATTTTAGGACATAATCCCTGCCCTCCAGGAGTTTACAATTACCTTGAGTGAACAGAAGCGGCACAAAATGATTAAATTAAAGAGAGGTAGAGTACTAGAAAGCAAAAGAAATGTGACTTCTGGGGGTGGAGAGGAAGAGGTATTCCTTGGGGGAAGAAAAGAATCAAGGACCCGGAAACATGGAAAAGAGGGTGAACACTATTTCTAGCATATAAAAGACAGTGAGATGCCCAGATAGGAACGTGGACGGCATACATGGTCAGGACAAACAGGTAAAGATTCCATGCAAGATAGGAAGCAGGGTGTGGGGTTCTACAGCTGGTCAGGGTGAGCTACATTCATTCATGCCTGAGCAAGGTCCATGCAAAGGAGTATTAAGCTGGCAGGTGGCAAGGCAAGACGGATTTAGGTGGGGAGAAAGTGGACGCAAGAAATTCATGTGGGATACTAGAAATCCTGGGATAGGATGAGGGTGGGACAAATGGAAAAGGGAACTTAGAAAGAACTGGTAGAAGCTGATCATGGATGGCAGAGTTCAAGGTTTTGAGCTTGGGCCAATACATCAGTAGTAGAGTCCAGGAGGGAGGTTGGCTTTGAAAAACCAATGCATTTGGTGTTTCACAGGATGAGTTTGAAACAATTTTGGGGGGGGGGGGGCTTCCAAACACATGAGTCTGGTGGACCATAGAGACATGGGGAGAACAAAAAGAGAAGGTCCAAGAACCCACCTGTATGGCCATGACACAGCCATGAAGGTGATGAGCTCCTGCCACATGCAACAAGGAGCAAGGAAGGCAAGAACACTGCTCCAGAAACTTGGAAGAGGACCCAGGTGCACAGGAAAGAGTCTCTATGGAACCAAGGCTGGGGCTGAGCTCAAAGAGTCCTTCAGCTTTGCTGAAGGGATGGGGAAAGGGCATTCCAGGCCAGGACACAGTGGGGAAAATGGAACAAGACTTCGAATGACAGGCTACCCTCCTCCTGTTGTCTCCACATCAGAAAACCACGTTTAACATATTTGGTTATTTGATAAGCAATTAGTTACAACTATATGGAACTGCCCCCATACACTCAATTTTACTTTGCTTTTTCTCTCTTGGTTATTTTCATAAATAAATTATTTTCCAATAAAAAACAAGGTACACGGAGAAAAAGTGAGGGCATTGGATTTCACCAAAACACTGTGCTCCAAACACAGCAGTGGTCAATTCTGGTCCATCTGAGACAATCTGGTCTCTGGCATTTGTGCATTAAAAAATTTTTCAAGTCGACGAATGCTAATATTAGAGTGGCCCATTATTCAAGGCCATAATTGCTGCATATAAAAAGATGTAGAGTCACAGACTGTCCGCAAACAGCAGGAGCCCTTGTGGCCTGCCTCTCCCAGGATCCAAGAGGTACAGTGTTCTCCTGTTCTATTTAGAGCATCATGAATGCTAAATAGAAATATTTAAAAATTTATTCCACAAAACAAAGCAAAGAAGGCATCATCCCCCCGTAGACCCATACCCTGAAGCGGTTCGCCACTCAATTTTGGCTTGTGAACTTATGCTTAAAAGTGGACTCCTTGTTTGCCAGCTATAGCCCCCAAACTGCCTAATTACATATTTGTGTAACATCCACATACAGGGAGGGGGAATAAAAAAAAACAACCCTCAAGTTATTTTTTAAAGTAATAGGCACTATTACTGCAGGAAAATCACAGAGCAATTCTGTCAAATCAGTACTTTGGTTACTTAGCATCGTGTTATCTCAGACATGGATAATGCTAAAGGCGTGCAGGGAAAAGGGCATCAGAACTGATCACAGTAACAACAGGGAGTCTCGCAAAAATGTTCCTCTCTCACGAAGCACATCAAATGTGGTGGAAAAAAAGGCTCTCTGAGTGGGACTTCTTGGTAAAAATGGCTTGTTTGAATGAAGTCTGAACTGGAGATTATTTTTAAATTAATGAAGTTTCTCTACTGGTAAGGACTTATAATAACAAGAAGGACTTATAATAACAAGGAGCAGTATCCTAAGAAGCCCTCGGGGACTTCTTTTAATGAATAAGAATAATGTGCAATTAGGCCAACAATTGTAACTAAGTGTTTCTGAGGGCTGGAAAGTAGTTGTTCTCAAGTAGTTCAAATATCATCAAGTTCATAGAAAAGATTCTATGGCATTTAACTGAATCGGTCAACTCTGTCATGCGGTGGGATATTAACATGAAGAAATGCCATAAGGAGTACATGTCAGGCACTCCCAGGGTTAAAAAAGAAAAACAAACTACAAAAATAGTTGGGGGAAAAGCCGAAAACAAACAAACAAACAAACAAACAAACACATGCTGAGTCAATATCTTAGGATAAATATGAATTAGAAAAATATTCAATTCAGGATTCCTTTAACTAGTAGGTCCTAGCCATGCCTGTAAGTATTTCTTCACAGATCCTTAATTACTTGGTGCAGCCAATGGGGTACAGAGCCTGCGTGGCCAGAGCACAGGAAGTGAAGATCAATGGGATTTTGAAAAGTGTGCATCCTCTTTTCAAATCTTACCAACTCCCCCTTCTCTCTCCACGGTTTCCAGAGGCCACCTCATCACCCCGTTTGAATCCAATTAGTCAGAAGGATAAGACATCAGATGCACAAATGAGTCATTTCGCTATGGCCTGCCTGCCCAGGTGGCCGAATGCCAGCCTGCTCTGTGATCAGTGCTAGTGACCCGACCAAGGTGCTGTGTCTCCCATGGCCATGCCAGAGGGCTCTGGGAGGCTCCTGTTAGCATTCTGGCCAGGCCAGAACAACCTCGGGAGTCAAAGAAATGTTCCTAAGAGCCTCTCCTGAGGCTAAAGGTCTGATGGTAAAAAGTTTAGTTGGTGCAAGTGCATGTTTCATACACCTGAATATTTTAAAACCAACCAAACCATAGCACTCCCTCCAGGGATTTAGCTAAATGTAGAAGACTGAATGATAGAACATGTACACTGTATTTTTCTTGGGATTCCACACACTGTCCATGTTGCAACTTAAATTAAAGATTTTTGGAAAGCAACATAAAAATGATTTACTTTTCTATAATTGGTTTCCTGAAAGCAAAAGGATATTTATGTGAGCTGCAATGGAAGATACAACTTCTCTAGGTTATCGTCGAGGAGCATTTTCAAAGTATATGGAATGACTACAGCTTAAGTGTATTAAATATTCTAGAGGAAGACATAGTTAGGCTATAAATCCACAGACTCCTCTGGAATCTGTCTTCCTTCTTCTCTCCCAGGTGTAAGGAGATTTTAAGTTCTTAGACCTTAGTGGGAGGAAGATTTAAGGTTCCGGGAATACATGTGTATCTCTTTTAAATTTTCTATTGTTTATCAACGACATACATAAATGTTTTAGGGAAGTGTTCGCTGTAACAGTACCCATTTTAGCTCTGTGCACCTGTCTGGCAACCAGTGTGATAAAGACAGAAGGAAGTGCTGTATTTTGTTGCTGACAAGGATAGCTCGAAAGTGCCAGAGTACCTGGATAGGCAGTAAAATACCAAGAGCAGCTCCTGGAGCGGCTTCCTCTAAGTGACACATCTGAGAGGTTTATAATCAGAAGAGCCATACACCTGCCTAGGCTCGTACTCTCTTCCCATCACACTCAACACTCTTCTTAGAAAAAAAGAACAAAGAGATAGTTTATTTTAAAATGCAATCGCTGGGTTACTAAGATTTGAATTTAGGATTGAGAACAAACCATTATCTGTTAGAGAAATGGACTGGTTGAACATTTTTAATCTAACCTTCCCCCCCGCCCCCGCCCAAAATCAGAGAGGAAATAAAGAATGAACGTGACAGAGAGGGTCTTACTGTTGGCATTGTCGTTCCTGTGTTCAGGAGCTTCAGAGTGAAGGGCTCTTGGAAAAAATGCAGAATACAATGTAACGGCGTCTGTGGCCACCCTCAGAATCTGTGCCCCGTGACTGCTGTGCACATGGGATTTGAATATATATACCTCAAGACACAATCCATTAAGACCCCCTTAGTCCAGATCGCTTTGTTGCATTTAAGTGATGTTAACATTCTTAATGAACCGAAAAGGAAGCAGTTATGGAAGAAGAGCCTGGGCTAGATTTCCTTCTAATGTTTATAAGGAGAGTCTGAGGAAACCCTCCGACTTGGTGCACTGAGGCACTTGCAGACAGTGTGAATTAGTTTAAAAGGCCATTTGCCCCTTCTTTGGTAAATGGGCTTTTAAGCCAACTCTAACTTAGCTGATTTAAATGTGGTCATTTCAGCCGCTAGTAACAATCAGAAGGGAATACATTCCCATTGTGGTATTCTGCAATGGGGATGGGGGGCTACACAGACATTTTTCTCTCCTACTTTCCTCTTACCTGCTAAAAGCTGAATGACCGGTCAGGTATTGATTTTTCCCTATTGGTAATAAACTAGATTCCGGCATTCAGGGGAAGGAGGGTGGGGGATGAGGGTTGGAGATGTGATCGGAGGGGAAAAAAAATTAAAAACAGCCGGGAGATGCATCACCTGGAAATTCAGCACTCCACATGCTTGAGCTAATATTTACTATTTACTGAACTGCAACATTCAGGCATCCAGACTTGGGGAAGGGATTTGGGGACCTCTGATTTCAAGGAGTCAAGTACTACCACTGTGGGCAGCTGTTCTGTGGGCACTGAGGGCGTGCCGGGCACACACAGGCCATCCTACCTCACCCTGCCACATTTCTGGAGGGAATTCATCCCATTGGAAAGATACGGAAGGTGACACCGAGGGCCATAAAGGTCAGATGGCTGGTAATACTGGAGGAGCCGTCCAACTCCCAAACCCACGGAGCTGACCCAACGAGGGCACTAGACAATGCCTTCCAGGCTACACCAAGCTTGTGAAAGTAAAGAACAGAGCAGCCCAGTGCAGGATCACGTCTTGGTGGAGAAACTGAAGACTACAATGACAACAAAGGGCTTAGAAACAAACAAACAAACAAACAAACAAACCAAAAATATACCTTAGCTAGGGAGTGATGGTTAAGGAAAGAGGGAAGGAAGAAATTCTGATCCAGTGGGAGAGAGCATGAGTGAAGGCATGAGGGGGAGACAGCATCTTAGCAGAAGCTTCAAGGAAGCTAGTTCAGCGGCTCATGCCTCTGGGGAGCAGCCAAAGACAAGCCTAGGTATGGACAGGGGAGCTAGGTCTAACAGGACTTCACATCATAGACAATAGCAAGCCCTGGTGAATTATTCTGTGCAGGGGAGTATCTTAACCAGAGCAGCAGTTCAAATAGGACAGTCTGGACGTCTGTTACAGGAGGGACGGGAGAGGTGGAGTGGGGTAAGTGAGGACTCTAACTAGGGAGCCCAGCCCCGGTTAGGGTCTCGGCGTTGGGACTGAAAGAGGAAGGGGAATGGGAAGCACTTGTGTAGAAGAGGGAAGGATGTGAAGGATGCAGGCTGGGAGGAAGATTTCTTCCACACTCTGCCTGAAGACGACGAGCCACATGACACGCGTGGGGACGTGAGAATAGAAGCAGGTGGGCGTGCACACGGGCCCGTGCATTTGTTCTCTTCTACAGCAGAGATGCGGGGCTACCTGGGGCTAACTACCCAGCCTGTCCTCTCCTGCCTGCATGGGCTGAGTCAGCCCCAAGCATCGCCACCACACTCTCCCGCGACCGTCGCTGGTTCGGAATGCGGCACATACATGTTTCTGCTGAGAAAGACTCTTCCCACTTCAGTTTTGTTGGAACCCTATCCTTCACAAATGACTGAGTGATAAAAGATCACCGCAGTTCTGGTGCTCGGTTTTAGGATGTCTCGTCTCTTCTCTCTCTTTCTCTCAGAACATGCCCAAGAGTAATCATTAACCAAGTTGTTTTTGTTTGTTTGTTTGTTTGCAGTGGCTGGTTTTTTGTTTTTAAAACCGGGGTGGTCCAGAGCAAGAAGCCTTTGCTGGGAGAGTTTCAACTATTATATCACAAACTGAAAACGTGGGGAGGCTGTGCAAAGACCTCCATGATAATCAAACCAAACAATTATTGCCACTAAAGCTCAGGAAACATAACATTAAGCTTCAAAAACCACACGTCTGTCTCTCCCCGCTCCCCCCGCCCCGGAAAAGTGCCATAGGGCTCACGGCCTCACAACCCTGACTGGCATCAAACCTGACCCTACCCCAATTTCTCACACAAAAGGAATGTTTCTGGCCATCTCGGTAGGGCAAAAACAGAAAATAAGGTCTGACTCAGCCTGAATGCTTTGCAAAAAGCTACTAACTTAAGATGTATCCTCCACGAACACCTCGGGGCTGCTGGCCGTTCTCTGCCTCTGTTCTCTGGAAGTCTGCTGTGGGTGACGGGAGCAGGGGTGGCAGGGGTGGCGGGGGTGGCGGAGGGGGCTTCAGACATTAATTTTGCTCTGTGGGCATTTGAAGTAGTTGCCAGCCATGTGATGCCAACTGTCCCCATTGGTTCTGGATGACATCACTTTGTTATCCAACTTTGTTTGCATTTCAGCTTCCCCCCTTGCGGGGGACCTCAAGACCTCACCAAGCCAAGTCATTTCGAAGAGAGAGAGAGAGAAGCAGCACTTCTTCGGTAGGCATCAAGTGCCAGACGACCTTTGTTTTCCTTCACCCAGTTTATAACAGAACTGGTGAAATAAAGGTTTCAATCAACACCACAACAGTGCGAAACTTTCTTCAAAGCACGAGGAGGGAGACGGGCAGAGGAGTAAAGGTTGCTGCTGATCTCGGAGTATGCTAAATCTGATCAGCTTAAATAAAAATCCTGACAGTTTGTTTTCAAGCAGGAGAGCTATAAAATGGAAACCACACTCAATTCTACGCCAGAACCTCATTTAAATCATTCACACTTTGGAAACTCAGAGAACATTCCTAATTTAGTCAACTACTACCTCTCTTTCTCTATAGGTCCTCTTAATTTATTTCACCTAGCCCTGTTATTTTTACATTAACAATGTGACCACCAGAAGTTGGAGCAACTCCTTTCTGATTTTGTAAATTAAAGCAGTTTACTCTGAATTTTTCCCGTCCTCCATACTAGTGAGTTACCACAGAAGTCACCAAGCAGCAGAGAAAGTTCAAGCACCCCAGCATAATATTATTAACTTTTTGTGTCCGACGCAAAGAAAAAGCCTCCTTGTAGGATAACGTGTTTAAAAAATTAATGGGCTTTACAAACCCATCCCAATACCAATGAAAAGCCCGATGATTCACCGGTTACACCAGCTTCCAAGACCAATGGGTTAAATGCATTTTATTTATTTACTGTTAAAGATTTATTTATTTATTCCAGAGAGAGAGAGAGAGAGAGAGGAAGAGTGCGTGCATGAGTGAGCAGAGGGGAGGGGCAGTGGGAGAGGAAGTCCTAAGTGGACTCTGCTCTGAGTGCAGAGCTCTCTGGGCATGGACCCCAACACGGGGCTTGATCCCACGACCCCAGGGAGATCACAACCCAAGCCAAAACCAAGACTTGGCTGCTCAACCAACTGCGCCACCCCTGGTTAAATGCATTTTAAATTCTAAGTAAGGCTCACTGGGATTTGTAAGACAGGAATTTCTATCACTCCAGAACTTTACTATCTCATGGGAAAGGAAGTAACAGTAACCAGGCATACAAAGCCATCTCAAAGCTAAAACATGCCTCTGACTCCAATCTTTTACTTACTTGCTCCCTGCCAGAAACATAACCGAGACAGCTGAACACGCTCCGGAGAACTCCACCTTGGCCTCTGGGTCATGGGCAGGACCCAGAACTGCACACAATCACTGCTCTTGGTAAAAATCTCAGGGAGGGGCACTCTCTCTCTCTCTCTCAGGGCTCCCTTTATGTGGAACAGTTAGTAGATAACTACCAAAGGGGGCCTAAATGTTTTATAACAGTCCTTGCAGGGATGAAGGGAATCTCTACTTTCTGAATGCCTAATATCTTTTTTTCTTGAATTTTCACCGATTCTTCCCTGCCCAAACTTGCCGGTCAATTATTATTTATCATTTACAGAGTAATTCTTATTTGCAACATACTTTGTAAATATTTTTAGCACTTCATAAGCCCTTTCTTTGTAAGTACATAATGACCTGTTGAGGGGAAGGGAACTTGGTTGGAATTCAGAATCCACATGTATACATGTTTGTATTCATGTTGTATTCATATCATGTTGTATACATGTGTGTCTCTCCACATGCTGCTGGGCCAGTTACTAATTCCCTCCCGATCTATGATATTTGAAATCTTGGCCCCTTGGGAATGTAAATCGGTGCAATCACTGTGGAAAACGGGAAGGAGTTTCCTTTAAAAATTAAAAATAAAAATACCACACAATCCAGTCATTCCACTACTGGGTATTTATCCAAATAAAATGAAAACACTAATTGGAAAAGATACATGCCCCGCTATGTTTAATGCAGCATTATTTACAATAGCCAAGATATGGAAGGAACCCAAGCGACCATCGACAGAGGAATGGATAAAGAAGATGTGGTATATATACAACAGGGCGTTACTTCGCCATAAAAACAGATGTGCTCTTGACATTTGTGACAATATGAATGGACCTAGAGGCTATTATGCTAAGTGAAATAAGACAGACAGAGAAAGGCAAGTACCATACGATTTCACAATATGCGGAATCTAAAAAAACAAAGCAAATGAACAAACAAAACCAACAGACTCTTAAATACAGAGAATAAACTGGTGGTTACCAAGGAAAAGGTAGGTGGGGGGAGGGGATAGATAAAATAGATAAAGGGGATGAAGAGGTATAAACTTTCAGTTATAAAAGAATTAAGTCACAAAGATGAAACGTAGAGTATAGGGGATATAGTCAATGA
Source organism: Lontra canadensis (assembly GCF_010015895.1). Classification (NCBI taxonomy): domain Eukaryota; kingdom Metazoa; phylum Chordata; class Mammalia; order Carnivora; family Mustelidae; genus Lontra; species Lontra canadensis. The sequence continues at coordinate 6,299,357 of NW_022631083.1, read as the reverse complement.
TACTGTAATGCTGGGGCATCTGGGTGGCTCAGTCAGTTAAGAGTCTGCCTTTGGCTCAGACCATGATCTCAGGGTCCTGGGATTGAGTCCCACATCAGACTCTCTGCTCACAGGAAACCTGCTTCTCACTCTCTTCCCTTCTTGTGCCTTCTCTCTCACTCTCTCTCACTAATAAATAAAATCTTAAAAATTAAAAAAATAAAGGGCTCACCTTTAAAAAATAGTATTATAATGTTAACTATACCAGAATTAAAATTCAAAAATAATGTTGTAATAACATTGTATGGTGACAGATAATGACCACTTACTGTGACAAGCACTGTGTAGAGAATCACTGCCAATCACTGTGCTGTACATCTAAAACTACTATGATACTGTATGTTTACTATGTTTCAATTGAAAAAAAAAAAATAAATCTTGGCCCCTTAGCCCCAGGCATCCTACTCCTGAAGTTCCTTGCAGAGATCAAACCAAGCAAATTTGGTTATTCCAAGTAGTTTCAGGTCTAGTTTCATGAATAGATCAGTTGTACTCCCACCCCTAACCAAGGTCAGAGAACGACATCTCATTTCTCTGCCTTGGTTTTATTATCTGTGAAAAAGAAACTACAGTGGATATAAAAATATCTGAAACATTTTAGAGTATTAGGCACATTCAACATCTCTCTTACCCATAACTCAACTAGTTAGCAAGTCTCCCCTCCCCTTCCACTCCCTCCCAACATGGTTACAAGCCCAACATCTTGCAAGGAAGGGACTGCAGTGACTATAGATTCATGATTCTGTCTTAGTCATCTAAATTCATTCATAGTCTACTGAATATTAACTTGTGTAACTTGTAGCAAGATTAAATATTTAAGTTCTAAGCCCAAAGTAGATCAGAAACAGCCAACTCTAGAGAGTAGGGCTAGAAACAGTGATGATAAAAGCGGTAAAAAGGAAACAAAACAAAACAAAAACCATGAGGAATGCAAACAAAACAAACAAACAAACAAAAAAACCAACCAACAACAACTATAAAAAGCCAACACAGTATCTTAAACATCAGGCATTCAACACCCATTTCACACATTGCTGCCCATACCAAAAGCTCTTCTGCATGCTCTTGAGGGCTCGAGAGTTCTTAATAATTTTTATTTTGTTTGTTTTCATTGTAAGTATTATCTACTTTTCTTTTTATTTAAAAAATATTTTTTTATTAAGGTATTATCTACTTTTCTATCTTCCAGTTCATTATTTAACCTTCTTAGAATTTCACACACCAAGTGATTTTAGCATCAGCCATTATATCAGAAAACACGGGAAACAAACTATTACTCTAGCTGTTGTACCCCAAAAAGAAGGGAAAAGGTGCACTGAACATCTAAACATGTGTTTACATACCAGGTAAAGACCAAACTAGGTTGTGGTGCTCTGTGTGAATGGAGGCTTTACAATACTTAAAGAGAAAAGCCAAGTGATGTGTCAAAAATAAGCATTCCATAACTCAAAGGTACTCAGGTCTTTGAGGTCTGTAATTTATTCACATTTTGAGTGGAGATCTAGTGTCAGCAAAATATCACCCAGGTCATTAAATTGATGTTTGGGTCTGAATTATTTTTTTTAAAGATTTTATTTATTTATTTGACAGAGAGGGAGATCACAAGGAGGCAGAGAGGCAAGCAGAGAGAGAGAGAGAGGAGGAAGCAGGTTCCCTGCTGAGCAGAGAGCCTAATGCAGGGCTCAATCCCAGGACCCTGAGATCATGACCTGAACCAAAGGTAGAGGCTTAACCCACTGAGCCACCCAGGCACCTCTGGGTCTGAATTTTTTTTTTATCTGCATTTAATATGTACATTTTATTTATTTATTTTTTTAAAGATTCATTTATTCACTTGAGAGAGAGAGCATGCAAGCAGGAGGAGAGGGAGAGAATCCTCAACACCACTCTCCCCCCCACTGGAGCCACCCTCTGAGCCCCACTCCTATCTCCAGACTCCCTGCTGAGCAGGGCTTTATCCCAGGTTCCTAAGATCAGGACCTGAGCCAAAACCAAGAGTCAGATGTTCACCCAGGTGCCCCTGTACATTTATTTAATTAAGAGTTAATAAAAATGTCTAGAATTGTAAGAAGTTTACACATAGTGTTATAGTTGTAGGTATTTAAGTATCTTTATACCAATGGCACTGAGGGGCAGTGATTATCTTTGTCGTTTCAAAGGGGTCTCAATTACCACAAAGAAAAACACTGCTCTGGGAGCGTCACTGTATTATCTCGTCATAGAATAAAGCTACTTTCAGAGTGCTGACCTTGGGTATTCAGAAGAAGAGATTATGTTCCCTATATTGTCTTTAATGCAAACAATGCGAAAGGTCCTTTAGAAATATTTCCTCTAAAAATGATTTTAATTGTGCTTTAAAAAGCTGACTCCTAGAGCAGCCAGGTAGCTTGGCTGTCATTTACATAATTAAAGTTCTTCCTCGTATTCTTAGAATGTTCTGCTGTTTTGGACATACTTCTGTGATGCGAAAGCACCTATGTATGTCTTCTACTGACCAGAGAGGAAAGTTAAAATTACACATAGATGCAAGCGGCTTTAGTTGAAGAGGGCCAGACTATGAAATAGCAGCTTGGGGTATGGAACTCGTTATCCGTGAAGAGCTTCAGAAACACTCCAAACAGCATAAAAATCAGGGGATTGACTCTCCAGCTCAATGGTTCTCGTAGTGTGGTCTGTGCGGCCCGTTGGGCGGGTCTCTGAGAGCAAATTATTTTCATCCCACTATGAAGACACTATTTGCCTTTTCACTCTCATTGTCTCACAAGGGTATGTGTAGTGGGTTTTGCAAGTCCCTAAGTATCCCTAGATCTACCCACTACCAAATGCTATCACTCAGATTCTAAGGTTCTCCACAAGGGACAGTTTTGCACCCTTTCCTTCAAGGGCACATCTGGCAACTTCTGGATAAATTTTTGATTGGCATGACTGGGGGGGAGGAGTAGGGCAGGTGGGCTACTGGTGTCTAGTAAGTAGAGGCTAGCTAGCCATGTTGCGTGGGACAGCCTCAAACCCCACCCCACCCCCTGCCCCAAAAACACACCCAGGGCTTATCTGAGCCCAAATGTCAATAGTCCTAACATTGAGGACCCAGCTCTGGCCCAAGCCACAGATCTCTCTGTCCACTGGATTATCCCAACGCATCGTAACTGTCCCCCTGCTCTTCTATTACTATCCTTTCCCAACTCTGCTCCATTCTCCACATAGCAGCCAGAATAATTGCTACAAAACATAAAAATCAGAGCACACCACTCTTCTGGTTCACATTGAGTAAATTCTCACTCTTGCCATGGCCTAGAGGCTCTCCCTGCTCTGGTTCCAGATCTGTCTTATAATTCAGTGCTGTGGACTGAATTGGGCACTGTCCCCTCAACTTCTTTTGTTGAAGACCTAACCCATGTGTGATTGTATTGGAGACAGGGCCTTTGAGAAGGTAATCAGGATCAAATGGGGGCATAAAGGGAAGGCCCTGATGCACTAGGATTTGTGTCCTTACAAGAAATGCCCGAGCTTGCCAGCTCACTCTGCCACATGTCAACACAGTAAGAACGTGGCCGTCCACAAGTCAGAAACAGAGTCCTTATCAGAACCCAACCTTGCTGGCACCTGATCGTAGACTCTCAGCCTCCAGAACTGTAAGAAAATAAATGTACACTGTTTAAAGCCACCCATGCTGTGGTATTTTGTTATGAAAGCCCAAACTGATGGATACACCCAATTTCCCTAACCTGCCGAATCCCAGCCTCCTGGTCATCAGTCTGTGCTGACCTCACTGTGTTTTGTCCTTGCTCTTCTCCCTGAACTTCCCCTAGCTGACCCCTCACCAACCATCCTTAGTTCAAAGGCCACCTCCTCAGAGAGACCTCCCCTGACTGCTCAGCCTAATACAGAGTCCCCAACCATGCACACCCCTGCCCAGCACTCCTGCGTTTCAATTACAATAGTGATGGGTAACCATCACTAGCCTATTATTCCCTTTGTTTATTGTCTGACCACCACCCCCCCTTCCAGTAGGGAAGGCAGAAACCTTTTCTGTCTTCTTCACTGCTGTATGGAGACAGGACACAGAGGAAAGTCTTCCTATTTGCCAAATCAGTAAGTGAGTGAATGGATGTGTCTTTGCTGGTCTTCATTGTAAAGCATGGGGCTTTCTAGCCACTCTCTGAGCTAGTCCGCTTTCAGAAGTCATGAGGCCAAGCAAACGGGCCTTGCCCTGTGACTCATCTCCGCGCCACCTCCCCACCACCTCTCCAAAGAAAGTCATCATGTATGTGCCAATCTCAGATTCCTCTGGGGATCAAGTGGGACAGGAGAGAATAATTAACTGCAATACCCATAGTGAGGAGTTATTCATACTCTCTCACTCAAGGGAGCATCGAGTCTCAATTTCATGTTGAAACATGGGCCTGGGGGAAAAAAAATCATCCAGGCACGGAAGAAGCATGAGGGTAGACCGTGATAGTATCTGCAGCTAGAGAGAGGTTGTCACATCGATTAGACAACTTCTCAAGGGCCCTACTTCGAACCACCTGAAGAGACGGAAGGCAAGTCATGGGAGAAGAGGAGGGAAGGAAGGGTGAGTCCACAGGGACAGCCCCACCAGCTGGGACTGAAGGGGCTTTTTTCTACCACAATCTCATGCAGGCAGGTGCTTCTGAATTATCAGATCATTGAAAAGGGAGGTCGGGACACAATGGGCAGGGTGAGGAATGATTCTGTGAAGGAAAATGTAAAAGGGAAACAGTAAATTCACAAATTCCTGAAGGCCGACTGTGTGCAAGGATTGAGCAGCTCCCGGACTCATTGATGGGAATTTCGTGCAGAGTCTTAAGGAGGGACGAGTTGCTCAGATCACAGACAGGCAGGGTGATAGCCCTGATTAGGGCCACCAGGAAAGACCAGGAAGAAGAGAATGGGATGAAAGCCATTTCAAAGGAAATGCTGTGGGCACAGGCGAGGGGGCTATAATTGTTAGAGCGTGAGGCCCCCCCAGCGGGGAGTGACACTGGACTGCAGGAGGAGCAGACCTTGAACTACTCGGTGTGCAAGGGGGAAGGGGGGGCGTGTGCCTGAAGTCTGGAAGAGCACGCAATGTTAAAAGTGGACATCCACGGGGAGAGGGGTGGCTACGAGTATTTTTCTCATTTTCCCCTAATAATTAATTAAGAATCAACATAGCACGTCCAGACTTCAATCACAGTGGAGGCAGGGTGCGGGAAAAAGTACAAGGAAAGCGTCCAGAAGTAAGAGGGGACAGGAAGGCTCAAACTCAGGACAAGCTCCCTCATATCAGCCTTGGTCCAAGTAAGGCCATCCCTTCTCCCATTCCTGGGACCAATGCTGGGGATGTTTCAAATTTCTCTGCCCTGAACACCCAGACACAAGGAGTCACATAACATTGTCCCCTACACCCTACGGGCTCTGGAGTAGATGGGACAAGAGGTGAGCCTCCTGCCCTCCCTCCTACGTCCCCCCAACACCCAACCTCTTCCAAAAACATCAAATATTTTCTTCCATAAATAATTGCAATAGGATGCCGTAGCTTTCCCCAAACAAACAATAGCCTGATTGTGCCCTGTTTGCCAGGGGCCCAGCCCAGCACAGACAAAGGCCTGCTTTCAGAAGCCGGACCCGTTCTCTGTTACAGAAGGATGGATAGGTTACTCCCCTCCCCATTTCTTCAACAACTTCACTGATTCCATTAGGAAAGGAGCAACAGGAAGAGGCTGTTACCACAAGAAAAAGGAACAACACCCATGAAAGAGAAAAGCCATTGTTCCCCACATTTTCTGTTGCCTTTGACCTTACCCAGAAAGTTCTCCTTTCACCAGAAGAGGGCTGTTTGTTCTAAAATCCAAATGCCACCGTTTTAGGCTGGCGATTTCCTTTCCACTTTTTATGAAATGTCAACTATGATTTTACATTGTAGTAAGTTTCAACTTTAAAATGTTCCTGTTTTTGTGGTTTTTTTTTTTGTATTTTACCAGTTACCAATTTTGGAATTAAACAGAGTTTAAGCCTGTATTTTTGTACTCCTGAGTACTTTTCCTGTTTTGTTTTGTTTTGTTTTTAAGTGGGAAATAAAGAATAAAACATACAGATTCCTAGCTGCCACTTGAAAAAATGCATCCTTTGTCTTTAAAAATTCAAAGCATATATATCCTTTCAGAGTTTAAGTTCGATTTTTGCCCCTCAGGTACAAGGAAGCCTCTGAGTCATAAATGCCCATATTTGCCAGTTACAACATTTCCACAAAGGAAATGTAAAGATCTTCTTTGTATTTCCAATAATTCAGATTGACCACTCTCCCAGTGTGAGCCACAGACTTTGGACACCAAAGGGTTACTTCTCTTTTACTCTTCCAGTTTAAATGAAATGGGACTTCCAAATGGCTAAGACACTAATAAACTCTCCAAAGGCACCTGGAGAGCATACACATTTTTGTTTTTCCAACCAGGTAAACAGACCCTATGAGCCCAAAGTGATCAATGCCACATCGGGGCATAAAAGGGACCTTTAGCTGCCCAGGAAAAATGAGCTTCTTATATGATTTTCATTCATGCCAGTAAGAGTAACTCAAACTAAAATGTGTCTTAAAGTTTAATCTTGGGGGGCGCCTGGGTGGCTCAGTAGGTTAAAGCCTCTGCCTTTGGCTCGGGTCATGATCCCAGGGTCCTGGGATCGAGCCCCACATCGGGCTCTCTGCTCAGCAGGGAGCCTGCTTCCCCCCCCCCCCCCGCCTGCCTCTCTGCCTACTTGTGATCTCTGTCTGTCAAATAAATAAATAAATCTTGAAAAAAAAAAAAAAGTTTAATCTTGGTTTCTCGACAGGATCTAGTGAGGCAAGCGTCCACCATCATGTGTTTTGTGTGTTCTGAAGCCCCAGCAGGGGTCCCTGGCTTTCTCACCATCTCATACACCTCAGTTACCTCAAATACCCAAGAGGTGCTTTCCTATCTGCTCAGGTTTCAGCACTAGAAGTAAAAAACATTAATTATGGTTGACCAGAATCCGTTCCGGATCTTTTTTCCAATGAACTGAGTTACGCTGTCAAAAGTCACTATGATTTTCAGCATGTGGACCCATGATGACGGAGGGGGTTCGGGTATCTTCGACCCAATTCATCAGAGAAGGCAAATAGTGGTACTCAGGCTCCTCTGTACCTTTTCTAAAATCTCAGAGCTCAGACAAGAGGAAAAGAGTTGGGGCCACTCTGCACCCAGTAAGATTGCCCTTACCCCCCTACATTTCTCATTGTGTGACAATCTCAAAGTGTTTTATGATGTAGGCTCTATTGTTATTTAGGTAGGGGGAAGCCAAGAGATCAGGGGATGATGGCCACTGGAAAGACAGTTTGTTACCATTTCCAGATGGAGGTTTGGACCTGGCCACACACCAGGCAGGACCCATGGAGAAGAAGCAGGGTCCATGAGGAGGCAGAGGGAATGGAGGAAAATGGGAGCAAGAGATTTGTTGTAGGTTCTGCAGGAAGAAACAGGGTAAGCAGGCTTAGGATTGGGCAGAGTTGAGTATTTTCCATGGGCTATGGGAGCTAGCTCTTATTGTTTGGTCCCTGACCCAGGGGTGATTAGGGAAGAGGAACCCCGGAGTGTGAGAGCCCCATCCCAGAAGTGGTGGGACCATGTGTTTATATACAAAAGGTATACTCATTTGCTAACTCTAGAAGGGGGCTACTCCTGAGAGGGTCAGTCCAGAATCAGTACGGCCCCCAAGATGTCAAAGCACCAGAATTACAAAAGTAAAAAGGCATGATTAATACACAAAGGTAGCACACATCAGGTCAAAATGTCCATGGCCCCAGGTAGTAACCCTCACTCAAGTCAAGGAGCCCGATAAGATCATCTCAATAGAAACTCTCAATTCACCAGCATGGCTAGAAACGCCACTTAAGCCACTGAAGAAGCTGAAGGTTAGAGCGGCCTAAAAGAAGCGAAGTGGGCCTAGGGACTTAAGGTAATGGAACGATGGTCACTTGTCAACAAGAGTCCATCCTATGATAACATGGGAAGGCAGCTCATTTGGGGTCAACCTGGAGTTGAGCAGTGGAAAGGCCAAGGACAATGCTTCAAAGAGGGACCTAGACAATATACATATGAAATTTGGAGACAAGTTATTTAGAAAAAAATAGGATATAAAAAGATGAAATTTGGAAAGAGGGTCCAAATCTTACACAACCAAGTTTTGAAACGCTTTAGTAAGAACAACAACAATGTAAGCATGATGAGCGGTGGTGACAGGGCTAACAGCTGAAAGGGTCAGAGAGTCCAGAATGCTCCACTGGCTCATGTCGACAACTCAGCAGCGCAGGAGGCCTCCAAGAAAGATGACACAGTCTCCAGCTACATCACAGGGGCCATGGCATCCAAAATAAGGGCCGTATGCAGTCCTAGTCTGATTTCTACTGGTTATGACCCTCAAAAGTGACTTTTTAAATTCTCACAGACATGGTTTAGAGAGTTGTGAGACTAAATTTATCCAATGGAGACTACAAATTCTGAAATTTAAAAAAAAAGATAAAATAACAAGAAACGTTTAATCTAGAGGGCTTAATTCAGAAAGTACTAAAAAGATGTCCCCACATTCAAAAGCGCAATTATCTTGAAAATATATGTAACTTATTTTTTTATGGCTCATAAAATACAAATAGAACCAACATATATGAATTTATAAGGGAGTAAGATTTTGTTTGTTTCTGTAAGGGAATTTTCCAGCCCACTTAAGTTGTCTGAAAATGGAATGAGTTCCCTTTTAAGATGAGGAGTTTCTTGGGTATAGAGGTGTATGAGGAGAATCTAGCTTTTCTTTTGCCAAATACACCAGTGTTCAGCAAACTTTTTCTGTAAAAAGATTTGCAAACCATGCTGTCTCTGTCAAACTACTCAGCTCTGCTATTATAATGTGAAACAGCAGCCATAGACAGTATGTAAGCTAATGAATGTGATCATGTTTCAATAAAACTTTATTTAGAAAGACAGGTGTGGTGGACCAGATTTAGCAGTGTGGGCCATAGTCTGCCAACCCTTGAATTACATTTCAGAAAATCACTTATAATCTTTGATTTTGCAAGGGTTGCTCACCTATAAGTAGGATATAAAGGGATGCCTATATAGATAACTGGATATACATGGAAATGTATTGTTTTCCCCAAGATAATTTAGCCAGAGGCTAAAATAAAAATTTTTGTGTTTTCCCCTTAAAATAGCAAGGTTTTGCTTTGGGGGTGGGATGAGGAACCTCACCAAAAACATGTCAGTACTAGCTTACAAACAAGGCACAGTAATTGTAGTCAGGTTCTAAGATGGGATTGATATTAATGCAGACATTAAGCAAACCACCAGCATGTTACTAATCCCAGAATGCAAAGAGCAGTGCCCCAGTCAGGTTCCCCAGAGATGTAAAGAAAACAACAGCCCCCACCCACGGCATCTAAGGTTGGATATCCTGGACCCCATCTTCCAAGGCTGGGATGTGCATTAGCCTTTACTCAAACCATAAAAGTGGCTCTTGTGACCTCTCTTCACTTAGTTCATCCAAAATGCCCCAAAGGAAGGCTTTGTTTTGGGTCAGTTTGTTGTCCCTCAGGCTGAAGCACCCCTACCAAGCTCACGCCAAGCCCTGTGCAGCTGTCCTTCTCCCGCCTAAGATGCCATGGTAGGGGTGGTGGGTTTTCATTACACTAACAAAATACACGGGGAACATGATTTTAGCAACTAGGATGGAGAGCAGGAAACCCACTGGAACCACTTCCCTCCAAAGCCGTTGTGCCCACTGCAGGCGCTCACTGGGGCTGTGCGGACATTCCGACGTCTTGGGTAGCACTTTACGTTGGAGAATGGAACCAAACAAACATTTTCTTTAAGTATTCCTCAAAACCCAAACTGGTCTCCTCTGGGGTCGAATCCAGAAACTCTAAGACTATTTGCACAGGATTTATAATCTGGTGTCTACTCAGTGGTGTTATAAAAACACGGAATGGGGGAAAAAATGTCAGTTAAAGAGTCTGCTAATTCACTGCCAGTTCACTGCGGTGGTTCACGTTTCTTGCCCGGCAGGCCAGGCATTGCTCCCAATGCCCAAAGCCTTGGCACCAGGCAAGCCTCTCCAGCCGGCAGGAGTGGGGAAGTAGCAGAGCTCACACTGACCTCATGGCTCCTCTCCCAGATTTACCTTAGCAGAAGCTATTCCTTCCAGCACTTAAGACCCTGAGCTAATAGAGTCTAATCTCAATTGCCCTGGAAAAGGCGAATCCAAGCTTACAACAGGAGGTCCTCAGGCCTCCCAGCACCCTGACTTGCTGCTGGCCAGGCCACGGATCCCCGTGCCACCCTGAAGCTTGCTCCACCCCCAGTACATGCTGGGGAGTCGGGTGCCATGGAATGTCAAAGGGCCTCAGCCAGAGTTCCAGAACATGTGTCCTCTTCCAAGTCTTATTTCTCACAACAGAACAGCACTGAAGCCACCCAGCACCTAAAGGAACGGCAACATGCAACACAGGTGAACATCCGGACAGCCTCTTCCCTTAACTGCCTAAAAGGAATCGTTCAAGATTCTATCTCCCCTATCCTTGCAAAGACTGTAGGTGAAATTCATGTCATAGTCATCACCATGATCTCCAGCACCAAAAACCATCATGGCCTAGGGTGTGTTCTCAATGGATGGATATTAAACTCATCTGCTTTCTAGGCACCCATGTGTTGTTGGTGACACAGGTATATACAGCAATCCCAGGGGGCTTCTTTAATCATTCTTTTTTTAAGTTTTTTTTTTTTTAATTTATTTGGCAGAGAGTGTGTGCACAAGCAGGGGAGCAGCAGAGGGAGAGGGAGAAGCAGGCTCCCTGCTGAGCAAGGAGTCTGATGCGGGGCTCGATCCCAGGATCCCGGGATCATGATGTGAGCCGAAGGCAGATGCTTAACCAACTGAGCCACCCCAAGCAGCTGCCCCTTCTTTAATAGTCACTGATCTTTTGATGCAAGATTGCTGTATTAGCAATATTAAAAATCAAAACGCAATGATTACTCACAAATTACTCCAGAGGTAGAAACGTATTTTTAAGGGAGGTAAACCTATTGACAAGAAAAGTGGAAGTCTTTCAACTTCAGGTTTCAGAATCAGTGAAAGGCTATTTACTTGTAGGCATTTATTTTGGTAGCTACCCAATAGCCTGATATCTTATTATCACTTTAAAATCATTTTTAATATTAATAGATCTAATACCAACAAATGCGACTTTACCTTTTAAGCTCCTCAAAGGAATATTCCAACATCATTCTTTCTTTCCCGTCATGCCAAGCTGCCCTGAATACTTTTAAGATTTTATTTATTTATTTGAAAGAGAGAGAGAGAGCACACAAGCAGAAGGAGCAGCAGGCAGAGGGAGAAGCAGGCTTCCTCCGAGCAGGGAGCCCGATGTGGGACTCATCCCAGGATCCTGGGATCATGACCTGAGCTGAAGGCAGACATTTAACAGACTGTGCCGCCCAGGCGTCCCTGCCCTGAATACTTTTTACTGAACTACTGAACAACAGATATCTGGTATCTTTGTATCACAATTTCTTTACCATGCAGACATGATACCTCAACTATCCAAAGTAGTGTCCATGGGAGCTGTTTGCAAAGAGTTTTCCAATTAGAAGGTAATGGCTATAGTGAGAGATTGTGAATAAAATACACTGACGAAATTTACAAATATCAGTTTGCAAGGAAAGTTACTGTTTCCCTACAGCTGCTACTGTTTCCTCTAGAAAAACAGTGTGTGAAACATAGGGGCTTTCTTTTGTTTGACAGGAAGGTCCACTGCTAGGATGAAAGGGAAAAAAAAAAAAGAAGAAAAAAGCAAGGAGAGTGCATGCATTAATTACTGATAATGTTGACAAAAGCAAAGATGGTTTACATGTACCCATGTGGCATTTTACATGGTCCTGGCACCATGAAACCCCTCATGTGAATTAGTTCATTCAGACAAACCATCCCTTAAGGTGCGCCCCCCAGTACTGATGCCATCTTACACAAGGGGAAACAGAGGCACAAGTCTGAGCCAGTAAGTGGTTGAATCCGGGCAGGATCCCATCTGGCAGTAGGCTGATGCTTTCTGCCCCTACCTGATCTCAGAGAACACATTCACATCTGAAACTATGCTGGGAATCTAAATTTAACTCAAATAAACTCCACATAACCATTACGCCTCAGATATCACGAAGGAGTACATTTATTGCACGATGCTGTGCAAGGAAAGTCTCCAGAAAGTCTGCCCGGGTTTTGGACGGTTCACGCAGCCAAAGGAAAGTTTTCTGAGATTAAATAAATAAATAAATAAATAAATAGCTAATAAATAAATAAATAAATCTATCACATGATGTTGTTCATCTGTTAATATGTCCTGCACTCATTGCCCTACTTTGAAGAGTTTATGCTTTATGATTAGTATGTGTTCTGCTGCTAAAAATGTGAAAACTAGGGCACCTGGGTGGCTCAGTTGGTTAAGCGACTGCCTTCGGCTCAGGTCATGATCCTGGAGTCCTGGGATCGAGTCCCACATTGGGCTCCCTGCTCAGCAGGGTGTCTGCTTCTCCCTCTGACCTCCTCCCCTCTCATGCTCTCTCTCACTGTCTCTCTCTCTCAAATAAGTAAATAAAATCTTGGGAAAAAAATGTGACAACTACCTCCAAGTTACTTAGATTTATAAAAATCCCATCAATGCTACAATGAACGGAGCATTTACTGAGCAATGGTGAGCCAGGCACAGGGCAGTGAGGGGAGGAAGGCGGGGTTGGGGATGGTGGCGAATAAGGCAGATCTGACATCAGTCCTAGAGGACACAGAACATTAGACGTTATACAATCTGCAACCTGCGCAATATTAACTACAATGTCAGGTCTAGGGTTGGCTGTGCTCTAAAAATACTTAGGTCAGTATCCTGCAGATGTCTGGGCTATGCAGGTAAATATACATGCGTGCCTATCTCTTACGAGTGCCAGAGAAGGGCTTTTTCTGGGCGAAGTACCATTCCTGACTTTCATATCCAGAACAAGGACCAGGAAAAGGGATATCCCTGGGAGTCAGCCTTTCTGTTCACAGTGCAGAATCACTGTGAGAGAAGGCCCCTAGGAGTTCTGGTAACACCTACTAGCAGGTGTTTAACCCCATACAGGCCAATTATATAGAAAGGCTCCTCTCACTTATCCAGAACTTTTCATTTTTTTGGAAGTTCTTCTCAAGAAACAGCTGGAGAATGAGGGAGGTGAGCCACTTCAAGCCAAAGGCACCATCAGAGGGGGCACACGGTGAGCAAGGCTGGGGGCGTGGGTGGGGTCCTGGCCCCAGGCTGATGTCCCTGAGTGGTCCTGGACGTCGCACAGACCTTAGCCCACCCCAAGTAGGTTAGCAGATGGGACAAGGTATTGCGGCTAAGTTCTCAGCTTCTTAGACACTTCTGTACATCACAGCTGGAAAACTTCGTTTTTTGCTTCTCGCTCTTCCTGCTGCCTCCCCTTCTCCTGCTGTCATCCCAAACTAGCCTCCAACTTTCTCAATACAAGAAGGCAGAGGAAGGGGAGAGACTGTGTTCTATCCTGCAGTGCTCTGGTACTAGCTAGAAAAGCGGTGTGGCCGCCACAGGAAAGGAGTCTCCTTGGGGAGTTCCCTGAACCACGTGCCCCACACCGGGAGAGCTGGCCGGAGTCAGAGGGAATGCATGCTTCCCTGGAACCTGGGGGTCTGGGGGCAGTGGGGTGGGAAGGGCCAATGGAGGACACAGGACACTTTCTGCACCTTCCTCTGTCACACGAGACACATCTAGACAGTTGGCCCCACTAAACCACCAGGCTAACCCATCCCAGCCTTCCCTACACTGTTCCCAATTAGTTCACCAGAAGCAGAGAACGTTTAAGACAAAGACTCACACAGAAACTTGAAACAGATAGGATGCAGAGGCTGGGTGGGAACATGTGTGGGTCCACGTTCATGCCAGCTCCTAACAGATGCCCACGCATGCCCTGCATCCCACCTGGTCCCCCTGCGTGGTCTCCACATCTAACAAATTCTGTCCCACGTCTACTGGCAGAAGGGCTGCGGGAAGCTCATGCTGGGTGCTCTTCTGGTTTAAAGGAACAAAATCCATTTGTCTTTCCTACTAAGCTGACATGACTCTTAGAAATGGTTTCGGTGACAAAGCCCACCCACCAGAAAGAAAAGGGTATGGTGAGTCCTTTATGTTAATTCACACACAAAAAATAATAATTTATAGTAACTACATATCAGAGCTACTTTAGTATTTTAGAGTTTCTTTTAAGGACTAAGATTAAAGGTTTAATTGGTTAAAATAAGTCAACCAAAATAAACACTTCCTTCTGACTCTCCTGGAATTATCATAGGTTGCTACCTAACAGGACAACTAAAACAGACAAGAAAAGCTGTATCTCGAGGCTGCTGGAGGTGATGGGGGCAGATACAGAGTGCCTTGAATCACACACACATATACACACACACACACACACACACACACCATATAAATACACCAGCACCTTCTGGAAAGGGCAAGTATAAAAGTACATTAAAATGCAGCGTGCCATTTGGAAGTCCGGTCTTGTTGCTATGCCCAGTCGCAGGGGTGAATGAGTACATGCTTCAGGGGAAACAATCCTAGAGAAACATTACCTCTGTGAAAAATGAGGAACATTTCATCCAAAGTGAAAACCCGCTTTTGGCAGGGGGTGGGGGGGGCGGAGAAAGACCTATCTGAATTTCTTTTAACTTTTCACTTTGCTTGCCAACTCTGGCAGCATTAAGTTAAAATGTGGGGATATCTTCGAATGAAAATTTAACCTGTCTGTGAGAGGCCTGTCCCTATGAGGCTCCACAAATATGTCAAGATTTAAAATCATGAATCATCTCAATTCAAACCATAAACAAAAAACCATCCAGAAAGAAAACATCCTTGAATATAATGATTATTTCAAATTCCGGTGAGGGGCACCTGGGTGGCTCAGTGGGTTAAAGCCTCTGCCTTTGCCTTGGGTCATGATCCCAGGGTCCTGGGATCAAGCCCCACATCGGGCTCTCTGCTCAGTGGGGAGCCTGCTTCCCTTCCTCTCTGTCTGCCTCTCTACCTGCTTGTGATCTCTCTCTGTCAAATAAATAAATAAAATGTTTAAAAAAAAAAAGAAACTATCAAATTCTGGTGAATAATTATTCTATATTCCCTGTATTTATCATTTCTTGTAAAAATCCTCTCCAGTTCCCTGTGTCTTCCAACAAACAGATTCGTAAGAATTTTTGGAGTATCTAGAATGGCCTTACTACTCTTCTTCCTAACTCGCTATCACATCTGCATACACTGCACACCACACCACACCCTCCCCCAACACACACAAGCTTTGCTTCTTCAGGGTCATTCCCCTTCTACTGACCCTGGAGCGTATCCCTTGTTCTCCATACTCTTCAAGTTAAATCAACAAGCAAACTACTATCCTTCCTTTAAAAGAAGAAGCATGTGTTTACTTCTTCCCTTTCACTAGTGTCCCTTAAATTCAGTCCTGACCAGCCCTCAGAAAACTGGCTGTATGTAACATTATTCCAAAAATGGAAGATTACCTTGCAAAATGGCATGATAATGCCTCACTCTAGACATTTCACGGCATTTTAGAACTACAGAGAAAACTTTTTTTAAGCCCTCTAAATAAATAATAATGTAATGAATATATAAAACAGACTATTCATTAGTTCTTCCATCCCATCTAGCTATTACACAAGAGCACTGCTTGGTTAACCCACGGCTATGGAATATAAATACGATACTGAGATCTAGACACTTCTAATTAATTTCAAGTTACTGAATCCAGCTTTAACAGTAACAAAACAAAACAGCAGGAAACCACTTTTTTTCACTGTCTCAAGTCAGCTACAATTAAAAAATCATTAGTTCAGTGACAACCCAAAATGGAAACAATTACCAATAAAATGTTACATATTACATTTACTTTTCACTTCTAGGTGGCACAGTTCTTGTCTAGGAAACAGAATCATGTGTAAGAAAAGTAAGAAAAAGAAACCAAAATTCTTAGGGGGTCTGACCACAAATATGAGGGAGAAAAATATGATGATATAAACAGAAGTGGCTCAAAATTTAAAAGCATAACGGAGAAATCTTTCCCATTTGGAATTCACGTCCAAGTATAGAGTTTAGAGTAAAGCTATGTCTCTGACAGACAGGAATCTAGCATCTCAACCATGAAATTCTTAGAACCTGATATCAACATAAAAGCAATCTCAAAAGCCCTTTGAGCTTCATGGAAAATCATTTACAAAAATTCAGAGTTATCTATTTTACTGAAAGATAGTTAACCGAAGATCAGAATTCACAGTCCCTGAATACAGGGAGAATACACAAAATGAACCAAATATAAACCTGCACAGATGTCCAAGGCCATTTAGTTTAAGGAAAATCAGAGCCCCACGTGGCAACGGATTCTGCGGTAACAGGTTTCATAATACTGCCTGGGTTACCAAGAAAATGATCCACCATTAAAGCCAGCAAAGGGATGTTAACCAATAACAACTCAGAAAACAATGTAAATATCTTGCACTCTGAGAAAGTAAGCTTCAGTTACTTGGGAAATCAACTCAGGCTAAAAACTTCTGTTTCGATGATGTTAGCTGTACAAAATGCACACACAGGTGTCTGCATGTACAGAAAGACTGCAGCTATAATGGATGCATTCTTTAAATGTGAATTTGCACATACCTGTAACTCCTCTTTTTAGGAGCCAAGGTCAAAGCCTGCATACCTTGCTCCACAGAGTTGCTGTTGGTCAAAGCACCTCTGAAACTCTCCTTGACCTTGACAGTGCTGGCTCTCTTGAGCTCCGTCTTGCAGTCCCCTAGCCCCAAGCCAAACAAAACAAAGCCAACACCTTCAGCCCTGCTCCATCTTCCCTCTTCCATCTTCTAGCCATCTTTCAGAAAGAGGCATCCAGCCCTCCTGCCGCTGCTGAAAGCTTGACCCTTGGGCTCCCAGCTCCTTCTACGGAAATGGTTTTGGACCCAATCACCCAACAACATTTCAACTGCCTAACATAAGGAAATAACTCTTTGAGAATTGATTTGCTCCCTCTTTTAGAGCAGTTCTCTCCTGTTCCTTCTCTTATTTCTTACCGTGATCTTCTCCATTCCTTTTCCCTCCTTAAGTCTTGAAGACCTCCATGGGACTAGACTATGGGCTTAAGTGACCCACCATCATGAGCAATCAGATCAGGGCCAGAATCCCATCT
This sequence comes from Lontra canadensis, assembly GCF_010015895.1. Lineage (NCBI taxonomy): Eukaryota > Metazoa > Chordata > Mammalia > Carnivora > Mustelidae > Lontra > Lontra canadensis. Next base: position 6,282,033 of record NW_022631083.1, on the reverse strand, counting down.
TGGAACCTGCCAGCCCCACCCAGCTGCAGCTCAGGAGGACTTTTTTCTAATTAGGGTCCCAGCGGGACTCCAAGGCAGAGGCCATCTCTGCCCTTGGTGTTGGCACAGGCAGTGTGCCTTTACTTCGGACCCTGAGGATGCTGGGCACAGTGACTTCATGGTGGCTACTTGCTAAAACGAGAAACCTGACAATGAAGAACCCAAGACTAGCTCTTTATATCCAGTCCTCAACACAGTCCCTCTTAAACCTTCCTTTGGTGTAATTGCAATGAAATGACCAACAACCCACCCTGCCTTTCCCTTCACAGTGAGAACACCAAGCTCCTATTGCCCACGCCTAATACAGCCCAGGCAGGCACGCGGTTTGGGGAGAAGCTACATGGTGCTCACAGGACACGCAACACCCAAACAGGAGGGAAACCAAGGGACCGGGAAGGTGATTTTGGTTTGCAGAGGTGCATACCCACCAGCACCGGGAAATGGTGCTTTGGGGTCATGGCTGGTTGTGTTTCTACAACATCCACACATCGAGAGCAAAAGAAAGATGTTCAGTGCATCTGGACAATGTGTGTCTGTGGAATCAGGCCACGAGGTATCTTAAGGTACCTGGTTGCTGCTAGCAACAGAGGGAGGGGTCCTATGTAAAAGCTGGAGCAAAAAACAAAACAAAACAAAAACAGTTTAATCCTCTCGAAGTCTATTCTCAGGGTCCACCTTGGAGGAGCGTTTAACCCCATCAACAGTACAGCTTTCAAACAGAATTATGCTCTCTCTACACAGCCCTGAGGCCTCTGGGGTAATTCTCTTCCCCCAAACGTGCTCAGGAACATACACCCAGCATTTCCGATTTGGGGAGTCATTCTGAGGGTGGCTTTGGGGTTTAAGTGGGGTGTGGTTTGCTCTCTGGGCACAGGATGGTCACCAAGGAAGGGCCTCACCCAGGCCTTAAAGCCCTCTTTGTGAGGAATAAGGCCCTCTGACCAGGCTCACACAGGCAGCTGTAACCATGCCGCCGCTTCTCTGGGTGTTTGTTTTGATAGAACTTTGTTTATGCCCAAGACAATGCCAACTCTCTTGGTTCTGCCCCCAGCAGGAAGCGGTGGGGTGGGGGTGGGGGGGCAGGCAGGGCTCTCACACAGCTTCCAATTCAGGTTTTGGTACATGGACAATGGGGGCCCAAGAGCCACCAGCTGGGAGCGGGACGGAGGGGCAGGCACAGGGAGACCTGGGCAGACCCCAGGTGAAAGTAACCCCATCAACCAATCAATCGATCAATCAATCAGCACTACACTATGATGGCCCCCAAGGCTGAACAGAGGGACCCCACTGGCCTCCTCATAGCAGGGTACAGGCACAGAGACCTAACTAAGGCTTGCAGGGAAGACAACGCCTTCTCTTCCCTTCTCTCTGTCCGCCTCTACTGCCATTTCCCCCAACTAAATGAGCGAACACTCAAAAAAAAAAAAAAAACCCAAAACCAAAAACAATAAAAAACCCAAAAAACAAAACACACACACACATACACAAACATTCACACACACACACACACACATGCTTAATGTTCTAATTTACAGACAGTTGTGCAGCCGGGGGAAATAGTCTAATTTGAATCACCCAAAGTGAACAATATCCTTTAAAATAACAGCCTGGGCTAGATGGCTGGGAGTGAATGAAATCATTACCCAACTGCTGGTGTAACTCAAGCCCTCTCCTCCCCCTCTTGGACCTCATTCATAAAAAGCCTGCTTTGCCCCAGCAGCTGCAGGAATCGGGACTGGATCTGTGTCTATGTTTTCCAAGACAGAGGCAAAACAACAGAGACAAAGAGAATCCCTTGGTTAAGACCATGGAGTTTGCCTTCTCTTGGGAAGACTGCTGCTGCTTCTCTCAGTCTCCAGATCTGCTACCCAGACAGGCAGAGGGCATTCTGCGCAGCTCTGTCGGTAGCCGCTCTAATGCTAACACACCCAGCGTGTTATTAAAGGAATTCCCATCTGCTGAGTCATACTCCGTATTTTTCACCTCCCTATCATTTTTTACAAAACGATAAAAAGTGAGAATCAGAAGTTCTTCCTTGTTGGTAAAATGGGGGCTGCCCATTTATCTAGAGATCGCCAAATTCAGGCGGAGGTGGCAACCAGTTTCTTACAGAGTGGGCATTTCTCAATTGTCCTCTTTTAATTTGGTACCACCAGCCTCAAACTTTTTACAGCCACACTAGGAACCCTAGGAGCGAAGACACAACTTTGATTCTTAATATTACTTCGCAAACAAGCCAACGACCAAGATGCTGCATCCGTGGCTGAGTCCCCCCACGAGTCCAGTCCCTTTTCTGTGCCCTCCCCCCACCCCACACAGCGGCACCTCGCACCTCCCAGGCCCACAGAGGCCAGTGCTTGCAAATGAACCAGCTTCGCTCAAGCACACCCTCCCTTAGGAAAGTCAGACCCCACCATGAAAAACGAGAGGCTAGCAATCAGTTTATACTTAACGCCCTTCTTAAAAACAAGGCCGAACACAAGAGCAGGGTCTAATTTACCAGGAATGGTTTTAATGCAAAGAACTAAATAGGAACAGAGTGCAGGAAGGTTAGACAGAGATCAGACCATTCTTGCTGCCCTAATACCAGAGCTGTCTTCTGGAGAATTGAGAGAGAAATTCACTCCAGACAAGATGATCGCAGCTATTATCTGGTCCCCTCCCAACTCTGGCAAACAAATAGGGCTTCGAAATCTCCTATGACCAGGGGTCTGGGGAGTCTGCTACATTTCCAGAAAATACAAATGCTAATATCGCCATCCCTCCCTAATCCCACCCTGCTCCTCAGGCCCGGGGACCAGGATTTCGTGTTCCTACATGCTCTCCAGCCAGGTGCCCGGAGTGTAACAGAAGCCATGGGCGCTCTCCTTAGGTAAACATTCATTTCCACCAAAGTCTCTCCCTGCAAGGCAACCCCTCCCCCAACCTTCGCCCAGGGACTGACAGCCAGAAAAAACAAGAAAATAATTTGGAGATAGCAAATGAATCTTGTGAAATACCTGGTCTGTGATTAAATCACAATAATTCTATAACCTCTTCAAAGGCAAAAATGTCAAGATAACAAGCTGAGAGCAAAATAAACAAGTCTTAGAGAAATTATGCCAAGCTTTATAAAGAGATTACCCACACCTTCTGGAGGCTACAGCCCAGAATCCACAATAATCTTCATCTTTTTTTTTTTAATTGGTCTCAGACCTTCTGGCCACTATGTGAGAACTTCTAGTAGAGATCAACAAGTCTGTGGTTCTCTGCAGGTTTTCTGTGACCACAAACATGCTTTACGTGTACCCATGATCATTTGGGGGGGGGTCTATGGGAGGGGGTGGGTACTTGAGTCATAGAAGAGAAACAGATTTACTGAGATTTTATTTATTTATTTATTTATTTATTTTAAAGATTTTATTTATTTATTTGACAGACAGAGATCACAAGTAGACAGAGAGGCAGGCAGAGAGAGAGAGGGAAGCAGGCTCCCTGCCGAGCAGAGAGCCCGATGCGGGACTCGATCCCAAGACCCTGAGATCATGACCTGAGCCGAAGGCAGAGGCTTAACCCACTGAGCCACCCAGGTGCCCGATTTACTGAGATTTTAATACCTAAATTGCCTCTGGCCCAAAATGCTTCTTACACCCTTAGGGTTATCCAAAGATGTGTAACTTCCCGAAAGGAACATTAAAATACATACTAGGACACCCTCATTTAATGAAGTTTATACCTAACTAAATGTGTGATATTGGGCAAGTTATCTAATCTCGACGTACCTCTGTGTTCTCATGTATGAAATGGGTGTTTAACAACAAAACTGGCCCTTGCAGTGTTGTTGCAAAGGACTAGTCCACAATAAGCACCCCGTAAATGTTAGTCATTGTTCCTAATATGGTCACTCGGCCATTCCACCACCTGTCTCATGCCTCTACTGCCTTCCCAACACACAGAGCACAATCTGAATTCTTCGCCGTGGCTCCATTGCCCGTGTGATCTGGCTGGGCCCGTGCTCTGCCTTGCCCCACGACTGGTCTCTTCCTCCTTCCCTGCCACCCCACAGATCGCTGCCCATTCTGTTGGCACTTCCAGATTCTGAATGCCTCCCCCACCACTGCCCTGGTCTAAGACGCATCTTCTCTGCCCTGGACTGTGGCCACCGACTCCTCCTACTAGTCTACTTCTATCTGAGCCTTATGGTCTATTCTCAACTCAGCAGCTGGCATGCCATGGCTCAAGTCGCTCTTCTGCTCAGAACCCAGCCAGCTCCTGCCAGAGTCAAAGCCAAAGTCCTTACCAAGCTTGGCCTCCGGCCCCCAACTGACCTGCTGCACCATGGCCTTCCGGCCTCCTTGCTTTCCTGTGCTCCTAGTTTTAGGTCTCTGTCCAAATGCCATCACCTCTGAGCACACTATATAAAGGAGCACTCCAGCCCCAGAAGAGCACCCACCCCCCCCCTCCATCCACCATCTCTGCTTTAACAAAAATGCCAAGAAGGAGGGACCCTGTTGTGTCCACCACTCTAGTCTCACACCAGCACTGGCATGGGCAAGTGCTCAGGAAAGGTACTTGTGGAGTGAATAAATGGCTTTTGCTCCCCGAACCCCAAAATCTTTCCCACCTCAGGACCCTTCCATCTCACGCTCATCTTCTGTGGCTTCGCTTCCCCACATCGTCTGGCTCACTCCTGGTCTCAGAGCACCTGCCCCCTCTTCAGGGATGCCTTCTCTAAGAGCCCGAACCAAAGTCCCTGCCCCCACCACTTATTCCCTCACTGTCCGTCGTCCTCACTGGTACGCTTGCTTGCTGTCTGTTTCTGCCACAAGGTTGCTTCTAGCCAAGCAGGGATCTGCGGCTACCTCGGTGCCCTCGATCTGTCTTTCTGAATGGATGGTGGTGTATATACCCACACTCTTCGAAAACGAAAAGCACAGATGCAGGAAAGGGGCTGGGGTACATCGACGCTGCAGCTTCTTCTTCAGCGAAGCACCCTGGGCCCCTGAAAACACCCCCCACACCCCGATCCGCTTTCCGTGGTGGCTGGTGGGAGCGCTCAGGACCTCGAGGCGGCTTCTGCACATGGAAAACAAATCAAAGTTACTAAATAACAGCCCGACATCTGTCACCGCAGATGCGCGACTCTGTGCACAGCTACCAGCGGCTGCGTGGCGCTACCTGTCCAAATACCGGGTGACAGGTGTACCTTCTCACTGAGTGGGCTTTACAGCGGTCCTCACAGCTGCCTGGGAGACAGCCACTCAGAAACAGGCGACAATCACAGCCCTGGGGGGGGGGGGGGGGCGCCAAGCTCCTAAAGCCTCAGACACATTTCTTACGCAGTCGGGATGTCAGATGACTTCCCTGAAGAGGAAAAATTACCCTCAAGGCCACTGAGAATGCAGGTGCGAGGCTTAATGGTGCTGCTGTCGTGACTGTGGGGAAGCCGGGAACCGTAAAACGTGACTGTGGGCACAGGGCTCTGCCCCAGCACAGGGGAGGGGACAGCGCTATGAGGAATGCCAGGGACCAACTCAATCAGCCGGGAGAAAAGGTGGAAGCAAGTTCACCCACCCCCAAGACACCCCGGGACTGTGGCTCTGAGAGACAGATACCCTCTCAGGGACTTGTAAGTGAGAGTGTTCAAACAAATCCAGTGTGAACGCACATTCAGCAAACATTGACTGAAGCTTTGGTGACTCAGGCTCTGTCTAGGTGCTTAGGAGACAGGTGTAAGGAAAACAAAAAAGATAAGATACCTGCCTTTGCAAAGCTCATCAGTAGGAGGGAGGGGGAGGAGGAAGGGGAGACACAGAGAGAAAATATACAAAAGACTTAAATTATTAAGCAAGTTGGGCACCTGGGTGGCTCAGTGGGTTAAAGCATCTGCCTCGGGCTCAGGTCATGATCTCAGGGTCCTCCGATCGAGCCCAGCATCCAGCTCTCTGCTCAGCAGGGAGCCTGCTTCCCTTCCTCTCTCTCTGCCTGCCTCTCTGCCTACTTGTGATCTCTCTCTCTCTCTGTCAAATAAAATTTTTTTTAAATTATTAAGCAAGTTAAATCATACATTAGAACACAAGTGGAGAAATCCAGATTAAAATCTGGATTTTAGGGGGGCCTGGGTGGCTCAGTGGGTTAAAGCTTCTGCCTTTGGCTCAGGTCATGATCCCAGGGTCCTGGGATCGAGCCCCACATCGGTCTCTCTGCTCAGCAGGGAGCCTGCTTCCCTTCCTCTCTCTCTGCCTGCCTCTCTGCCTACTTGTGAGCTCTGTCAAATAAATAAATAAAATCTTTTTTAAAAAAAATCTGGATTTTACCAGTCATGAGATCACAGCAGCTGAGACCATGTTCGTGGAGTACCGAGAAACCAGAGAAGTTTCTGGTATTGGGTGGACCAAAGTGTTCCCATCAGCATGCAAACAGCAGGACCACGCTATCCTTGTCACTTCTGCTCTCTGAAGGTTTCTCAGCTCAACAAGGGTGCCTGGCACAGGGCAGATGTTCAGCAGGCATTTCTCGAGAAACAAAACGCTTGCCCACCAAGCTCTCACTTCTGCACCACCCCCGGCAGGTGACTCTCTCAATGGCACTGGAATTTTTCCAAAGGTGAGAAGGTGGGCTTGAACAGCAAACCCCAGATAAATCTCTCCCCCCAGCCCCCCCATACACGCTCCCGCAGGCACCTCTGCTGGGCCCCCCCTCCTGACTCCCCTGTGGCACACAGAGGTCTACACTGGGGAATGCCCATGCTCACAAGCATAGGACCCACCACGACGCCTGGCCCACAGAGGTCACGCCTCTTATCGGCCTCTCTCCTCCAACAGAGATGCCTCTTCCTCTGCTCGTGGAGCAGGGCCATGCCTGAGCACCGGGCCACCTGCTGGGATAGGCAACAGCACGGTCGTCTGTCCATCGGGCAGAGAAGCGTGCAAACCACACGGGACAGGCACAGCATCGCCAGTATCATCGGTATTCTAAAGGGACGTTATAAACCTCAATGCTGATCTGGTTATTTTACTTGTCAAAGGTAATTGAAAGAGCTGCTTCACGTTACTGGGAAGAAAACATGGGGAACACAAAGGGGTTGCCCCAAATATTTGGCACACTCCAGCTAAAGCAACAAGTACAAGAGATGGCGCAGGTAAAATGGGCTTCTTGAAGTGAGACTGTTTCTTTATATTATGCTAGATCGATTCTAACACAGTAATCTGTGTATCATTAAATGTTTTACTTATTAATACAGATGGTTATGCTTTTTTAAGACATAAAATACATGACTATTTAACCAGGCTTAGAGGGCAAAGGAAGACTATTGCAGCATATGAGTTAAAGGGAGTTTCTATGATTCTTTTTCTCCCCCTTTAAACGTAAACTTACCTTTTAGCTATTTCCTAAATAATTTACAACTGCTATCATATTCAATTCTTTTCCCACTTAACTTTATCTGTGGACCTGAGGGTTCAGTGTTAGTACTTTTCACATAATTCAGTGCTGACCCATCAGCAGACCCAGCTTCCTCCTTAAGGGGACCCCCGGTGAGGTTAAGGTCAAGGAAGTCTCCTGAGTTCCGGCCCAAACTGAGAGCAACACTAACATATAAACAATCAGGTCATGGCTTGGAAGTGAAGGGAGAAGGTCAAAGATTACATAGTACAAATGCTGACGTTCACCAAAAAAGGTTGAAGATTCAGGCCAAAGACGGTGAGGGTCAAGAGGCAGGGGAGTCTTGCTTCGAGGAGATACTGAGAACATCTCGCAGTTCAAGAGTCTGTAATCAATCAAGACCGCTTGGTATTTTAAGTGTCTCCCCCCCAACTACTATAAATGAAGGGCTCTGAAATTTTTCCATTTGGAAACTCGAGACTGATTTTGTCACAACCCAACGGCAGCCAACATCACTACAGAAGTTTGCGGTCATTGTACGTAAAGCGCTGTGGAGGACATCCCTTGGGAGATGGAACCTCTCATAGACACCTCAGAGTGCCGCTTGCCTGATGGAGACGGTCTGTTTACGGACTGATTTCCAAGGCCATTTGGCAAATAAAAACAGGAACAGGCCCATCCTGGAGAAGCACGAGGCTCTTCACAGAGCTGTGTGGGGGAGGTATGGCCTTGGTCCTCTGTCTCTGCTCTTTTCCTTCTTACACATAATCCATCTGAACACCAGCATGGCTAACATCGCCTCTCTGATTCTGAATGTATCTTACAGACCCATCCACTTTTAGGGAAAATCACTTCAGATGACGTCCACCTGAAAAGTACCTCCAAGAGCCATCTAATAACATCCAAAACCACGGCCATGATGCCCAAACATCAGAAGTCCAGACCGTTTTCTCTAAATATGCCAGAGAGAAGCATTCAGTATGCGGCATCTGGTAAACCCACAGCTGTTGAACAATGTCTCAACAGAGCTGAACCCAGAGGAGACTCATTCTCACAACAGCATTTCCTTTCTGGACCAGAACACACAGGATGCTTGTCTCGGCCATTTCGTAAACACTGAGATCAGGCAGCTAACTGACCGTTGTCCACCTCGCTTGGTTTTTGAAATTCTGAAAACCAAAATTTCACACCTGAAATCCCCTTCCTTTTTTGCCTTTTTGCAAAAGCAAAGCTATTAAAGTCCTAGCAAAAAAATAAACACATGTATGTCAGGGACACTCCACCTGAAGTGTCCCAAAGATTCAAGGGTGTTTCCTCTTAGAATAGAGCTATATCTTTGTTGAAATAAATGGTCTTAATATAGTCAGGGGCTCCTGGATGGCTCAGTCAGTTAAGCATCTGCCTTTGGCTCAGGTCATGATCCCAGGGTCATGGGATTGAGTCCCACATCGGGATCCCTGCTCAGTGGGGAGACTGCTTCTCCCTTTCCCTCCTCAGCTCCCCCTGCTTGTGCTCTCTCTGTCAAATAAATAAAATCTTTTTTTTTTTTAAGAAAAAAGTCTTAATATAGTCTTTTGCCTACAGACCTCTGGATGTAAATTACAGATTGCTATTAATGCAGTGGAAGAGATTTAAGGCAAAGGATATTTCTTTCATAAGAATCTCATGCATCAGGATATACAATCTAGGCTATAAATATTTACCAAAGGACAATATGACATATTTACTAATACTTCCATCAAAATCACCACATCTAAACTGTCATTTTAACAGTCTAGCTTCTTGTGTTTCAGCACAGAGGAGCACAGGATACAGCCTCTTTTCTTTCTAAAGAGAAATGTATCGTGATGGCGCCGAAACCAGGAGTAGCTTAAGTCTGTAGAGCTAAGCCTTATGCCTACGGTGATAAGAGTAACAGAAGCATTTGATTACACATAAGCTGGCTTTCCATAAGCCCTGAAAAATGATGAGGCCTCCATTCTCATGACGAATGTTTGAAAATGCTTTTAAGGTGGATTCGTTTATTGACAATACGAGATTTTTTTTTTTTTAAAGTACTTGTTTTCCCCTCCTAAGAGGAAGATGTTCGGCCGTGTTAATTTTCACATCTGTCAGTGACTGACAACCAGATCTGCTGGGTAAACATTTATTCTTTTTTTGACAAAGAAACTTCATGTAACATTTAGCTGTTAATGGAATTTTAGGATCGAGGGCAAGAGAATTTGGAGAGACTTCGCAAACAGTAGTAACTAAGAGTGTGCACACCTTAGAGGTTCTCTTGCAGTGGCCCCTGGGGAACAGGCCAGCCTTTGTATCAGCACAGAAGAGAAAGGCCAGAGTTTTTCAGGAAGAAAAGGGAAAAAAAAAAATCAATACAGCGATATACAATGGTAGACAAAGCTACACGTGTTTACAGAGTTTTAGCACATAGAAACATCCGGTTCAATAGCCTGTTGGACTTAAATCTGTAAAGGGACTCTCACAGGAAGCAACCCCCAACAAAATATCAACTCCTATTGAAAAACAACAAATTCTTTTGTTTAGACACAGAATATCAGTTCAAAACATCCAGAAACTAAAGCAAACTTTTCTTAAAGAAAAACACAGTAAATCCAAGGAAAAATATCTAATTGTTAAGAGGAATGAGGATTGTTTAAAAATTGGGCCTTTGGAGTTTGGCCTCATACCTGTCTCCACCTAAGGAGGTTAAAATATATATATTTATTTTTTCATATGTATGTGTATATATACATATATATATATGCATATATACACATGAATAAATATGAAAGAACCTAGGATTTGCACAAGCCATAATGATCTTAATACGGTAACCTGCATACTAAGCACCCACCAGAATTTAGCCTCTGATGAAAATGGCCACACACTGATAGCTTTTACTTTAAAAGCCTCTTTCCAAAGAGAACTCAAATCAGAAGACACATTCTGAAATTAGAAAGATTTTGCCAATTTGTCTTTCATGTTTCCAAAGATTGACTCTCGCTCAGAAATCTCACTTGTGGGTGTCCTGTCTCTCAAGATACATGAAAATGTCTCATAAATGCTAAGTTCATATGACGATGGGTATCTGTGTGGGTGCCAGGCATCTTCGCTCCTTCCTGGCATTGAATGGCTACCATTTGAAGGCTTCAATTTCACCTCCAATACATTTAGACTTTCTTTCTTTTTTTTTTTTAAGATTTTATTTATTTATTTGATAGACAGAGATCACAAGTAGGCAGAGAGGCAGGCAGAGAGAGAGGAGGAAGCAGGCTCCCTGCTGAGCAGAGAGCCTGATGTGGGGCTCGATCCCAGAACCCTGGGATCATGACCTGAGCTGAAGGCAGAGGCTTTAACCCACTGAGCCACCCAGGTGCCCCACATTCAGACTTTCTGGAGTCTGCCAGTTAAACACTCATTTGAATCAGCAGATAAATGGGGGTCAGGCACTGAGCGAAGAGAGAGGCCAGCCATTTGTACCTTAAACCTTAATGTTAGGAAGGCAATCTGATTCAAGTCGTCCACAGGAAGGGCATGTGGGGGGTTTTAAGGTAATAGGGAGGACAAAGAGAGGTGTTTCTCATAACTGGTTGGTTGGCCCTATAAAGGGGACAAAAAAACTGTATAAACCCTGAGCTGCCCTATCTAACACCTTCTACTTCACCCCCTGCTAGACGAGGATCTATGTCTCTATCATGTACGAGAAGTAATTCGATCAGTTTTCACTCTGCCAACTTCCCTCTTCCGTCTTCCGCTTCTCCTCCTCCAAACCATACCACTGAAACTCTCCATTTGTGTTTGTGTAAAGTAACAAGGACCTTCACTGTGCTACCCTCTCTTAATGCATCACTGCCATGCAACACCATAAATGTGCCTAGCATCAACTGCATCACATGTGCCTTGAATCCGAACTCATTCTAGCACTGTAACTCTATTTACTAAAATACCCCCAACCGTTACTGGTCACACAGCGTTTTCACCAACTTAGAAATTAAAATGGAATCAGATATAATGCGTGGTCTTTTGTAACTTGGCTTCTTTGGCCTGGCATACTGTTTCCAAGATGCATCCATACGTTTTACCCTTCATCAGATGGTGAAAGGATTTGCCCATCTGTGATATCAAGGCCTTGGGTTGGAAAACTGTCCTTGTTTCAGACCACAAGTGGTTACATGGTAGGTGGTCAGGGACACGGATATAAATCTGTTTGAACAGTTCACCAATCTTCTAGGCTTTATCCTTTTACAAGTACAATACTAACAAAAAAGGTGAACCCCCTAGTACGTATAATAGTAAGTAAAAAATAATAAATTAAATTATTAGAGAAAAAATGCAAAACAAGTGAGTTGTTGCTTCTGTAAGTCTTTCAAGATACCGAAGTAATATTTGTTGCATTTGATGAACAGCATTACAGCTTAAAACAAAAGCAACCACACCCACAAGGCCTTCCTGGCACCCTAAGAATATGATTTAGGGATGAAAATAATGTGCTGTAACATTTATTAGTCAATAGTTCGTTGGGCATCGTTAAGTAATTTCTAATCATGAATCCATCACCACTGAACCATTTGAACATGAACTCGCTGCTACAAAACTTTCACGAAAGTTTTGGGACAAGCTTCAGCCTAATGAAGGCTTAGGAATGGTTTTAGTTTGTACAAGATGAGAGTTTATCTGGCTGGGGGCATCAAGAAGATTAAAAAGAAAATGAGGGGTGCCTGGCTGGCTCAGTCGGTAGACCACGTGTGACTCTTAATCTCAGGGCCATGAGATTAAGTTAATAATCTCACTCTTAATCTCAAGTTCAAGCCCCACGTCAGCACATGAAGCCTAGTTAAAAAAAAAAACAAAAACCTTTTTTTAAGTTGCAACAAAAAAAAAAAGAAGAAGAAGAAGAAGAAGAGCATGATCTTTGCTTCACATTTACCAATATCATTTTCTGTTTTTGTTTTAAGCAATATAAAGTAAGTGAGTTTAATACCCATACTTAGGGTAGTAAGTGAGAACTCCATCATTTGATTTAGCTTGACTACATGATTCAACAAGAAATGGAAAAAAAAAATGGGTTTTATAAGACGGCAGAAGTTTTAAACTTGATTTTAATGCTGATAACTATTTTTTCTTCTTAGCTCTGAGAGGGGAAGAAGTTAACCCCTTCCCTGCTTCTATATATGCCCTCAGGACAGAAGACTAAAAGGTCTTAAAGTAGGAAGAGCCCAGGGAGGCCAGAGGCTTTGCTGGGCCCATAAAAACAGCAAGGCCCAGGGGCTCCAGACTCCAGGAGATGCCTTCTTCCCAGGTCCCTGGGCTCTGGGGCTCCCTCCACCCACAGCACCACAGCCCCTTTGCGACGTGCAAAATGAATTTGAGATAAGCTTCTCAGATGTGCCTCCACGTGGCGGTTCTGACGTCTTCTGTCCTGGTCGGTCACACCCCTATGGAGGGGTGTCACTGGGAAGGACAGGAAGGGAGAAATGATCCCTGAGGCTCCTTCACATGCTTCTTTTATTCAGTTATTTTTTTAAGACTTTATTTATTTATCTGAGAGATCGAGTGGGGGCAGGGACAGAGGGAGAGGGACAGGCTTCAGGCTTGACAAGCTCAAGCTGAGTGTGAGCCCATTGCAGGGTTCAACCTTATGACCGATAGGATCATGGCCTGAGCTGAAATAAAGAGTCAGTCGCTTAAACGACTGAGCCACTCAGGCGCCCCCTCACCTGCTTCTTTAATAAAAAAAACGATGACCTTTCTAGGCAAGGACACAGGTCACCCAAGTGCCCTCTTCGTGTTCTGTTGCACCCCCTGGTACTCAGACCCACAGCATCACAGCACCTCCAGCACCCCAAAATGCCAGATAATGCTGGGCCACCTGGAACAGCACCAAGCACCACGCCCACAGCATTCCCACTACTCCCTGTTCCAGCCACTTCCCCAACCCGAGTGGAATAGAGCCACTGGTTCCTTCACAGAGCACCCTCAGGTTGGGGGTGGGGGGGGCAAAGCCTTAGAACACAAGCCACTGAAACTCAACGGTTAATGTGACTTATCCTCTGGCTAAGTCACAGATATTAAATGTTGGCAGATGGAGTATACCCAAAGCAAATCTGGTCTATTTTCAGTGTCTGAACTTTCTTTTTTCCCTCTGAGCCCCAGGAGCCCCTTCTCTGACCGTCTCCCTCCGGGAACTCCACCTCATAAAGCAGACAACCCTCTTAAGGCCGTGAAAGAACCCCCCAGGGTTATCTACCCTGGTCATAGGATCTAAGAACACAGGCCCTGTATAGCCTGGTTTATTTTTTCCTTATTAAACTGTAAGATCATCATCTAATTTGTGAGGCCCCTCCCGCATAGAGAAAGATCAATGGCCTCATTGTAAAGGTCCACTTCGAAAGTCACAGATGTATGTAATTACATTTAAGAAATGGCACGTCGCCTTCTTTGTAAGGCATGGAATTTTTAGTATTCAAATGGAAGAAAACCACCTCCTCCAAGGAAAGGACCAGAAGTCAGGAGTAGGGACATGGTGGGCAGAGGAAGGGAGAACATGAGACATCAATCACAAAATCTGGAATTGTGACATTTGAGTTTTCTGAGAAACACACTATATACGCAATGAAAATGATCATGGTATAAATTAAGACTATGGTTTTTTGCCTTTAAAAAAAAAAAAAAAAAAAAGGCTAGCCAGCTGACATCAACCTTATCGCCCCCATGGTTCCAAGTGGAAGAAAGCGTCACAGACGCAATCATACAGGCCTAGAACAATGCGTTCCTGTAAACACTGAGAGGGCTTTTTTTTCCTTTCAAAGATAAATAAAGAAGGCATAACCTAGAAATAATATAACTACTTACGCACAAAGAAAGAAGTTGGCAGTCGTGATCTGAGTTAGCCTTAAGGGTTTGCTTGTTTGTCTTTCCATTTTACAGAAAGGTAAATGAACAGGAAAGGGAGCTGGAAAAAGTAAGCCAGAGCTCACGTGTTCTCTTCTGTTATCACCGTGGTCTACCTTCAGAGACTTGGAGAGCAAGCAAGCCAGAAAGCAAGCAAGCAAGCAGGCAAGAAGCCATGGTAAAACTAGTTTCTAAGTTAAAAGTTAGAAAAAAATAACATGTAACTGATTACCGAGCACAAAAATTCTTCAACTGCTTTCATTAACTGAAATAGATGCTAGAAGTCCCGGCTGAGAAACCACAGAGAATAAGCAGGAAGCCTAGCGCCTTGCCCCAAACCATGAAGCTATCAGGCCGGAAAGGGAGAAGAAGGAGAGAGAAAATGTGTCTTATGCAAAGATTATGGGAGCTGGTCCTGCACAGCCTCCACCCAGAGCTGAATCACCCACTGGAGTGAAGGAGAGAGGACAGTCCCCCACTCCCCTCCCCGAGCTGTTCAGAGCTCAGTGCCAACCGGGGGCATCCTCAGGGAGCCCGAGCAAGGCAGAGCGGTAAACACACAGTTGGAAGAATTACCCAAACTGCAGAGCTGCCATCACTCTGTACGTGCAGGCAGGCAACAGACGCCCCTGCGTGGGGAGACCTGCATGCGAGAAGCACCTGAGAAATCCTTCCACAGAAGGGATGTTCGTTATATGTAAACAGACAATGGCATCTCTCAGTGGGAGCACGTAGGGTGTGATGGGGCCCAGAGGACAGGAAGAGGGTTCATGATGTAGAAGACAACAGAACTTCCCTCCGACCTTTCACTGCCCCAGCTCCTGATGCTGGGACTGTCTCCTTCCTCCCCCACCCCAGAGAAATGCCTGCATTTCCCAGTCTAACATCTTCCACGTCCCAGACACTCCTCTCCTCGGAGCTCTGGGATCACAGCAACCACAGCATCCGTGCCTACGAGCAGGTAAGTGGCACGGGGCGCCTGGGTGGCTCAGTGGGTTAAGCATCTGCCTTCGGCTCAGGTTATGATCCAGGGTCCTAGGATATAGCCCCATGTTGGGTTCCCTGTCAGCGGGGTTGTGCTGCTCCCTCTGCCTCTGCCCCAATGTGTACTCTTTCTTTCTCCCTCTGTCTCTCTCTCTCTCTGTCTCTCTCTCTCTCTGAAATAAAGAAAATCATAATAAAATAAGTAACTCGGGGGCGCCTGGGTGGTTTGCTTGTTAAGCAAAACTGCAGCTCAAGTCATGATCCCAGGGTCTAGGGATCGAGTCTCTTCTCATTGCACCCTTTCCTCCTGTTCTTGCTTTCTCTCTCTCTCTCTCTCTCTCTCTCTCAAATAAATAAATAAAATCTTTAAAACAAATAAATCTACAAGTGGTGCCCAATCTGATGCTTTCAGATGAATGAATGCCTGTTGGGAAGGCATATCGGACATTTGCTCTGTGTGAAGCCCCTCAGGACAGCACGGGCAGGTACAGGTCACCCCAGCATTCTTCCCTGACACACAGCAATCCTTAATCTAGTTACCAAAAGGAAAACACCAGAGAAGGGGGGAAAAAATCCCCTGGCCATGGCTGGACTGAGGACCCAGAGGTAAATCTCTTATGAAGCCCGGTGTGCAAACTGAGACCCCTACCCACCCCCGCCCCAGAAAGATGCGGGCCTAAGAATCATTTCCATTTCTCCTTTGCCTCCCTTAGGCCTCCTCAAGTGACACATTCTCAAGCCACAGATGGCCTTTGGGCACTTGCAAAAAAGAACGTCTCCCCCTACCCATTCAAAAACCAGAGATAGACCCTGACCAGAAACTACCAGCTGGGTATTCCAATTCCTTCCTTCAGAACTGAGGCTTCTGGAAGTTTCCACAGAGTGCTTCTAATGCAGAATTATTCTAGTCAGAAGTACCTGGAGTGAGTGTGTGTGGTCATCTTTCTCAGGATCAATCAGTAAAGGATCCTTGGTACGTTCTTTCTAAGGGTTCAAGGGCTCTAGAAAAGGCGTGCATGTTGCAGGGAGGGCTACATAACTTTTCATTTGGATTGGGAAAGGCAAACCACTCTAGCTACATGTTGCACTGGCTTATACTCCTGTGCCTTCTCCTGGATTTAGCCAACCTGAAAGTCTCACCATCTTGAGGTGGGTGGTTTGGGGAGTCACAGTGTTTGTATTTGTCTAAACGTGTTTTATTGCGGAGAGCCACGGGGGCTCTTTCTATCCAAGCCCTGAAGACAGCCACCCCAAAAAGTCAGGTTAGCAAGGAGATGTGAGGATGGTGACTTATTCTGCTCTGCAGGCCAGACAGACTCAGGAGGCGGCAGAAAACAGGGAGACCTGTGTACCCACATCATGTAGGAGTCTCCCAGGACAGGGATGACTTCCCCAGCAACCTCCACCCCCAGGTCCCATGACCAAGTCCGAATGGGTGCTGATGGAACCCGGGCACCCCGGTGGGTATTTCAACTACACTGCAGGCTTAGGGGATGTCATCAACAGCCAGAAATAGTGTCATTTCAATCTGGAACCTGGTCTCTGAGCAATCCTCAAGTGGGTGAGAGAGGGAAGGAATGCCCAAGTCCAGATCAACTCCCCATGACTTAGGAAAAGATTAGGATGGCAACATAGCAAGACAGAGTGTTCTCATTTCAAAAGTGGCTCAAACTTCCCAGCTCCCTAACCTCTGATGGTGTGGGTACTTGCTTGATGGTCTTGGGACCGGGGACATGGCCTGAGAACAATGTCCTCCCCAGACCATTCTAAATAAGCCCTGTGAGGGACAATATAACACACAGAAAGCCTGAATTTTTTTTGCCCCAACACAAATAAAAGAGAGGGTTTCTCACTGTATTCAAGAGTCAACATGGAGATCACCCATGTTTACAGGTCCCACACGCTAACACCCGGGTCCTTTCCTGCACTGAGGTGGCTTTCTTTCAAGTGGGTGATCTGTTCAGAATGGTTGACAGGCTTTTTTTTCCCCCCTTTTTCATTGTAAAAGGAAAAAAAAAATTAACTCAATGGCTAACAAACCGCAGAGTGAGAACTCTTTGCAACAATGATAATTATCCTAGGTCTCTTCAGATGAGCCAAAGAAACCATATGACACCTCCAAGATTCCTTCATGGTGTTTTACTTCTCCTGGCCTTCAACAGGTGCGACCCCCAGGTGGCTGCGATGAGCACAACCTATACTGGGGGGTGGTGCGGGGGGGTCACTTGCCGAAAAGTCTAACACTCAGCCACAGTCCTCTCCAGCTTGCTTTGGCACATACAGCCAAAGCCTACAAACGCTTGGGATTTCCAGGGCAACCACAGACCAGGCACAGAAAGGGAAGAGTGAGAGAAGCCGGGTCTGCAGGGGAGGTGGCAGCAGCTGGAAGGCTGGGGACACTGAGAAACCACCCATAATTAGATTAGGCAGCCACTGCCAAGCCACACTTTCAGTACAGCCAGCCCAGCTAGTGGTCATGTAGGTACACTTTATTTTAGGGATCCTCAACATCCACGTTCCAGATTTACAATAAAGATCCATTATTGGGGGGCATCTGGGAAGCTCAGTCATTTAAGAGTCTGCCTTCGGCTTAGGTCACAATCCCAGGGTCCTGGGATCGAGCCCCTCATCGGGCTCCCTGCTCAGCGGGGAGCCTGCTTCTCTCTCTCTCATTGCCCCTGTTGTGCTCTCTCTCTGTCAAATAAATAAAATCTTAAAAAAAAAAAAAAAAAAGACCAATTATTGGGCATCTCACATGGTCAGACCTTCCACCTCTTTCCCCCTCGTGCCTGGGGCACAAATTGTGCCAGAAAGAGCTCCAAGGGAAATCAGCCTGGGTTACTGATTAACATTAATCGTATAATGTAGCAGGCTGCTTTACCTGCATTATCTAATTCATGACTCAAAGTACCTCTAAAGGCACTTATTTATTTCCACTGCACTACTGATCAGGACACCGTGTAAGTTCTATAAAACTCCTCAGAGCTACAAGATCTCTTGGATCCCAAGGCCCATTCCCCTAACGGGCTGATCAACACCCCCTCCTGTAATCAGTATCCAAACATAAAATTCACCACCCTGCCCCATGAGAACATTATTTTAAACTCTGGATTACCTAAAACTGAAATCAGTGAATATAGTCTAGTGGCGATATTACCTGATGTTCCCAAATTCAGTGCAAACACACACACACACACACACACACACCCCTTTCATGTGCTATGGTGGCTTAACATCTGACAGAAAGAAAGAAGAAGAAACTCACACTTCAAAAAGAATCTCCAAGTACCTGCCTAGGTACATTCGATTCTTGCTACAAAGTAGATATACAGTGTACTGTTTCTAAAAACAGCCTGGATATAAGAAAATTAGATTCAGTTCCTTGTAACAAGATGTCATGTCGACGAGCTAGAGGTTAATTACCAGAAGACACTAACCAATCAAGGCAAATTTCAGTTGTAAAACTGGGCTTTAAAACTGTAATCATAAAATTACAAGCTAGTAGGAACTAGACACTACTTCCCACGTTTAACCGTTTGCCCTCTTCTAAACACACACACGCACGTGTGTGTTCATATCGTTCCAGTTGGACCCACGTCGTCAAAAAACTAGACATGTTATAAATTTGCAGTTTGAAATGATAAATGATCAGAATTATAAGAACTCGGGTAAGGGATGTCCATAAATTAGACACGGGACATGTCTAGTCACATGCCTTAACTGGGGCATTTGATCAAGTATGAGTTACTCTGGCCTAAACTGCTGAGCAGGGTCCTCTGTATTTGAGCCAACTCTTACACCTAGGCTGGCACCTCATCCTGACAGAGTAAGAGAAAAAAAGGTGGTCACATACTCTGTACTTCCACATGGGACAGGATTCCCCTAGTCTCCTCTGTTTACTGCCCTGAGAAGAATGCCAGATCTCTGTACCATGTATAAACTAATCCCCAAGGTAGAGAAAAACTTCCTACAGTTTAAAAATTGAATTTAACTGCCATATTATCTGGACAGACCAATCAGAAACTGTATGTGCACGCAGTATATAAATAACTTCTACATAGGAGTTTTATACAGAGAGAGGTTTTGAATATATATAAACTCACTTTGTGACAAAAAGTGCTTTCTGGGAAATAGCAGCAGTATGCTCCCCAAAGTTTATCAAGTGGTCCCTAATAAAAACGATAGGAGTTTACATGTACTGAATATGGACTAACGCCTCTAGACTAGATTAAAATTAAATGCCATAGCATGGTGATAAGACAGTTGTTAGTACTATCCACTACTACCCAGTACAGGAAAAAGTTTTGAAATAGAAAAGCATTTTACTTTATCTTTAAGAAATAGAAGAATGTATCTCAGCTTTAAGTTAAAAAAAAAAACAAAAACAACCACACATGAAAACCCTTCTAACATCATGAGCAAAGCAAGGAAGTCTCCTATCACAACCCTTATTCAGCTGCTGCAATAAGGCAAGAAAAGGGATTAAAAGGCATACAGATGGGAAAGAAAGAAGTGAAACTGTCTTTACTTGCAGAGGGCATGTTGTTTATGTAGAAAATCATAAGAAATTCTACCCCCCCAAAAAACCCTCTTAAAACTAATAAGTGAGTTCAACAAGCTGCATCTTCATATGCCAGCAATGAACAAAAAAATTAAATACTTAGATACAACTTCAGGGCTTGCATTTTGAAAACTAAAAAATGAGGGGCACCTGGGTGGCTCAGTCAGTTGAGCGGCTGCCTTCAGCTCAGATCATGGTCCCAGGGGCCTGGAATCAAGTCCTGCAACAGGCTCCTTGCTGAGGGGGGAGCCTGCTTCTCTCTCTGTCTCTGCCTGCCATTCTGCCTGCTTCTACTCTCTCTCTCTCTCTGACAAATAAAATAAAATCTTTTTTAAAAAATGAAAGGAAAAAAATGAAAGCTACAAAATGATCATGAAAGAAATAAAAAGGAAACTAAAATAAATGGAGAGACACCATATTCAAAGAATAAGACTCAATGTCATAAAGATATCAATTCTCCTCCCCCAACTGATCCACAGATTTATTGCCATTCCTAGCAAAATGCCAGTATGATATTTTAATATGGAGACATGTTTATTCCATTATCAAAAGGAAAAGGACTGTAATAGTTAAAACAATTTTGAAAAAGAAGAATGAAGTGAGACGAATCAGTTTATCTGTTTTCAAAATTTACTATACAGCTACATTAATCAAAACTGTGTGATATGGCATATCAATGGAGTAGACCCACACATATATGCATGACCAATTTTTGACAAAGGTGCAAAAGCAATTCAAGGGGGAATGGTAGCTTTTACGAAAAATGATGTTGGAGTAAGTAGACATCCCCAGGCAAAAAACAAAAACAAAAAAACTTCAACCTAAATCTCATACCTTATAAAAAAAAAAAAATTAACTCAAAATGGATCATGGACTTAAATGTAAAACATAACATTATAAATCTTTTAGAAAAAAAAAAAAAACACAGGAAAATCTTGGGATCTAGTGCTAGGCCAAGTTGTTAGACTGGACGTTGGAAGTGAAACCATAAAAGGAAAATTGGTAAATTTTCTGACTTAAATAAATACAATTTAAATAAAATTCAATAAAAAATTAAAACTTCTGCTCAGCAAAAGACCTCGTTAAGAAGATGAAAAAACAAGCTACAGCCTGGAAGAAGATGCTTATAAACCAAGTGTCCAACAAGGGACTAGTCTCTGGAATATTGAAAGAACACTGAAAACTCAACATTTAAAAAAAATCCATCTAGAAAATCAGCAAAAGACATGAACACATGCTTCACCAATGAGGATATATAGATACACAGATAGCAAATAAACACATGCAAAGGCATTCCACATCATCAGCCACCACGTAAAGGCAAATTAAAACCACAATGAGGTATCATTTACATCTATCAAAATAGGCTAAAATAAAACATAGTGATGACACCAAATGCTGGCAAGGATGTGGAGAAGCTGGGTCATTCATACATTGCTGGGGGTTATATAAAATAGAACAGCCCATCTGAAAAGCAGTTTGGCAGTTTCTCAAAAAATGAAACATGTATCTAGTATTTTACCTAGCAACTGCACTCCTGAACAGTTTTCCCAGAGAAATAAAAACACAGTCGCACAAAAACCTGTACATGAATATTTATAGCAACTTTCTAATAGCCAAAAACTGGAAACAATCCAGACCTTCTTCGTGCGGCGAGTGGTTAAATAAACAGTGGTACATCCCCACCACGGGATATTACTCAGGAATAAAAAGGAACATGGGATGAATCCAGGGGGAACTTAGATGAATCTATGGGGAATTAGTCTGAGGGGAAAAAAGCCAATCCCCAAAGGTTACATACTGGATAATTCCATTTAAAGAACATTCTTAAAACGACAATGTTTTAGAGATGGAGAGATTATTTGTAACTAGGATGAAGGAGAGGGCAGAAGTAAGGGAAGTAGGTATGGCTATAAAAGGGCAATAGGAGAGTCCCTTGTGTGATGAAAATGTTCCATATCTTGACTGTAACCATGTCAATATCCTACTTTTGATACTGTAACACAGTTTCACAGAATGTTACCATTGGGAGAAATGTGCACAGTGGTCTATTATTTCTTCTAACCACATGTGAATCTATAATTATCTCAAATCTTTAAAAAGGTTTGATGGAAAAAGGCCTTTCAACAACAGATAAGTTAACTCGCCCTTCTCCAGCAGCCTAGGCGGACAAACAGCTTCTCGCAAATCCCGATGTCGGCCATCCAGATGCAGAACATACTCTGCCCGTGCCTTACCACTTCATCAAGAAGTCACAACTCCAAAGAGGTGAAATTTTAAGTCTCTATTTAGAAATCCCATCTTTAAGCGAAACTGCATTTGTAGCAAAAGGTCTGTTTCTGTTATAATCCCATTTCTGGGATTATATGCTGTGAAAACAATAAAGGAAGAACTCAAAAAAATAAGCAATCATAGTAATTAGCACCGAAGAATTTCTAAGCCGATTACTGAGCAACTCTATGAAGAAACGAGACTGTTTTAAACTAAAAGAATGCACACCCAAGACATGTTTATGGCAGGGTTATTTGTAATGCTAAAAAACTGTGAACAACAAGGTGCCTAATTTCGAGTGATTAAAGAAATTCTGCCCATCATTCTAGCATGATGCAATGGTTAAAAATAAAGGGTAAAGGGGCGCCTGGGTGGCTCAGTGGGTTAAGCCTCTGCCTTCAGCTCAGGTCATGATCTCAGGGTCCTGGGATCGAGCCCCGCATCAGGCTCTCTGCTCAGCAGGGAGCCTGCTTCCCCCTCTCTCTCTCTGTCTGCCTCTCTGCCTGCTTATGATCTCTATCTGTCAAATAAATAAATAAAATCTTAAAAAAAAAAGGAGGATGGATTTAAAAAAAATAATAAAGGGTAGATCCACACCCACTGACAGTGAGTAATAATCAAGGTACATTATTAAGCTGAAAAAAGGTAAAGATTAATGCAAAGAATGACCCCATTAAAACTGTATAATTTAAAACAATAGAATATGTTATATGTGATGTAAATGAGAGAATATTTTAAAAGTTATTTGTGAATAAAGACTTGAGGGGGAGAGGGATGGTGAACCAGGTGGGTGAAGGAGGAATGGCTTTATGCTACACATTTAAAAATGTATTCTCGGGGTGCCTGGGTGGCTCAGTCATTACGCATCTGCCTTCGGGTCAGGTCATGATCCCAGGGTCCTGGGTTCGAGCCCCACATCAGGCTCTCTGCTCAGCAGGGGGCCTCCTTCTCCTTCTCCCACTCTTGCTGCTTATGTTCCCTTTCTCGCTGTGTCCCTCTCTGTCAAATCCATAAAATCTTAAAAAAAAAATGTATTCTCATTATAAAAAAAAAATCAATCACAACACACAAATTTAGATATCTCCCAACTGTTTTTAAAATGGGGTGTGTTTTCCACATAATTCAACAGGGTTAAAAAAAAATAGTTATTTCCTCTAATATCCTCCCCAAATTCACAGATTCCAGTTTTTATCCAAATCTATCACTGAATTGTTCCTTCTTTAAAAGGTGAGTAGATCAGGGACTCCAAAAACTCAAGTCTTTCAAGGAATCGTGTATAGTAACAAGAAACGTATTTGCTAAAGGAGTTCTGAAAAATGCTGGTTAAAACAGACACAGGAAGGGAATATAGTAAACAGCCTTTGACTAGGCCAGTGCAGGAAAAGATGCTCTGTGAATCTCAAGAGTTTGAGAAATGCTGACCTTGTCCCCCATGCCTTTGCCATATCACAAAGTTGTCCGTATCATACATCAAGCCGACAAAGATAAGAAATGGACCCAATACAGTGGCACAGTGATAGTGTGGGGCGCTCTCCCACATACAAGGCACACATGATATGCGTATGCAAATAGGAGTTAAAATCTGCAAGGTATGCAAAGTTCCAAGTGGTTTAAATATTTGCTCTACCATCTGGTTTATTCTATTAATTTACCGAGGCAGATTAAATGGGATAACTCATTATTTCTCTTCAAAAAGGAGTTGATAAACAGTAAAAATACAGCCAAGTATACTTTACAAAAGTCCAGTTAAGTAATCTAAGCTGAAAACAGAGAAACTGGGTTCTACATGTTCTAACCACAGTCTTCACCAGTTTTTCGGTAGCACTCCTTAGAAATCTGGGGTACCTGGGTGGCTTGATCTGTTAAGCGTCCAACTCTTGATTTTGGCTCAGGTCATGATCTCAGGGTCCTGGGAATGAGCTCGGTATCTGCTTGGGATTCATTCTCTCTCTCTCTCTCTCTCTCTCTCTCTCTTCCCCTTGGTCTCTCCCCCCTGCTCATGGGCTCTCTCTCTCTCAAGTAAATAAACCTTTTTCTTTTTAAAGTTAAAAATCTTCTAATGGCTTTAAATGTAACCTGAAGTGCAACATTAGTAATTTTGAGGGGACATTTAATTCTAACAAAAGCCATCAGGCAAACCCCCTCCATGCCCGAACCCCCATTTTCTCATTTTTCCCCAAAATTTTAAAAATGTGCCTCCCCTACTGAAGCTTCAAGATAAACTTTAGAATCCCTTTATCAAGGTCCAACAAATTGCAGACGCAAGAAAGTGGTTTTTAAATTACAAATCCAATTGGGAAAGAGTGACATTGGTAATAGTCTAGCTTCCCATCTAGGAAAAAAGACATTTCGTTTTATTTCAATCTACTTTTTCTGTGTTTCTCAGTAAGATTACGCAGATTTTCCATAAATACGTCCTGCACGTTTCGTATTAGAGCTATTCCTTGTAATCTAGATTATATAATTAAAAAGAAACGCACTGTTATTAATTTCAAAGGTATTAAGCAATTCAATTAAGTCATCCATCTAAACCTTAAGGGGATCCTTCAGGAGCTAACTTGCTCCTGAGTGAATAGTGAGGGACGATTTGTAATTAGCATGTTAATTTCACCTGTAAATAGGAAATTATGAAACTCTTCAAGGTACTTAAAAGAGTTCTATCAAGTAGGTGACATATTCACCTTATAGTCTTATTTACTGTATTAATTTACATTGTCCAGAGTTATTAAATCAAGAGAATACATTGCAAACACCTAGAATAGCATCTGACACGCAGAGATAGGTATTCAATGAACACGAATGCCTGTTGTTGTTACACCGAGGAAAACATCCACTGGCTCCATTCTTGGCCACTAACTTTGAACAGATGGTATTGAAGTGGATGAGGTATATCTTTTGCTTCGAGCCCTCCGCACCTCCCGTCTAGAGGCTGTCCTCTGGCCCAGGACTCCCCAGATGACAGCCCCATAAAGGTGCCTGCAGGTCTCTACGACACCAGGACCTCCCCAAACCAAAGAGCTCGGTGAAGGTTTTAATGATCACAACAGAACAGCGAACTCCAGGTCCCCACGCAGACTTGCCCACAGAGGCCTGGCAGGAAAATTCCACTGCTCATTAACTCATCTCCAACCTTCCTTCCTTTGCTTGGGTTCGCTCTGTCCATCTTCACCTCTGTTCTGCCCACACATCCAGGACAGACAGCCCGCTCACGTGTTCCCTCTACTGGAGGGAAGGCTGTGGTCCCAGAGTTGCTGCAGCCCTAGCCCCCCGCTCCCATGAAGGTCATCCTCGTCCATAAACAAGGCCACCTCATTTGCCGCTATGTCATCACCAAGTCTGACTTCCAGAGAAAGGGCTGGTGTTTTTTAATGAGAGTTCTGCCTCAGGAAAGATTCTGAGATGTGTCACTGGAGAGGATAGAACTTCACACTGGTTATCCCGAGCTTAAAAAGCAGTCAAGACTTCTAACGAGCTGTGCCCCTTGAGCAACTTACTTTAACCTCTCTGTGGCTCGGTTTCCTCACCTGTAAAATGGGCACAGAGGTAATTTACCTAACGAGGTTGAGTATTTTGGAAGCACTGGGACCTAGCAAACAGCAGTCCTTTGTAACTACTTCTTGAGGGGCTGAAATAAAATAAGCAAAAGTCTACCCTAAACCTTAAGAGGTTTTTTTTTTTTAAATCAGTCCAAATTCTAAAAAGCAAAATTTTAGAATCAATTTCGTTTTACAAGTCATTACTAAACGGGGGTGCTTCCACACATTCACTTGTGCTGGATTACATAACAGACAAAAAACTTATTCTCCTGGGAATTTCCAGAACCCTGTAGCACAGCCAAAATACACTGACCTTGAATACATTGTTCTTGAACAAAGTGGATGTACTGAACACTGAATTGATGTTACTACTTCGTACCTAGCACACGGCGCTGAACGCTGTCGTGCTCAATTATCTGACAGTGATGCCAGTACGTAAGAATAATACATAATTTTTAATCTTATTTGAAATGTATTATGCACTCCCGGAGCACTTACACGACACTACTCTTCTGCTCCTCATGGTTCGCTATCTATTCATCAGCAGAAAGACAGCTGGTTTGGGGCTGCTGGTGGGTTTTTCCATTGTTTTCTAAAGACAGAGAGCTGCCCACATGGTAGCTTAGAGAGATGCTAGTCACTGGACGATCAGTCACCGGAAATCACGCAGAAAAGGTCACCACCAGGGATCTAACACAGGGCTCTGGGAGCTCCCACCGTGGAGCCACTACAAGGCTGTTGCTCGGTCCCAGGAAGGTGGCTCCATGCAGGACAGATGTGCGAGGAGGTAGTTATTCAGAAGGGAACAGCCTCACTTGCTTGCGCTGTCGAAAGGAGCAGATTCAGGGTCCAGGGGAGCTGGCCAGAGTCACATGGCCAGAGACCAGTGCGTGTCCATTCAGCCCGGGGCTATCACCACTCTCCTCCCTTGGAAGGTGTCCATCCTGTTGTCAAGGAGCCTACTGACTAGAGAGTCTGAAAGCCTCTGTGCCCACTGGGCTTCTGCACTGTCTGGCTCAGCAAAAATCCCAGCCCCTGTCTGGGTCTCAGTCTTCTCACCTCTGAGGCGGAGGGGTGGGACCCGATGACTGCCAATAGGAATGCCGGTCACAAATCATGCATAATAAAACGAGGGACTGTAGATTAAGAAACCAAGTCCATAGCTGAGTGTCAAGGATTGTGAGAAAGGAACAGAAGGTATCCAGCCACTCTCGGTCTTCCAAATAATAAAAGTAAAATCAAATCAGCATCACCAAGTCTTACGGCTTCTCCATTTCCCACGGGAGCTAAGATAACTCAAGGTCATGCAGCACGGCTAGGGGAGCAAGGGCCACCGGCGGACGCCTTTCTTCAAGGGCCTGCAGGCAGAGCTGGTCGTGCTGGCCCCTGGTCCCTGCTTGTGTTCACAGTTCAGGGGTATAATCGCCCGTTTCTGCTCCGTCTGCCTCCCACAGACCAGTCCAGATCCTGATCTTCTTAAGCTCTGCTTTGTCTCTGCGGAACTCCACCTGCCACATAGCGGGTGCTCAATAAACGAAAGTAGCCCTCCCATCCCCAGCCCACGCACAGACCGAAATGAGGATAATAGCATCTACAGGTCTTTATACTACAAGGGTCTGTTCTCCTCTCCCCTATTTCCCAGTCCGTCCATTTAGACCCTACTGTAACAACCTCCACGTGGGACCCTAACAGCAAACTTAACGCTACTTTTCAGAAAAATAATGCAACGGCTCCAAGCGATGTCCCTCCACCTTCAGGGAGATTTCCTGCAGCTCTGTCTCCCATCTATGTTCTTCTCTTTTCGTTAGGCTAAAATGCCATTCTCTCCATGAGCTGTCAGGATGTTCTTGCCCTTGCCTCACCACTGGGATGGCCACGGTGTCTGCCATGACTTTGGCCAACCCCCTCAGTGGATATCACTCCTTAGCTGCTTTACCACTGATGTCAGTCTGGGAGGCTGGAGCAACCTGCGCCCTTGAGATTCCCCTTTCATCACCATTCCTTCCTCCGACAGGACACTAGCTTCCTGATATAGGCCAGAAGGCTAGGTCCTGGGCCAACACTTTATTTCTTTTTTTTTTTCTTTTTTTTTTTTTAATTTATTTATTTGACACAGAGAGAGAGAGAGAGATCACAAACAGGCAGAGAGGCAGGCAGAGAGAGAGGGGGAAGCAGGCTCCCCGCCGAGCAGAAAGTCCAATGTGGGGCTCGATCCCAGGACTCTGGGATCATGACCTGAGTCGAAGGCAGAGGCTTAACCCACTGAGCCACCCAGGCGCCCCCAACACTTTATTTCTTAACGCTGTCCCCTGTGCCCCACCTTCCTGCCACTCCCCCAAACTCCTAGACCCTGAAATGAATTCAAGGCAAGTTCTTCCCACTTTGGGAGGTTATACCTAACAGTGCCTATGCTTTAAACCTGCAAAGCACACGCATCTCCTCTACCAAGTGCCAGGGTCATGTGAATTAAGGGACGGCCCATGAAAACAAACCACACCAAGCAGCTCGAAGGAACGGCCACACTTGGGACAAGTGCAAAATTCAAAATGCAGGCTGTGATTAAGCCTTGACTTTGCTTCCGAAACCCCTGCCGCCCCCCCCACCCCCCGCCCGCTGCGGTGACACACGTGGGCTGACACGGCATCTAAGCATACCCCAGGAAGCAGACCACAGCCCTCCCTGGCGCCCGGGGATTACAGGGCAGGGCTGAACGCAGCGGCAAGAACGGAGAAACAAAGCCTTCTGTGAAACCAGAAACCACACAAGGTCACAGAAACAGCAAGAACTTGTAAATCCCAAAAGCCCTTCAGTAAGGAATTTTCCTAAGCACCTGTATCCAGTGTGGAACTGACGGCAGGCCTGACACATACCTGAGGGGACACGAGCACAAGTCCAGCCACCCCACCAGAAAGACCATTCAAGGTCACGGGCGATCGAGATGTGCTTCCCATTGCAGGGTTATCAGTGGAGTGACCCCCCAGGAACTGAACACACCACTGCTTGGAAAACTTGCCTATGAGGAGACAGACAGGGTCCTGGCTCATGAATGTGGCCTCAGGTGAGTGGAGGGAGGTCAGGGCGGATGAGACCTGATAACAGGTGACCAGACCATACCTGTTCAAAGCCCCAGACTCGACTCAACCCAACCCCGGGCAAGGGGCTTGGGGGTGGGTGAGGGCAGCTGAAGAGGTATTTACAGTCACACTTGCGGAGTCAAATAGTTAGCAGCTTTGCTAATAACTAATAAGCCTAAAAAAAAAAAAAGAAAGAAAGAAAGAAAGAAAGAAAGACATAAAGAAATACAATCTCTCCTGTCCCTCCTGCCCCTCCTGCCCTCTCTTGAGGAGTTTAAGGAAAATCACCGCAAAGAGAAAACCCAAGTCGGTCAAAAGTTGCTTAAAGGAAGTGCAATTACGTGTGATTGAGAAAGCCTACGTATGATTAAAGCCAGAAAGAAGGCTGTGTACTTGGCAAATGGTTGGCAATGTATTTAAGCAAATACTCTCTCAACCCTCCAGGGCATCCTTCCCTCCACAACACACCTCCCTAATTTGCAGATCTGTTCAACAGGCCAGCGATTCTCAAAGTGCGCTCCAGGACCCGTGGCGGAGGGGTCATGGGAGAACTTGTTAGAAGACCTGCTGAGTCAGAAGCCGTGAAGGTAGGGCCAGTCAGGTGAGTTTTAACAAGCCCCCCGGGGGTTCCGGTCCCACAACCACGTGTAGGGCAAGGATCCTTCAGCTGCTGACCCCTGGCCCAGCCTCCACTCACAGCCTCGGAGCAGAAGACCCTACCCTAAGGGCTCGTCTGCAAGTGGGGCCTTGGGACAGGCCATAGATGGCGTGACCATGATGGCAGCCATGACAGGAGTCCCACACCCGTTGAGGTCAGCGGTCTCTGAACTTGTTTGCACATGGTACTCTCCTGGGAGCTTTAAAAATACGGATGCCCTCCCTGCTGGCTGACCGTCAGGGCCATGCAAATCAAAGCCACAAGGAGACATCATCACCTCACACATGTCCAAATGGCTAGGATCCAAAGGAGAGAGGACAGTAAGTGTTGTGAGGATGTGGGGAAAAGGAAAACCACATGCACAGTGGGTGGGAATGCAAATCGGTGCAGCCACCTGGAAAACAGTACCCAGACTCCTCAAAAATTAACAACAGAACCACCTCTGCTTTAGCAATCCCCCTTCTGGGTATACACCCCAAAGAAATGAAATCATTATCAGGAAGAGATAGCTGCACTCTTGTGTTCGCGGCAGCATTGTCCGCAATAGACAGTGGCAGGAACAACCTAAGTGTCCACTAATGAATGAATGGATAAAGAAAATATGGTATGTGTGTGTGTGTGTATGCACACACACACGTGTGCATACACACACACACGTGTGCATACACACACACACACATAATAATGGAATATTATTCAGCCATAAAAAAAGAAGGAAATCCTGCCATTCATGGCAACATGGATGAATCTGGAGGTCATCATGTTAAGTAAGCCAGACAAAGACTGCACGGTGTCACTTACACATAGAATCTCAAATAAAATGTCAAACTCAAGAAACAGTAGAATGGTCTATTTTCCTTATAGGGAATCTGGGGCTAAGACAGGTTAATATTGCACTCAGAGTTATATAGCCCCCAAATGGAGCCAGGCCTCACACCCAGGGCTGCCTGACTGGTGTGTGAGCTTGGCCCCAAGTTCCCTGAGCTACAAAGTAAGCAAGTGAGACCCCACTTCCTACCCCCGACCTAAGACCCAATGACCAGCTAGTACATTTCTTCCTGTTTAAAAAAAAAAAAAATAACTTGTGTTAATTGTGATGAAATATACATGAAATTTACCATCTCAACCATTTTTAAGTGTACAGTTTACCAGCATGAAGTGCATTCACATAGTTGAGCAACCATCATCAATCTTCATTCATTCATCTCCAGAACTCTTTTCATCACCTTGTAAAACCGAACCTCTGTGTCTATTAAACAGGAGCTCTCCACTCCCCTCCCCCAGATCACCACCCTCCTTTCTGTCTATGAATCTGATTACCCTAGGTGCCTCATATAAATGGAATCAAACACTATTTGTCCTTTGGTGACTTGCTTACTTCCCTTAGCATAATGTCCTCCAGGTTCACCTATGTCCTAGCAGGTGTTGGAATTCTCTTCCTGTTTTAGGCTGAAAAATAGTCTATGTTTCTTCTTAAAGAAACAATTATCAATTTAAAAACTAAAGTCTATCATCAAGCTCTCCAATTCCCATTCCTGGGACTACATGCACCAGTTCTGTGATCTGTGGTAAAGGAATCCCTCAACCCTTTGTGGGGAAATGTGCAAGATGTTCTCAATTTTCTTTTTTTTTTTTTTTTTTTTTTTTTTAAAGATTTTATTCATTTATTTGAAACAGAGAGAGAGAGATCACAAGTATGCAGAGAGGCAGGCATAGAGAGAGAGAGGAGAAAGCAGGCTCCCCGCTGATCAGAGAGCCCGATGCGGGCCTCGATCCCAGGACCCTGAGATCATGACCTGAGCCGAAGGCAGAGGCTTTAACCCACTGAGCCACCCAGGCGCCCAAGATGTTCTCAATTTTCAATCGCTGCATTGTATCTTGGACCAGGGGAATGCACTTTTGCAGCCTGAATCATGAGGGATTCAAGATGGTATTATAGCCAATCTAACTTAATATGCAACATTTCTAAGCACAGAAGAACTTAATCTGATTTGAGAGGGCTGAAGAAGGGCTCAGAAAACAGGAGTGAGTGGCCCTCCACTTTTAAGATCCTCTCCTTTTTATCATAGTATTACATCTAACCCATAGCCTAGTTCCTCACCTATTTCCAAATTGTGGCAGTTGACCAGCAATCAACTCCAAAGAATAAAAAGAATTGATTAAAACTGATTATAAAATAAAGGGGATTTGCTCAAAATTGAAACATAAAGAAACAGGGTGGGTTTCAGGCACAGTTTGCTCTGAGTTTCTACTCGTGTTTCCGTGATTCTCTCTGTCCTGTCTCCTCACTGGCTTTGTCTTCAGGCTGGCATCCTTCATGATCATAAGATGGCTTTCACACCAACTGGAAAGATGTGCAACCTTACACTTTCTTTCAGAACTTCTCTTAGGGTACTGACTTTATCCCTTATGATCAAGTAAGAGTTCACAGGTGCTTTGATCTTCCCTAACTATGTGTATTTTTATAACACTGAACTTCCAAGCCAACAGCAGCCATATTTATCTTTTAACAAATGACAATCAGTCTGAGCCCTGAGTTTTGTACAGTCCCCAACATTCTCTGGATGGGAATGCATCTGGGGGAGGGCGTGGAGACATTCTGAAACAGGAACTGCTTATCTAGCATGGCAACGACAACAATGAGAAGAAGTATTTGGCCACTGTAGCCAGGGAAGAAGACGCTCAAAATTCCCCACTGGAAATGATTTTCTAACTTTCTTATCTATACTCGGCCAGCAGTGGCCTGAGGTAAGGATCATAACCGGGATTCAACTTCAGAAAGATACATGTAAATGGTCTCTATAACTTAAATGTTTGGGGCACCTGCGTGGTGCAATCGGTTGAATGTCTAACTCTTGGTTTTGGCTCAGGTCTTGATCTCAGGGTCCTGGGATCAAACCCCATATGGGGCTCTGTGTTCAGCATGGAGTCTGCTTGAGATTCTCTCTCTCCCTCTCCATCTGCCCTTCCTACTCTTGCTCTCTCTCTCTTTCTCTAAAATAAATAAATTATTTTTTTAGAAATGTTAACCAGTGATTTGAATCAGGGAGTAGTAACAATGACCTCAAACTGAGGAGAAGGGGAATGACTCTCCCCACTGGCCTTCCATATCCCCCTAGCTCAAAAGCAAACATAGTCCTGTGATCGAAAGGTAGTATAGGTAAGATCTTTACTTATCTGCCCTGAAGAAGTGACTACAGATCATGGCTGCTACTCCCGTTCCACACTCCTCCTCCCGTTTGGACCAGTTAAAAAAAAAAAAAAAAAAAAAAAAGTATAACAAAAATATCAGTCATTTCCAAAAAGTTCCTTTTTCCAGGGACAAGAAAGTATTAATAAATCGACAAAGAAATATTCACAAATCCACATTAGGAATTTTTAATGCAATGGGTATAATATTTATCTCATACATTTTTTAAGTCAGAAAACTTATCATCCAACACCTGTTTCATGTTTTCAGAAATTTTCAAATTATTCCACAAATGTCATAGGGGTCCTATCTTAAAGGAAAAAAATCATGCTTTTGGTTCAATGGAAATTCTGTTTATTCACAGTTTGGGGATCTCACTGGAGAAGCCCTCAGTGCATGTGTATAAAGAACATAAGCAACGTACTCATTTTAAGGACTCAGCTGTGCAAGGGTCTTTCTTCACCTAAGTAGCTATGAACGCACCACTAGAGGGGAGAAATTTAAGTTATTCCCAGACTGTTGAAATACTAAAAGCCTTCCTGCCTACTTAACCAAAAAATTGCAAGGGGACCTGGCGGGCTTAGTTGGTGGCGCATATGACTCTTGATCTCAGGGTGGTGAGTTCGAGCCCCACAGTGGGGGTGGAGTTTACTTTAAAAAAATAAGTTAAATTTAAAATTGTAGGCAGGGTGGGGGAAAAAGGAGGAGGAAGGGAGAGAGGAAGGAAGCAAGGGAGGGAGGGAAAGTAAGCTTGAGTCTCTGTAACCTCATAAGCAGGCTGCTGGTAAATGGCAAACAAGGGATACTTCGGGCTTTGTAAACAATTGCCAATAACCAAATAATGCCAACTTAAGCCTGCCCTTAAGTTTTTTCCTCTCCCTTATCACTGAAAATGTTCACTCTGAAACAAAAACCTTATCTCTTCCACACTGCCTGTTCACAGATGAGCTGCTGCAGGGAAACCCAAGCCCCACTGGGAGATCTGTTCTCTCCAAGATGCCTGTGGGGCTCACCAGAGATCTCTGCTCTGAGGACAGATTCTGACGTAATCAACGGCCTCACCTTCCACAACACTGTCTCCTGGGTATCACTCCATATGAAACGTAGCTTACTGGTCAAAGCCGTGGCCCTGCCCCTCCTCCTTGGTGAACACACACGCCTGTGGAAGCACATACACCTGCACAAGAGTTCACTCCCCTCAGAGGAATCAGGGAACCCCTAGGAAACCAGATAGTAAGGAAAAGGAGGAAGAGGGAAAGATGGGCAAACAGAGGGGAGGGGGATTGGAAGCAGCGTGCAGGAAAAGGAACCCACAAATCCTAATTCACATTGTTCTCCAGAAAACTGCATGTCGGCTGCCCCACCACGTGTTAGAAAGAGAAGAGGATGATCTAGATGCGAGTGAGCTTTCTGGTCTCCATCCCGGGCATGTGGATTAAGGATGTATAGATGGTTGGAGTACACAGAAATAGCAAGGCGACCACCAATTCCCCCACTCAGAGGGTCCCACCAGGTCCAAGCCCAACCCCCACCAACAGTCCCCACTCAGAGCTTCATCCATGGATTGAAGTCATTCTCCAACTTGAGCAGCTCAAACACTCTCCCGTTGCAACTAGTAAGACAGCACCAGGACCCTCTTGTTGACTGGGGATTTCTACACATTTAGGGGGCAGAAAGCTCTTTGAGAGTTTAGTGATGACTTAGAGACCCTCTTGCCCAGAAAAATGCATATCGGTTTTGATGCCTATTGAGGGGCTCATGGGCTCCCCATACTCAGAAGCTGTGCCTCACCTCCCCAGTTCAAAGGTACTCAGGGTAAAAATGAATGCCCAACCCATCTCTTTCCCCAACTTGTGACTCCTAACAGAGGGTCACTGGGTCAGCCTGAGGGCTCTCATTACCACCTCCAGATTTGGAAGTCACAGTGACATGGTGGCGATCCAGGATTCCACATCATAGACGAATTCCAATTTAGATGCTCACCAGGGTGCAGAACCAGGGGAGCTCTTGGAGGCCAGGGGCTTGAGAGGCATCTAATGGCCACTTAACAGAGATCTCCAGAGAACAAGGAATGAACCCAAAGACCCCAGCAAAGCTGAGACAACACACAGGCATAACCTGCGACGGAAGAAGGACAACCTCAGCTCCCACGGTACAGAAATTTTGCCTAGAAACCCCTTGGCTCATGTGCTATGACGTGTAAGTTAAAAACAAACAAACAAACAAAACAACAACAACAAAAACCCACAGCAATGGCTTCTGAGCATCAAAGTCGTGCTGCTGGCTACTTGCAGGAACGTGGGAGAGAATCATAAACTCCCAAGCAAAATAAGACCGAGAAAATAACCATGTCGACAATGTCTAATGAAAGTGCCATAAGCCCCCTTCGTCTCCTGATCTAATTAAACCTTTTCCACAAATGCCAGCAATCAATAAAGAATTATTTCTTATTCAATTTGGACTTCAGTATTAATTCCTAGTAGCGCTACACTCTGGGATCCTGAGAGCATCTGAGAAGTTCTGATCTATTTCTTCCAAGTGCAGAAGGAAGGGCTGACGCCAGGGCGTCTTCCTACCCTCCCCGCTCGTTTATGCAGTGCCTATTGCTAGAGGGAGGGCTTCAAAGGCCCCCAGAGCACGCCTGGGCATACGGCTCCCGGACTCTTCCCAGAAAAAGAACAGAAGGAAGTCAGCAGAAAAGGTGAGAATAAGAGTTTGCTTCCATTCATTTTTCTGACACCTTGTACTTGTCAGAGCAAAAATAGGCAGATCTGGCAACACTTTTAAAAGCCTGAAGTGATTTAAACAACACGACGCACAGCGCGTCCCTTCATGGACCAGTCAGGAGATGCGCGCCGTGAGCGCAGAGATGGGCTACTTCTGGACACTGCTCACTCCCGACGAAAATAGGAATTCTTTGTTTCACATTTTTCACAAAACTAAGCCGAATATGTATTTACACACTTAAAACTGTGGCTGATTCTTTTGATAGAGAAATCTGTGTCAAAGGAGCTAAAACAACGGGTGACATCAAATAAACTATTTTTTTGCAACAGATATCAAAGCAGATTCACATTTTCCACTAAATTTATTAATAGGTAAGCTCTGAGGGGCCAGAGTTGTGGCACTCTTTCCTTTTAAATCTGAGACCTCTGAGGGTGCCTGGGGGGCTCAGTTGGTTGAGCATCCGACTCTCAAATCTCAGCTCAGGTCTTGATCTCAGAGTCATGAGTTCAAGCCCCACGTTGGGCTCCACGCTGGACGTGTAGCCTACTTAAAAAAAAAAAAAAAAAATCTGATACCTCTGGAACAATGCCACAATGTAGAAAGGGCATCTGATGAATATTTTCTTTGGAGAGACTATCTATTGACTGAAATCAGTTACAAAAAAAAAAAAAAAGAAATCATCATCTCAGTGCAGCTGAAGGTATCAGGAGACATCGTAGCCCCAAGGTTGGTATGTATGAGAAGAGAAGCTGTGGGTTTTCACTGGGCAACCAGGGGGACAAAGAGGCCACCATCTCCTCCAACAGTTTCGTTTCTCTAACAAAAGTTTGTCTTTTCCATCAACCTGAATTTCTACCTCATTGCTAAAAGGCACACGCCACTCGGCTACAGTCTGCAGACAGAGGAACTCCGGGAATTCTATGATTTAGCAACATTCTCAGGAAAACATCACCCCCACACAAACACACAAATATTCAAACAATGCTAAGGATCTGACTTGGGAGATAGGACGGGCACAGTGCTTGCCTCTTCCCGATCAACCGCGCCTGCCCGGAGGTGGCTTCCCCAACCAGCCAGGGACGCCGGCTGCCTAGGCAAAACCAAATGGTTTCAGATGGAAAGTTCCGTTCGCGTTCACTACCCCTCTTCATCCTATTTTAAGTAAGAACCATATGTTTTAATCCATTAAATTCCATCATGTCTAAAAACATTTATCTTGGTAAAAACCTACCTCCAAGATCCTTGCACTTGCAAACTGTTGAATACCGACAACAAACACTATTTCCTGGGTTATGTGAAACATTTATAAAACTTTTCCACTACATGTTTATCTTCAAACAGCTTTTAGAGGGGAAAAATGACCTTACTTTTGGTCCCATTTTTTTCTAAATTCTGTGGAGAGGTAGGAGACAACACAAACCCAACCAACCAGATAATGGTGGTTCTATCTCATGGACCAAGGCACCCTTTCCTACTGCATGGCTATAGCAATCCTGGCCGCGGCATGGAATTATAGTCTACCTGGAAGAGAAAAATGGAACAGAAAAATCTATGCTCAGCAAAGATTCCATCCATGGAAGCTATTCAAAATAACACTATTAAGATCATTCACCCCCAGTACGCTTATCAAGAGATTACATGAAGCACCTAATGCATGCATGTAAAAATGAGCTATTTCCAAAGAATGATCCAGAGAACACAAAACAAATACAGATGGGAAAATTAATGATCCCCAGTGACCACTCGAAAACACATATCTGGGTTTCTAAGAGCTCAGAGAGCACCACTGGGAGGGTAGCCAACTAAGTGGGGAGGGTTCAGGGTTGAGGGCATCCCTGGGGGAAGCCCATTCCGACATCACACAATGCCAGATGATGTGGCTGGCTGGATGTGTTAGAGTTCTTCTACAAACAGAATTATCCATTTGTTACTTGCTTAAGTAATCTCCTACTGCTATTTTCACAGAAATTTTAATAAACTAATTAATTCAATACAGAATTATAGGTATAAGATGATCATGACAAAATAACTTAGAATAAATCAGTAGGTTTGTTTCCTACCACCCACCCACAGGAACTGTATTAACTTTGGCAAAGGTTAACATTGTGAAATTTTTAAAAAGTGGACTAAAAAGTGGACACGGGCATATCAAGACAGGTCCTTGAGGACCCACAGAGAGTCATATGATCAAGAAATGAGTAAGTCAGTCACCAACTACTCAAATCCTACAGATGTATTAAGAGTATATCTTAAGATAGGGTGCCTGCCTGGCTCAGTCGGTAGAGCATCTAACCTGATCTCGGGGTTGTGAGTTCGAGTCCCACATTGGGTATAGAGATCACGTAAATAAATAAAACTTAAAAAAAAAAAAAGAATATACCTTAAGCTGTCTTAAGAATGACACTTTAAAAAAAAAAAACCACCACCACAAAAAGAATGATCCTTGAAGTACAGAATATAATGATTCATTATCTTTCAACAGATTAGAGATCCCATATTAACCATTCAGAATACTGAAATTTTCAGAACACCCACTTTGTCCTTATTTTGCTGAAGCACATAAGCGCACTATGCAGAAAAGTGAGGAAAAGTGGGTGTGGGAATCGAAAGAAGTGTGGTTTCACAATCTGCACAGTTTGGTGGGAGGGTACAAAGATTTCCAGGGATTTGGAAAGCCTAGTGGAATTCAGCTCCTCACTTGGGTGCCGGTCAGTCTAATAGTACTGAGTTTATTTAAGCCTCAGAAGTAATGAACTGGAGAAATTCTGGTTCAGTGGAAAATGCTTCTGGGGTACCCATAGGACCAAAGAATGAAGGACGCTTGCATGACCCTGTGCCCACCTGTGGTCCAGCCTCACTCCCTCTACGTGCAGCTCACAGACCTGTACGCTACCCGGGGCTCTGCTCTTCCCCCTGCCCCAGCCCAGTCCCCCAGCTCTGCCAATGCCACCCCAGACAATTGAAAGCCTTCTCCATGTGC
This sequence comes from Lontra canadensis, assembly GCF_010015895.1. NCBI lineage: Eukaryota > Metazoa > Chordata > Mammalia > Carnivora > Mustelidae > Lontra > Lontra canadensis. The sequence continues at coordinate 6,243,760 of NW_022631083.1, read as the reverse complement.
ATGCCACCACGACATCCACCACGAGCAGCTCAGCACCAGCCCAGAAGTCTGTCCCAAGTCTGACAGACTTGTTCCAAAAGTCATCTCCCCCGACTAGACTGTGAACTAGAAGATGGTCTCTGGGGGTGATGCCAGGTGCATGGCTGGTCCCCAATACGTGTTGGCTGAGAACCGAGCTGTGAGATCCTGGGGAAATTTTTCTGCAATGCTACACTATTGTAAAGAATGTGGCCGTTCTAAATTAACGTAAGGTTAGCTTGAACTATAGAAATATAAGTTACCTCGTAACTGTTAGACATCATCTGTTTAAAGTGCTCTCACTTCTACTGTTCAGATGCATTCTAACTAACCATCTCTAACTAACCAACTAAGAAGTGTTGGCATGACTGTTCGGTTTCTGAGAGGGAGAAAGACAGAGAGAGATAATGCACTCACTGTGTGTCCAGCCCAGGATAAAGACTGAGATGTTGAGTCCTGGGATTATGGAATAAAGAGCAACCCTTGTGGATAAACACAAACGTGGTATATCCATACAATGGAATATTATTTGACTGTAGAAAAGAATGAAGGGCTGATACATGCTTCACCATGAATGAGTCAACTCGTATGAAGTGTCTGGAATGAGTGTATCCATAGAGACAGAAAGCAGACTGGTGGTTGCCAGGGGCTGGGAAGAATGGGCAACACGGAGCGGGGAGCAACTACTGAATGGAAACAGGGTTTCCTTTTGGAGGGATGACAATGTTTGAGAGAGAAATGTCGGTTGCACAGCACTGTGAATGCACCAAGTGTTGCTGCATTGTTCACTTCATGTCATTAACAATATGTTATGTGAATTTTATCTCAATAAAAAAATAATAAACTTGCTTTTTTTAAAAAAAGCAAATCTTTCATCATATACATCAGAAAAAAAGTCTTCCAACACACTCTCAGTGGCTCTGAAAACACTCAGGCACCTCCTCGGTGGAGCTCTGGATTTGTAAAGAGCATAAGAAATTATCATTCAAACAGTGTTGTTAAGACATATACTGGAAATTGTTTCAATTAAGTTCAGTATCCTCTGTTATTCTATTATCTCTAAAAACTCTTCACAATATTTATAAAGTGCCCCCTTTCCTGTGCTGAAAGCCTCTATCTGGAATGAGATCTAATTTCCCTTATTTGGTAAAAGTCCCCGGAATTCTCCTGTATGTAATGCCTTTGCAGCAAACACCACACCAACATTCTATGTGTTACTCATAAAGGCTGATGATTTCAGCATCCAAATAATTTATTTTTTGCTTGCAAAATTTCTCTTTTTTCTTCTGTGATGATAAAGGTAGTGTAACAGAAATTTTTTCAAAGAGAGAAAGCTTATTTGTGACTATTCCTCCATTCTGTTATAAATTATAACACTCTTGGTGGTTTTTTCTGATTAATAAGGAGAAAAGTTACATACCAGTTCAGACACAAAAGCCTCATGCGATTAAAAGCTCTACTACGTCACGAAAGGCTGATTCTGTAGTGAAGTAGACCGAAGGAAGAAAAGTTGGTAAATATGCAAACTGAGCATCTATTTAGTGCTAATACAGCAGCCACGAGAGCAAATCAGATGCAATGGCCAAGGGTTCCCATCAACAGTATTTTCTCCAGGGGCGCCTGGGTGGCTCAGTCAGCTGGGTGGCCAAGTTGATTTTGGCTCAGGTCACAGTGTGGGAGTCGGGGGGTTGAACCCCATATGTCTTCGGGTTCGTGCTCCATGTGGAGTCTGCTTGTCCCTCCCTCAGATCACATGCTCTCTCCCTCCCTCCCTCCCTCTCTCTCTCTCTAATAAATAAATAAATTATCCTAAAAACAAAAACAAAACAGCATTTTCCCCAGGATAATCAAAAAGCTGAAACACGCACCCTACCCGGCACACACACAAGGCCAGGCGCGCTCCTGAGCACCCAGGATGGGAACGAATGCTCTAGAACAACATATACTCTCGCTGAGAACCACTCGCCTTAACAGGGTCATACTCGGCATCACAGCTGCAGGGCCCTGATAGAAGGGTACGGCCAGCCCACATGCATCCCATTACTGAAAGCGTCTCCCACATTCGCTGTAATGTTATTCACAACAGCCAAGATATGGACAACTGAAATGCCTGTTGATGGATGAATGGATCAATGCCACACGTGTGCACACACACACACACACAGAAACCCCCCAAGATATTATTCGGTCATAAAAATGAAGAAAATCCTGCCATTTATGACAACCTGGATGAACCTGGAAAACAAGAAGCTAAGTGAAATAAGCCAGACAGAAAAAGATAAATACTGCATGATCTCACTTATTTTTTTTTTAAATTAAAGATTTTATTTATTTGAGAGAGAGAGGAAGACAGCACAGCAGTGGGGAGAGGGGAGGCAGAAGGAGAGGGAGAAGCAGGCTCCCCGCTGAGCAAGGAGCCCCACGCGGAGCTCGATCCCAGGACCCTGGGATCATGACCGGAGCCGAAGGCAGAGGCTTTAACCCACTGAGCCACCCAGGCGCCCTGTGAACTCCCTTATATGTGGAATCTAAAAAGTCGAACCTGTACAACCAGAGGGTAGAAAGGTGGTTGCCAGGGGCTGGGAGTCAGGAAAAGGGGAAATTCTGCTCAAAAGGTACAAACTTTCAATTATAAGGTGAACACACTATTTGGGCCTAATGTACGGCATGGTGACTATAGTTAATACTCTATCATATACTTGAAATTTGCTTAAAAGGTAGATGGGAAGTGTTCTCAATATACACACGAGAACGGCGACAATGTGCGGTGATGGATGCGTTCATTAATTCAACCGTGGCCATCACGTCACCATGTATACGTGTATTAAATCATCACATTGGGCACCCTAAAAAACTTGGTTGTGCTGACCGTTGCATGATTCTGAATATACTAACAGCCACCGAATTGTACACTTTAAATGGGTGAATTGTATGGTATGTGAATAGTATCTTGATAAAGCTGTTACCAAAAATAATAATAATAATAATAAAGGCACTCTGTATGCCATTTACAGGTACACAGGCCTGACCAACCACCTGCAGAGGAAGGTCAACAGTCCTTACCTAGTCAGGTGGCCTCTAAGGGACTCTTTGGCCCAAGCATTCAAAACAAAGGCATAAAAGAGGTTAAACCACTCACCCCAGTTTTAACAAGAGAATCTGTGCCAGGATTTAAGGTTACGACTCGGATGAGACTAAGATCCAGAGGTTTCTAAAGGGAACCCATACCGGTCCCAGGGTCAAGACCATTAACAAGCTTTAGAATGCTTCACACATAGGGGAAAGGTGGGTGGGGGTCAGGGGCAGACCACCTGCTTCACACCAGGATGACAAAGGACATAAGGCTTTGTTCTTTAAAAAAAAAATAATCCCAAACAAGAATCCCAACCATGTTAGTTACACAATGTCAACTGTGCTAAAAACAAGAAAACAAACATGGCCTGGGTATGGCTTCCTTGCTTTCCAAGATTTATTTGTGACCCCTAATTCACAGGCTAGAGCACAATACTCCAAATTAACAAAACAGCAGAGGGAAGAATCTAAATGCATTGAAAAAACGAACTTAGAATGAAAAAATCTCTCCCTGGCTAGACTATGTAAGCTGAACACCATAGAAGATGTTCACAGTAAATAAGAAAAGCGTCTCCACACCCCATTTTGCACATTACAATGGGTTTTATTTCCTCACAAGTGTTTACTTTTTCTTTTAAATTTAGCTTTAAATTTAAACTTTAAATTTAAAAATATCTGAATGCATGTGATCTCCCAAACAGAGAAATTAACCTTCGGATGGGAATGCATTTTTGAAAGACGCTTTTTTTTTTAATTTATAACTTTTTTTTTTTTACTAGGTATTCACACAGTTTGAAAACCAAAATGCTATCAATAGGTACATATTTAGGAAGTAATCCTTTTCAGTAGTTTCTTATATGTGCTTCCATTTCTTGACGCCAGTGTCATAGTCACTGCACACGTATAAGAGTGACTGCCGTCATTGGACCAAGCCAGCTGCATCATCGCTAGAGGTGAGGAAAGGCACTGTGGTCCCCATATTTAAAGTCAGCCATACACATCACCCATGCTCCGAAACTGGGAATAAATGTCAGGAAGGCGAGACTGGCTGATAAAACAGGTAAAGAATAAAACTGTATGCAGTGAAGGCGTAAGTGTTGTCTGTTTCTCTCCCTAGACGATTAGCTCCCTGAAAGCAGGAACTAGGGTGAGTTCATCATGGTACCACCCCCCCCCAACCCCTGCCCACGCAGAGCATGGGGACTGGCATATGACAGGTGTCCTATAAATGTTACAGGAGTGGATCTACCAATATATATTCCATCCTAAGGAGTTAGGGATTGAAGGGGACCTGAAAGAAAGGAAGGATATGGAGATACCCATAGAAGGCTTTTCTGGCAAGAACAATGGCTCATGCTTGGGTCAGAGGGGTGAGGGACTATTGGGTGGAAAGGCCACTCGAGCGTCTGCCTCAAAGCCCAGCAGAAAGGACAAGTCCCCACAAAGCTGTGTGCAGGACAAGGGCATGTCTGGCCTCCGTATCCTTGGCTCTGGCCAACACACCCTGGCTGGTCTCAGATAAGCTCTGGAATCAAGTCCTGAGGGCTTCACCCCTGGCTGAGTCCCTCTCTGTGAAATGTTAGAGGAAGTCATTTCCTTACCTGCTCTGCATGTCCTACCCTCCATATCCATTCCCCGTCCTGCCTCTTTAAGACTTCGTAGCCGCCCCCCACCCCATGGCTCTGGAATGTGCTCTTCCTCCCTCCTGACTCTGTCCCTGAAACTGATCTGGGACCCAGCAGAAACTGGAAAGCCACTCGGTGACAGAGCACCCTGATTCCCGTGGTGACAGTGGCATGTCTCCATGAGACCAAGCCATCTGAGCCAAGGACAGTCCATAACAGATGTGCAAACACCCAAGTATTCTGCTGCGCCCTTGCAGACAAGCCCGTGGGAGAACATTCTGGAACTCAGAGCTAGGGCTGCCTTGAACACAGAGCTTCTGAATCCCCACAGCAGAGCTTGTCCCCCAGCCACTGGCCAGATGGCACCTGGACCTAGACTTCACCAAGAGGATAGCTTGACTCTATGCTAAACTTGTCTCTAGTTTATTTGACATTTGGCACGAAGAGGCTGTTCAGAGTATAAGTCACTTTAAAGTACTTTAATTAATTAGAAATCAAAAAGCCAATGATACCAGCCAAGAGAAGAGTTGAGCAACAGTCTCCTCCCGCTTTTCATCACTTGCGATGCTCTGTTTGGCCTGTCTCAAATGGTGGGTCATCACCGGGAAACCAAAGAAACATAACTTCTTACATAACACCCTCCAAGCCAGGCAGAGACTGGGAGTTCCCAAAAACAGAATCTCCCATCTTGCCCAAAAAAAGAAGAGATCCTAAAACCTCCTGCATGGCAGTGGTGAGCTGGAGAAGACACACTGCAGGCATCACGAGCTGGAGACGGGCTGGCCTCCCCACTTGTCCAAGGGTGACCCAGCAGACGCCCACTGCAGAAGCCGGCTTGCACACGTCCAGGCTGACGTGCGCTCAGCTCGGCTGGAGGCGCACAAGGACCCGTGTAAATGGTCAAAGTGTTCGCGTCTCACAGTAAATAATGGCACTTGTATTACAGCTATCGTTATAAAAATCTGTAACACTTCAAGAGACCATTATGGGGCTATTAAAAAGATATTGCATTCAGTTTTCAAGATGACTTAGGCAGAATGCCATTGCTGTAGTAATTACTTTATTTATCACTATGTAAACGGACCTTACTGCTTCATTAAAAAAGAGAAAAATGATGGTGTTCTCTTGCACTAACCAGGCAAAAGTGGCAGCGAAGGCAGCGGCCCCATTGGCAAACACTGGTGGACAGAGATAGGAAGAGAGTCTCGAGGAGCAGTGCGACAGGCGGCTGACCCATCTGAGATGTGAAAAGCTTAGCAGCTTTAAGGAACCTCACAAGTGATACCGTGGTTGAGCCTCACACAGCGAGTGCAGACACCTGTGTTCACAAACTTGAATGCATAGGCCTGATACGCAAGAATATTCTAAACAGAATACGTACCCAAGGAATGCAAAAAAAGATACCTTGGAAATATTCAACTTGACCTGACATATTGCCCCAGACCCCTACCAGACATAAAGATAATAAAAAGTTAAAAAAAAATTCAGTATGGAAGGGGTTAAGTAATCTGAGCTACATGCATAGCAACAATTTCCAGGTTCTTGTTTGTGTTGCCAATTTTGCAAGGACGTGTAACTCTTTCTGTAGCACCTCTGCAGTAACAGGAGTTCATCCAACAGACCACAGAGGAGGCCCTTCTTCTGGGATGTGAGGGAAGGTATTTTCCACGTCATCCCACCAATGTCGGACCAAACCGTGCCGGTACTTGGGCGCTTAAATCCTAAGATACTGAAAAATGGGGAAACACACTTAATTCCAAAGACAAGACTGGCATGAAGATGAAGAATAAGCACACATAGTTTTAACCTAATGCTGCAGTCCTTTCTGGGGCGCCCAATGCCACTATCTATAAATAGCCCATGCATATAAGCCATAAACACCTGCATCTCTGTGCACATCACTCTCAAATTTGGGCCAAGCTGGTTAGGCATTTTGCCTCAAGGTTTTCAGCTGTGAAGAGAAGCAATGCCACCTTTCCCTGCGTGTGTGTGTGTGTGTGTGTGTGTGTGTCTACACGCTTCAGCCATATAATTAATGTTATTAACAAAGATTATTCCATTGCTAGGATGTATTATTCTCTGAATCGAGTGATGCAGGGGAGAAGATGCTGGGGGTGGGGAAGAAGGGGAAGTAGAGTCCTTTCGGTAACAGAATCGTACTCTGCATTGTGTTTCCTTTAAGGAATTATCCTAATTTCCACAATTAAATTAAGGGCAATCCCGCTCCACGGATGCATCCTTGTTCTCAGAGGTGTTTCCGAGTGCACATCTGTTTCCTACTTCCATCCCAAAACACAGCAAGTAAAAATCTACTCTAACACGTTCTTTGTGGGGAAGATGGTGGCCTGAGTGAACGCTCCTGATCCTACCTCCCTTCCCAGTCCGTTCTTGGAAGGAGCAAGGACAACTATCTAAAAAGCTTGCAGGTGTCAGGGGCTTTGGAGGCCCTGGGATCCCTAGTGTCTGCAGGAGAGACAGCAGGCATGGTTCTCCATGGTCTTTGTAGCTGAGGGCCCACAGGAAGAGAAGAAGCCTGGCGATCCTGCTCATGCCACTGACCCAGCTGAAACCCGAGGGAGGGGGCTTCAAGGGAAGGTGGCGCTGTTCCAAGCTGGTGGCCAGGGCTGGCTGGGGACAGAGCACCGGAGCAGCGGGGGATCTCTTTTCTCACTGCTGTCATCTACCACCTGCCACTACCTTTGAGACACCAAGCTGGAAGCTGTACGGCTCCTGAGGGTAGCCATAAGCAAGCAAAGAAAAACCATGACCCACTGAGAAGGACATAGGAGCCCCAGGGAGGGTGACCAAGCCGAACTTCAAGCAGCACCTACAGAAGTAAAACCAATCAGGCAGAGGAGAATGTTAACAGAAAAGTAATGAGAACATAGGTGGAGATGCAAATGAAGCATAACAACTTTGTGATTCAAAATAAAAAACAATTTAAAAAACCTAAAAAAAAAAAAACCAGGAAAGCATAAAGTCTCCGTTAACCGAGGTGAATAAATTGTGAAGATCTGCTATATAACACTGTCCTTATAGTCAACCATACTGTATGATACACTTAAAAATTTGCTAAGAGGGTAGATCTCATGGAAAGTGTTAGCACAACAAAATAAAATTTTAAAAATAAAAAAATCCACAGAAAGTATCTATTGCTCTAGAGTATGAAATTAATATTTTGGAGGATGAAGGAGAAGAAATGCACGGGTGCCTGGGTGGAGCAGCTGGAAGAACACGTGACTTCTTTTTTTAAGATTTTATTTATTTATTTGACAGAGATCACAAGTGGGCAGAGAGGCAGGCAAGGGGTGGGGGACGGGGGGAAGCAGGCTCCCTGCTTAGCAGAAGGTCTGATTCGGGGCTTGATCCCAGGACCCTGAGATCACGACCTGAGCCGAAGGCAGAGGCTTAACCCACTGAGCCACCCAGGTGCCCCAGCATGTGACTCCTGATTTCAGGGTCATGAGTTCGAGCCTCACGTTGGATGTAAAGATTACTCAACTATAAAATCTTAAGAAGAAGGAAAAGGAGAAGAAGAAATGCACGTAATTCAAGAGTAAGGAATAGGAACATGGAATTCATGAGTCCGAAGATACGAAGCTTGGAGGACAGATCAAGGAGATACAGAGAGCTACACGCAGTACAGAAGCTGGGCAAATGGGTATCCTGGTGGATGAACCAGTGATTGGATACTGATGTGCTAGGAGAGAAAGTGTTACTTGCAACACTTAGTCACTGCTGGAACTGAAAAGAACGTAACTTTCAAGTTAACAAGGGAACTGTTCAATCAACACGGGGATTGAGAAACACAAAACAAAGTAATAATATAAGGGACAACCACTGAGTAAGGTGAAAGCAATTAAGCAACATGTCTCAGTGATTACAATCGAAACGGACAAGGCAACATGTTTTCATGAAAAGACAAAACTATAATACTGGATTTTAAAAGTCCAGCTCTATTTAACGACAACAACAAAAAGGGACCTATCCAAAACAAAGTGACAAGGTTTACAAATGAAGAGCTGAACAAAGGTATATCAAGCCAAGTATAAATAAAAAGCCAGTAAGGGTGGCAATACTGAGATCAAAGGAAAATTCAAGGCCATCAGCCGGATAGAGAAGTATTATATAAGGACAAATATGCAACCTGAGGCAAATGTAAGAATTATAGATCTGTATGTCTCAAACAAAATGGCAGGTGAACTCATTAAGCAAAAGCTGTAAGAAACAGTCAAGTTAAAAAATTATAAAAGATAGTTGAACCTACCATTCAAGTTGACAGTTAATGACAAACAAGGATTTGGAGGCTCTAGTTGAATAGAATATAATCAGGAAGTTTGATTCACTCAATATAAAAAAATGGAGCTCTGTGCTCTACGGAGGATATGGTTTCTCAATGTCCAAGGAACAATTAAAAATTGATCATGTACTTAGACACAAGTAAACTTTAATGAATCCCTTCAGACAGAGATTTCAGAGCTACATCACAGATCATAACAAAATATCAAAAGAAGCACAAGATTTAGGGATGTGCTTCGAAATAATCGCAGAATCAAAAGGTAAATATTTTAATTACAAGCCATCTAGAAAATAACAAAATGATTAATTCGCCAAAACCAAAGGTACACAGCTAAAGCTGTTCCCAAAGAAAAGTGGTAGCCTGAAATGCTCTTACCTTAAGACTAAATGGAAAATGAGATAGGCATTCAACTTAATAAAAACTAAGTCAAAAAGAACAGTAAAAGTGAATTAATGAAGATTAATACTGAAATTAAAGTTAAAAGATGAATATGAAATTGATACACCCAGTTCTTTAACTGGGTGTTCTTTTCTTATTTAAGAAAATAAAATATATAAGCTTCTAACAAGCTTGATTAAGGAAAAAAAGGACAAAAGCAAAAATATGCATGAGTAATGAGGAATAAGTTATTACAAGGAATACCAAAAAAAATTTATAACAATCTTATGTATAACTCTATGCACTAAACTTCAATTTGAGGTAAACCAATTCCCCCAGCAATTAGAAAATATCAAAATCCAGAGAAAAGGTAAAATAACTGAACAGAACAATTTTAATTTATCCTGGAAAACTAAAGAATGTGCTTTAAAAGATTTCGGGGTAGAGTAGGGGAAGATACAAAACTCAGGTGGTTTTCCAGTTGATTTTTCATTAATATTTAAGAAATAGTTATTTCTTATATTGTGTTAAATGCTTCCAGACTCTAGAAAATGATGAGGTATCTCTTAAATCATTTTCAAAACATAATCGTAATATCAATATGGGATAGAACTCAAATAAGGAAAAACATCCAGACCCATCTCAAAACTGTAGTCATAGAAATTAAATAAAATATTAGTGAATCAAATTTAGCAACATATCAAAAGAATACCACATTGTAACAAATTCGGGTTTCTTCCAGGAATGCAAAGATGATTCAGTATTGGGAAATCTAATCAATGTAATTTATTACACCACAAAATAAAGGCAAAAGCTTTCAATTACATCATGCCCCAAAGGCATTTAATAAAATCCATCAGCCCCTTTCAATAAAAATTAAAACAAGAAAAAAGATGAATTATATTTTCCAAACCCTAACAAGCATATTCAATACTTACAACACTGTAATATTTTTATTAAAATCGGAAGAAAGATAGCAATGTTCTTTTCCACAGAAACAAACATACCAGCAAACAAACAAGGATGGGTATCTATATATATATATACACAAGTGAATTTACTGTAATCCTGTTTTAGTAGCAAAACAAAGCACAGGAAAACAAACAAACCCAAAGCAACAGGACTGTTCGTCAACACAAGATGACTGGCTCAATCATGACACATCCATATTGTAAACTGTTAAAACTTAAACTCTTATTGCCATATATGCATATATATGCAATAAAATGATATCCATACTTGAACAAAATGCTACATACAGAACACTCCATACAGAATATTCCATGTTAACAGCATGATCCCGTTTTTAGGAACACCCCAAATTATATGTATGTACATAGGTTTATGCTCTAAGAGAAAGAACACAGTAGAGATTTTTCTATATGTATCTTTTATTTTTTATTTACATCACTGTTTAATTGTTTACATTTTGTGAGAGAAACTTTTAAAGGGGTCTAGAAATATATATCCATTTTGACAGTACAAAGCACCTGCCAGGCACACAGAATTTAGAAAAGAGATCTGCATATTGCAGCTTCTCGGAAGGTCAGAAGGGCATACGTTTCAGCGGGTGGCCTCAGATCAAGCTAGGTTTGAGTCCCAGCTTCACTTAGTAGCAAGTTTCTAAGTTTGAGTCTCTACTTCATCATCTGTAAAATGGGTACAGTTTTCCCCCACCCTTCATTGGCTTGTCAAGAGGATTAAACTGTAGGTACATGACCTGCAAAGCTAGTCATTACTAGTGTCCTTTTATTACTTCTATCCTCTCAAAAACGAAGACAGAACGAAGGAACAAAACTTGCCTCCCCGTGGGTTTCCCAGGGCTGCCTGGCAGTCTCTAAGTCCATGGCTTCTGCTACTTCCAACTACAGCCAAACGTGTGTGGATTCCTTTCCAGTGTTACAAGTGCTGACAGCGTAAGTGAGTCAAAGGTGACTGAAAATGTCGGCCGTCCTCACCTGTCACATTGGGAGTCGGTAACAACCACGACATCAGCCTTGAACTTCTCAACTGGTATTTAAAAAGCTGCAACTTCTCTCCAATATTCACAGGCAGACTCCTGGCAGAGGCCAGGGATTTCCTGGACAAGAGCACGTAAGATTCTTCTGGACAAAAAGAAAAGGACAAAGGAGGCAGTGGTCGAGCCTTCTCCTTCCAACTCGCAGGGGGTGCTGCCGTTGGCTGGGAGAGGGGTGAGTGGAGCTGCCTTCAAAATTCCAGGGGGAAACGGAGAAGGAAAACATCAAGGAGGGTCAAAGCTATGGCTTCCAAGCTGCCTGGATTAATGAAGGGCCATGAAAGGCAGAAAAGAAAAAAAAAAAAAACAGAAAAAGGGAATTCGGAGACCTGGTCACCTCCCTGTGCTGACACGGATCCCCTTTTGTAAGATAGTCCTGGTTAAGTACAAAATACAGAAAAGAGGGCAACAAGGCAGGGACTTAAATGGTGTGTTGAAAATACATTTAGATTTTCTAAAAAAGAAAGATGGGGCTTCTCTGAAAAATAAGGTGGCCGGGAGGGTGGCAGGAGCACTACAAAGTCGAGGAGCAGATAGGGTCCCAACACAGAACGGAGAATGGCACAGAAGCTTTTTGCAACACAGTCACAGCCAAGAGTGAAAAGGAAAAACATCTCAGCTAAAACTGAAAGTATCTGTTCTCTATTACAGAAAGAAACTCACATCTTTGTATCTCAGATTCTCCGAGACACTTGTTCCATGATCCAAGTAATACGAAAAGGAAAACCATCTGTAAGAAACACCAATTCAACATGGTTTTACCAACGTGGAATTCTCCACAACCTCTTCCCAGATGATAAGTTAAAAACTAAACAAAATGATTCAAAAGACACAATCTCATTAACTTTATAAATACACTTCGCAAAAAAGTCTCCCTGTCCCTTTAAGAATTTATATCAAACTTTATCTGATTCTCGAGCCCCAAACATAGTCCTCATCTCATCTGAGTAACTGTTTTACTACCATTTTAGGTTTTTCTTCTTGAGTACTTGATACGAACTGAAATGATACATTTTCATTAAAAGTTAATTATGTATTATTTATAATAACTCAAAGTACCTTTAGTATTACATATATCAAAAGGTTGAGCTATATCACTCACATGTAAAATACAGCTAGAGGATGAAACTTAGATATCATTAAATTAATAAATACTCCATTCCTTAAAAATGGGTTTACATCAAAACAACTCCACAGGCAGCAGGACCCCTTAGCTACGATGGCCATATGTCCTGAGTTTTCAGTTATATATCCTGATTTTTATTAAAAATGACCTAGTTTGGGGTTCAGAAAACAGTCATAAGTGGAGGCGCCTGGGTGGCTCAGTGGGTTAAAGCCTCTGCCTTCGGCTCCAGTCATGATCCCAGGGTCCTGGGATCAAGCCCCGCATAGGGCTCTCTGCTCAGTAGGGAACCTGCTTCCCCCCCCCCCCCCACCCCCATGCCTGCCTCTCCGCCTGCTTGTGATCTCTTTCTGTCAAATAAATCAAATCTGTGGGAAAAAAAAAAGTCACAAATGTCAAAAGTCCACAAGTGAGTGTTTCGTTGAGAGTGTCTTCTTGTTACGAGCTAATATAAAGGGGAGGGAGATCTGGAAGGGCAAATACTCAGGCCACGTGTCTGGACAGTTGTCTCAATGGGTTTCGAAACCACCTCAATTCAGGACCCAAAGAACTAAGTCAGTACAAACTGTGTATGTTGGACTCCTGAGAAGACCTAGCCCGATGCTCTAATTCCCATGTAAACAAACACTAACATGGGCTGACAAAATAAATGTATAATATAAGTAGTAAGGAGTTTATATTATACACATTGATTATCAAGAGGATTGACTTGGGCTGGGGAGGGGATGGGGATAAGAGACACCCACCCAAATCACAGCATATATCAGAACAGTAGCGTTATTCTCTCTCCTTGTGGTTTTCTTATTCGTGGCGAATTTCTCACAAAGTGATCATGAAGATCTCACACACAGGACTTAGGAGCTCCAGCCCAAGTATGAATGGGAATAAGTTGCCCAGGAAGCAATGTGGCCATATGGGTCAAGAGCCTCAAATTCATACCTTTCCTCAGAAATCCTATTTCAGGGGAATACATCCTAAGAATTAATTTGAAGTAAAGGACAAAACTTAAGGCACAACAACATTCATTGCAGCCTTACCTACAATCTTGAAAAATTATGAAGAATTGGAACCAACGCAAATGCCCAGCACGGGGGAATGTGTACCATAGCATCTCCATCCCATGTAACTTTATGTAACCTTTAAAAATAAGGCTGAGAATGGGTTTGTGGCCATTCAAAATGCCAGGAAATAAACATATTACTGTAAGAGGTTGGATTACACTAACATATACTTTAAAGTCTAGCAGAAAAGGGGTTCTGGGGTAGCTAAGGAAGTTAAGTGTCTGCCTTCAGCTCAGGTCATGATCTCAGGTCCTGGGATTGAGTCCTGCATCAGGCTCCTTGCTCAGCAGGCAGTCTGCTTCTCCCTCTCCCTCTGCCCCTCCACCCCACCTCACACCCCCCAACCTGCTCATGCTAGCTCTCTCTCTCTCAAAAATAAATAAAATCTTTTAAAAAAAAAACCTAGCATAAAGTACACTCAGCTACTCTTAGTGATGGACTTATAGGAGATTTGACTTTTCTGAGTCTTGGGTTTGTTTTTTTTTTTTCAAACTCTTTAGCTCAGGGACAAACTTTTGTTCCTAGAGGCTGAGTAGATTTAGGCAATTAAAAAAACAAAACAAAACAAAACAAAAACAGAACAAAATAAAAAGATATGTTAAAAAGAATACCAGAGTAAGCTCAAAAAGACTTGTATTGTAGTCCCAGCTTTACCCTTGGACAAACTGTTCAACACCTCGGAACACCAAGCTTTTATACCTGGAAGATGATTGGATTAGATAGTTCCAGCGTCCTTCTCAAGCAAAGTACGACTGGTCAGGAAGGCCAGCCCCCTGCCTGCAACCCTCAAAGCCTCAGCGCACAGGGACACAGTGAGACCTGTAGAGCTGGCCTCCCAGGGGAGGCACAGGTGCTCCAGCATCCCCAGATGTGGCTTCCTCTCCCCAGCCTGCCCAGTCCCAGCCTGCACAGCAGCAAGATGGGTGCCTCAGGTCAAAGGCTGAGAAATGCCAAAAGGGAAGGATGAAGACTTCTGCTGGAATCCAAGTGGTATTACTGTAGGCGAGCAATTCATTTTCACTGCTTCTTATCTCTTAAGGGTAAGGAATGGGGAGGAGAAAGGATGGCCCTTCTTGGTTGATATCCAGCAAGTATCTTTATTCACTAAGAAACTAGAAAAATAAAATATCCAAATGAGAAGAGTTTTTCTCTCTCTTTTAAGCAGAAAATCAAAAGCTTGAAAATATCTATTTACTGTTTTAAAGATTTTATTTATTTATTTGACAGAGAGAGAGAGATCACAAGTAGACATAGAGGCAGGCAGAAGGAGAGGGGGAAGCAGCCTCCCTGCCAGGCAGAGAGCCCGATGCGGGGCTCGATCCCAGGACCTTGAGATCATGACCTGAGCCGAAGGCAGAGGCTTAACCCACTACTGAGCCACCCAGGCACTCCTAAAAATAACTATTTTAAAAATCTAAAATAATCAAAATGATTTTTCCCAGGTGACACGGTGAACATTACGGTGAACCAGTCTATCCAGAAAAATGAGAAGAGTTGCCCCACTCTGTCACTTGCCTGGGCCAGGCTAGTAACAGCCAAATCTAATCTCGTAGGCAAAATACGGTATGATAGGATTACATAATTAATTTTCCTGTTAGGCATAATTGTTACTGACTTTATGTCATTACAGTGTCAGCTCATCTGGTAGATGATTGCGATCACATTCTAATTACAAAAACACACAAACAATTTGTAACCGTTCATTATGAAATAACGAGAGAGGCCACAGTTGCTGATGGAACTTCGAGAACTGAGAAGACCAAGCCAAACTGGGAAAGAGGTGCTTAAGAAATTAATAAATTAATCCTGATGAAATTTCTCCCTTGTTTTACTAGGAATCTAGCTCTCAGATTACCTGCTAGACATATTTTCCAAGTGCTACATTGTTTAACTTGATTAAATGTCAGAGTGACCCAAATCACTTTGTATCACCAAGAACAAACAGAAATATAAATAATGAAGATACAGTTTAAACTTCTGCCTCTGCACACACCCAAAGACAGCAGTCCCCATTGGCTAACTCCAACAAAGCAAGGACAAAAACCCGGGGTTTTAAAAAATAGGTGAATTAAAAGGTATTTACATAATAAAAGGATTTATTCTGTGGCTCCCACTAGTAGGTACTAGTAAAAGTTTATAAAGCTTGAACAAGGGGAGTGGTCACAAGAAGAAAGACCCTTACGCTCAAGGGTCAGGACCTCACGTGGGTGGGTTGTAAAGCAACCTAAAAATCAAACAGAAGCATCTCTGAAATCAGCTTTTAGGTTGCTGGCTCCCAGAGTGAATCACTTGTTACTCCAAAAAAAGTGAGCCTGGAGTATCTGAGCCAGTTAGACAAGTGGTGTCAGTCCCATCTCATGGGTGAAGGAGAGTTTCAGAGAGGCAGTAAATAATCCATTAAATTATACTGCCTCGACCCTAATCTTACCTAAACTCAATTTTTTAAAGCTAAGAGAGTGAGAGAAAGAGAGAAATAAGCAATGGTATCTTCAGAAACAACAAATACTGTTTGAATAATGGACCAACCGGAACCACTTAACGAATGCACATCTGGGGTCTCACTGGGAAAAAAAAGAAAGAGATGCATCCAAAAGGTTTTCTCCCACCCCACCTGGCAGCAGAAAGCCCTTCTAGACAATCCGACCCCCCACCACACGCAATATGTGAGTGCACCAGCCCAGCCTAAAATGTGACATAAACAGCATCTCTCTCTGGTTCTTAATTCTAATAACTCCCGGAATAACTGTTGTAGCTGCTGAAAATCAAGTCTTAGGAGTAAAGCAAGGAGGGCTTCAAGAATAAAAGCACTTAACGAAATGTCTGCAGTAAAGAGGCCAAAATAGGGATTGCCAATGGACTAATCTACTTACACAGCAAAAAGTTTTAAAACACTCTGAATGCTGAAAAAAGGCAAGCAAGTCCTACAAGTGAGTATTAGGAGTCATAAATGGGATTTGTTTTAGATCCCACAGCTTTTTCAGGTTTTACAATGAAAGTCAATAGAAAAAGGCGTTTGTCCACACATTTTCCTTTTACGATAATCCTGAGGCGTGTACCTGACGGGTAAAGAAAGGACAAATTATACATGCAAAAGTATAAATGTAAAAGCATGCTCTGGCCATATAGGAATTATTCCCTGTCAGCAGTAAGCAAAATCAGAAATAAAAAAATAAGGGAGGGGGTATTTTTAGTTTTAGAACGATTCAACAGACAAACATTTATCTCCTCCAGAGGGATTTCAAAAATCTTTGACCTAACTAATCCCCTTTCCACCCCACACAGGAATACATATACGGGCACACACGTGCATACACACACACACACAGTGAACCATTCTGCTACTAAAGCTAGTATTAGGGGTCATATTTTTAAGAGTCCGTAATGAGCCATTTTTCCAAAAAACTAGCGATACTCACTTGTGTGTGCTACAATGCAGCTGACCCAAATTTGATATTACTGTCTCTCTCTTGCTTTTGAGAGAGACAACAGAACCTTACAGACTTTCCCAAAAGTCCCAACCACAGAGTGATAACCCACCAGTCAATTCACTATCCAGAAGGTACGGTTCCGGGTAGCTTTTTCTTTTTTTTTTTTTTTTTTTTAATTTTGAAACCTCTTCTAATCATTACCAACCCCCCTCCAGGACTACACAACACAGCTCTCATGCTCACAGGTCTCTTCTTCTAATATTTCGTCGTCAGAAAGAATCTGAGATGCAAAATCACCCAGACTCAACTAACTGACATAGCACCCAAAATTGCTTACTCTGTTTACAACCTAATAGGAAAAGGGTCCCAATAAATGGGATTATATCCAATTATAAACAGCTATAATTTGAAAGGTAGATTGCCGGAGTCATCAGCATGAATTTACTTTATTTCCTGAACATTTGGCTTTAGACAGTTAAATAGCGGATAGCTTGAGAAATTAATCAGAGTGATCCAGGACCCTGGTGAATTACAAGTTCATCTATCAAGACAGCGTAGGATCAATGCACGAGTGGATAAGACAGCAGGTAAGAACACTGCCACTCCAAAGGCATGTTTAAAGGGTTTCCTCACCAGTCCTAATTAGGGAAAAATCAAAACCATTCAAGTGCCAAAAGAGGTTCAAAGAACTAACAAGACACACCCATTTGGCCCTTTGAATTCATTACTGCATGCACCTAAGGGCCTCTGCTCTCAAAAACATCTTTAAAATAAGGGAGAGTATCTGATCAGCAGAACTTGTGACTTAATAATGACAAGGACGAGGAGACCAAAAGAGAAAGACAGGCATGCTGTGTGGAGATACCCCTTTCTACAGACCAAGACACTACACAGGCATCTCCTCTACTGATGAGTGGGATGTTAGAAAGACAGAGAGTGTGGGAGAAATCCACGCAACTGCCAGGGTGATTTCTGTGAAGCACCCTAGGGCAGCTGCCTGAATGGCCTGCATGTTACATAAAAAGATCTACGCAAGGGGGACGGACTTGCACCTGCCACTTGGTCTTCCTACAAGAGGGAATGCCATCCTAGATTAACCTAGAGGGAGATCCAAAGCACAACCGGAGAGAGCCCAGCAGTGCTGCTTTTTGCTTTCAAGTTTTAATCTGTAGGGGCATCTGGGTGGTTCAGTCATTAAGCATCTGCCCTCGGCTCAGGTCATGGTCCTGGGGTCCTGGGATCGAGCTCCGTGTCTGGCTCCCCGCTCTGCGGAAAGCCTGCTTCTCCTCTCCCACTCTCTCTGCTTGTGTTCCCTCTCTCACCGTCTCTCTCTCTGTCAAATAAATAAATAAAAATCTTTAAAAGTTTTGATCTGTAATATAAGCCCAAGACTTAAGATAAAAAATGATGCAAAAATGTAAACCATAGGCATGGCCCTCCTATCCCCGTCCCCACCCAGTTTGTTCTCCACCTGCCCCGGTATGTCATCACGCTAACCAGTTTCTTGGTTTTCCTTCTGGGGCGACTCTACACGGACATCAACGAAAGCAAAGATACCGTCTTGTTTACTTTTCTTAATTTCACAAAAAAGAAGCATTTCTTACCTTTTCCACTTCTATCCTGGAGACCTTCACACAGAACATGGAGCACCCTCACACTTCAGGAGCTAAGGTACTCCATTTTGTGTGTAACTCTTCCTTTACCAACCAGTCCCCCCACTGAAGGACACCAGGGTTGTTCCTATCACTATCACAAACAGTGCTGCAGTCAGTATGAGCACAGGTGTTCTCCAACGACAAATTCCCAGAAGTGACTTCGAGGGCAAGGGTTACTCGGATTTACACGACTGTCATGGATACCCCCAAGCTGCCTTCCACAAAGGCGGCGCCATTTTGCCCTCTCCACAGCAATGCCTGAAGAGTTCTAGTTTCTCCACAGCCTTGACAATGGAGATGGCTGGACTCACTTGTCAATTTCAGAACAGCTTTCACCCTCAAACCAGGAAAGGAAGGGAAAACAAGTTTCTCCAAAGAGGAATTTGATCAGGCGCCCGATCAGTTGCAGCCTGACATCTTCCTCAGAAGCATCTGCGATTCCTCAAAGATGTTTCTTTTTCTCCCCCTCTTTTATCCTCAGGATATTGTCACAAAACCAGAGAGGAGCACGGCGCTCCTGCCCTACCAAGGGCCCCCACGCAGGCCAGTTTCCGAAGTCTGCTCTCATTTCAAGTGAGATGAGAGAGAAGGGAGTGAGGACCCAGGAGGGAGGAAAGGACAGGTCCAGCTCTGCCACTGAGGAGTTCCCCGAAAGGCCCCTGCCTGGGGGGTCTCTGCCTCTCCCAGCTCCCTCCCTGGTAACTGGATATGTCACTGGTCATTCCAGGGACCCCTAGGGCAGCCAACTTGGGGGGAAGGGTGTAAAAGCTTAGTGCCACAAGTGGCCCTCCAAGAAAGAATAAGCAGTACCATTTTAGAACAAATGTGTGGCCATCATTTTGTGATGCCCAGAGTGTAACAAGGTGTAAATTAACCCTGTAATTTAGCAGAAAGCTCAATGCACTGAATCAATACGCAGAATCTGTTTTACTTGAAGAGTGCTTAGCTTTCCCCTCCCTACACTAGTTAATATTTCTAGAAAAAGAGCTAATCATTAAAATAAATGCAACCATCCCCGAAAGCAGTGAGTCCATGTTAAATTTTACTGGGTAAAAAAGTCCTTACACAGCTACATCCCGGCCTCTGGGTCAGAGTACAAACTGAGCTCAGGGAAGGGGACTGCCTGGGCCATCGCCCTGTGCTAGCCGTCTCCGCTGGGGGCCTGGGGGCTGTTTCTTACCCCTCCAGGGTTTCGTGTCCTCCTCTACAAGAAGGTAATGGCAGTGTATACACACAGGATTTTGCAAGGATGAAATGAGGAAACATACACAAAGCCCATAGTGAATACCATAATAGGACATAAAATGGGGAGCAGTTTACATTATCATCCCCTTTAAGGGACCCTCTGTCCTTTCTCTTAATTACAGGGAACACCTTCATCTGCACTTGGGAGCCACCGCAGGTCTCTGGAGCAGTACTGGGCTTTCCCCCTCCACTCCCCACTCCACCCTCCCCTCCTGGCAGAATTCCTCCGATGGCCCCTATTGTCTGTGACAGAAAACAGTCTGCACTGGAAGCCTCCCCCTCCCCAGCTGCCATCCTCTCCTCCCAGGCACAGCCACACTTCTCTGTGTCCTCACAGTCCTCCCCCGCAGTCCTGCCCGCTCTCCAAAGCTGCGGCTGGCCTCACCCCTGCACTGACTTAGCTCTCAGGTGCGGTCCTCAAGGGCCTCCCCGTTGCAAGACCCGATAGACGTCTTCGTTTCCCTTCCTCATTTGCTCTTAGCGTCCACTGGCTCCCCTGACCAGCCGCCTTCTCCTAAAACCCGATCCCCTGGAATCTTGAATGCCACATTCCCTGGCTTTCCTCCTTGCACTCGGACCACTTGGGTCTTTGGAGACCCCTGCGTTCCTAGAGACCCCTGATTCCTCCACTGGCCCTTGAATGCTGCCATTCCTGGATCTGTCCCTGGCCTAACCTTCTTGCCCTGAACCCCCTGGGTTGCTGGACTGTTTCTGCCTTCAAGGACCACCTCCACACAGACAACCTCCCAAGTCAGCTGCCTGCCCAGACCTCCCTCTGAGCACCAGTTCTCACTTCCAAAGGCCTCTATGACTCAGAGGCGCCCAGACTCACCATCTCTAAAAAAACACTTTCGGGCTCACCGTCTTTGTCTCTGGTTTCCCTCCAGCATTCCCTCACCCCAGCACAAGAAGCCCAGATATGACCTTGGACATCTTGCCCACCTGCTCCTCAACACAAATCTGGGCAATGTGGCCTCCTCGTCTCTCTGCAGTCAACTTGTCAGTACGTCTACTAGTCCAAGTGGGCTTCATGCTTGACCTTGCTCACTTCGACCTTGCCCACTTCGACAGAGGCGTAACCGGCCTCCTTTCTTATCTATCTTCACGTTGTGGCCATAGTGATTTTTTTTTATGCCAACATGACATTCTCATTCTCTGTCTCTGTCTCTGTCTCTCTCTCTCTCTCTCTCTCACACACACACACACACACACACACACACCCTATCCATTCAATATTCTACACTGATTTTCCATTGCTCTTATTAAAACCCAACCCTCAAGATGGCTTCTGGGCCCTGCCATGGCCTAGCCCCTCACTCCTTGCTTCCCCCTCACTCCCACCACAGGCCCTTTACACATCATTTCCTTTCCCGCCTGGTCTCATAGCATTACGCCTGGCCCTTGTGGCAGGCATCAAGGATGCAATGTTCCGTTTGTTTGTGGCTGGTGTGATTCAAGTGTCTCCTGATAGTCCATCCACGGGGGCAAGCGCCAGTGTATGCAAACGACTCCCTGGTGCCCAGTGAGCACTTAATATGTATTTATATAATGAATGAACCAATGAAAGAAGACATGAATGAGTCACTGGCCTGCCCTCCTCCAGATGACATGAAAATCCCACTTACCTCAAAGGTTATCTTGTAAGAACTTGATGTATCTGTGTCATGGAAACACAGTTTACTGTGTTTGTGCTTCTAAATCTTATCAACAACAAATTATAAAAACAGCCATGCATTTCCATCTTACCTCCTTTGTGTTAACATCCATCTAATTAGTACTTTATTTTCAAAAGGCAGACACAGAAGCGCTAGTCTCTTGAAAGAAGGGGCAATAAAAAAAAATCTGAAAATGACCTATTTACTATGAAATCATGATTAACTTAACACATGTCTCCTTAAGGGATTTCTTATGAGGGCAATTATTATACCGGTGAGCCAATTTTTATAACAAGTGAAAATAATATTATTTAGAAACAAACCCAAATGATCAGTGTCTGTAGTTTTAAAATAAGGGGAAAAAATACATTTTTTTTTTTTTTCAATTTGAACTTCAGAAAACCTGATGCTAATATCATAACGCAGGAGTTCTGGCTGGGAGTAGCTCAGATCAAGCCTCGTCAGCCTGGAGTTAACTCTAGAAAATTATTTGAATCCCTTCAGAAATTGTTGCAAACACCTTCACGGTGTCAGAACTCCCC
The DNA here is from genome assembly GCF_010015895.1 of Lontra canadensis. NCBI lineage: Eukaryota > Metazoa > Chordata > Mammalia > Carnivora > Mustelidae > Lontra > Lontra canadensis. Next base: position 6,221,641 of record NW_022631083.1, on the reverse strand, counting down.
AGCCCACACAGATTCCCACGAGATGGTCCCACGTGTTCCCTCAAGCATTTTTACAGCTCAGCCAGACCAAACTATTCACCACTCCTGCCTGCTTTCACGGTGACCAAGAGCAGCACGAGCTCTGTTGGGTTTATTTTCAAAATTTCACCGAATTCCTCATTTATCCACAAACGGATCTGTTTTTAGACCTGGCTCCCTGATGTCCATTCTCCAGGCCCAGGCTAATTTTAAACTGATATTTAACAGGATATGCATGTGGGAGGTCTGGATACACTCCTCGGAAGAAACTCTGATCTTGAAAGAGACTTTTTCCCACCCAGCTGAATGGGGGGTACACCATTTCAGGAACCAGCTAAGGAAGGAGGTGCTGTAGCCTGGCTTACCAGGAACAGAATGATTCTGAAACGGCTGAGTTCCCTCCCTCATACCAGCTCAGCTATTGTCTCCCCCGTCCCCACCACCGTCACTGGATACTCTTCAGAGCCTACCATAAACTAAGTAAGCCTCTCAATCCTTTCAAAGGTACTAGAAGTCTTTCGTGAATATGCATACATACACACACACATACATACATGTGCATATATAACATATATATTATAAACATAAACAATGGAAATTAAATGAATAAGTATATACAATTATATTATTAACCACATAAAAATTCACATGTAGGAAGAGAACAAAAGAGATATGCCTTTTTTTTTAAAGATCTTATTTATTTGAGAGAAAGAGAGCACAGGAGCAGAGGGAGGGGCAGAGGGTGAGGGAGAAGCAGGCGCCCCGCTGAGCAGGGAGTCCGATGCGGGGCTCGATCCCAGGACCCCGAGATCATGACTGAGCTAAAGGCATACAGCAAACCGACAGAGCCACCCAGGTGCCCCAGAGAGATGCCTTTTAACCTACTTATTGAAAGTTTCACACCAAGACCTGGTTTTATTTCTTGAAGACAACCCTTCACAACATCTCCTGGGAAAATCCAACAATTCTGAGGGATCCTCTCGATTAAGCAGAACGACTCCCCAGAAAGGGGAGAGAGAGAGTACCAGAAGGCAGTGAGGGGCTAGCAGTGGCCAGCAGGTATGCAAGCACACGTCTGCTCTCCAACACGTGGAAATGTGACCCGTGAAGCCCCCTTCATTGGCCTGGAAAGGACTTGGCCATTTGTTCTCATGTGGGGAGGTTTTTGCTAAGAGTCTGCTGTTTTCTGACATGGCCCTCAGGGTGCCTAGTGAAAGGCAATGCAGAGTCTCCCTCTGGTGCAGAAGAAAATGAGCAAGACCGGAGTGCGAACCTCACCCAGGAAGGAAGGATTTTACCTAACCCTGGAGGAAAGTCCCATCTCCACGTAGCATCTACAAGTTTTAGGAAATGATATAAACTTAAAAGCCAACAGTTTGTCATAGTGCACTGATTTCTGTTGACCCCGGAATGCTCAGGAAAAAGAACACGTTTGAGCCATATCAAAAGACTTCCAGGGGAGACAGCCTTGAAGGAAAGGGATATGGACATGTCAACACAGCAGTTTCTACGAACAACTTTCCCGAGATTTATTCTCCAAAAGGAAATCCAGAAATGTGACGTCAGGCTGATATACAGAACATAAGACTCTTCAGAAAAAAAAAAAAAATCTCAAAGCATTATTAAATACCATTCTTTGCTATTTCTATTCAGTAGAAGGATTTTTTTGGACCACAGATACATTTGACTGAGATCTGCTGACCAGAAAGACCTCTTCTTGTAGGCTACGAAGTGGGGTTTCTCGAGACCATTAAATTTCACTCAGTTGCTTTAAAGAGCCAATCCAGATTCATACCAGGGAATGGTGGGGCAGAGGGGAGAAAGAGGCACATGGGGATGCCAAGGGATGGAGAGAGGACTCCCTAAATCAACCACTTTTTATTTTTTTTCTTTTAAAAGATTTTATTTATTTATTTGGCAGACAGACATCACAAGTAGGCGGGGGGGGGGGGTGTGGGGGGAGGAAGAAAGCTCCCCACTGAACAGGGAGCCCAATACAGGGCTCAATGCCAGGACCCTGGGATCATGACCTGAGCCAAAGGCAGAGGCTTAACCCACTGAGCCACCCAGGTGCCCCTTTTGTTTCTTCTTCTTAAAAGCTTCAGATTCTTGACCTGTTAAATGCTTTTTTAGCCTTCATTTAGTCTCGGCCCCATTTATCATCTTGTCAACCACAGCAACGGTGTTCTCTGAGGGGGTGAAAAAAACTGGAAAGGGGAGTTCAAAAAGCCACAGGCATCCCATGGTGAATTAACGGCATGCACCAGGTGTGGTAAATCAGGGCCAAACATCACACGTGCAACAAACGGAGGAATGGGAAGACATTTTGGAGCATCAAGGACTAATCAAACTTAACAGAACATTTAGCCCTCATGCTTTCATTTTGCAAAGCAAAGAAAGGGGGCAAAATATTTTAAGTTGAAAGTGACTCTATGCGAGGGTGCTCTCAGGTTCCTTCCCTAGGCTTGAGTATCTCATAGAGCCCTTAAACCTTGTCCCTTATAAACACACATGGCAGGGGGACCAGGACACATGCTGGACCCAGTCACGAGATTCCCATCCTCTCCTTCAGAGCAAGTCTCCAGCCATAAGGTTAATATTTTCTTTGAGCAAAGGGGCCATTTTTCACAGACTATTTTTCTACTTTCATAACAAGTTCATGCAGGTAGCATACGTTCAAAGGCAAATTTTTAAGGCAGGCTCTGATGAAGCCAAAAAAGTGCCACTTGGTATCAGAAGACAGAAGGTCACAAATCAATGTGTAATTCTGTTGATGATAAAATATCCACGGTTATACTCTGACGCGGAAAAAGCGCCAAAGTGCCACTTTGAGGAAAGGGGTGAAAAACTACCATGAGAGCTGCTGGAAAGGATGAGAGGAGCACAAAGGCAGAAGATTCTCTCTCACACTAGACCTTCAACAGGTTCCCAGACGCTCGGCACACGAGCCATCCTTTCACAAAACCAAGAACAGCCAAGATCAGCCACCACCCTTTCCTGGCTGTTCTGCAGTTCCTGAGTCAAGCATGAATCAGGTCGATTTTGTCTAAAATGCACAAAGAGTACAGCTCCCCAATGTACAGTGACCGCATGCAAACAGTGAGCATGCTGTTCCCACAAAGTTAGAACTCCTTTTTTTTTTTTTCAAGCAATGTAAACTTTGAAGTTTTTAAGTAGGACAAAAGGTCATCTGAACCTTGTTCTTATTATGTTTTGTGTTTCAAGGATATAAGAGTATACATCCTAGGTGGGGGAGAAGGGTGTGAGGGTTCACATTTAACCACCATTTATCCATTTAACCATGGATACTTTTTTATCAACTTAAGAAGCTTCAGCAAAAGCACTCGATGTTCAGTTGTCTGGAATGTAAACCAGAGTTCATTATGCTGACCTAAATGGCAATTGGGTGGTTCAAGTGAGTATGCCTGGCAAATTGTCACATGGGATGGTAGGCGTCATTAGGTATTCACGTACAAGTCCGAATTTCCAGTAACTCTGGCCATTTATAACCTTAATAGGGAAATTCACCTGAAAATACAACGAGGATTATCCATCCAAATCTTCAAAATCACTGGGGGTTGGGCGGGGGGATGGCTTGGTCTCAAAAGGACACAAGTGCCTGGTAATATACAAGTCAGGACTAAAATGCTATGGTATGGCATTCTAGCTTGGATATCAACACTGGAACTTAAAGCCAATGACCGTACACATTCATCAATACCTCCTCTCTGGTATTTATCAGGCCTGAGTCATGTACAAGGCAAGGAGGTTCAGCTGTATGGTGTCCAGGAGCAAAGGTGGGCCCTCACCCACATCAAGCAAGGACACCCACCCCAGACACACAGCATCTGAGACAACGGCTCAGGTGTGAGCAGTACAAAAGCCTAATTCTGAATAGGATACAACATCCTACTGGTCTTTCTAAATCCTACTCATTTAGAAGAAAGCTCTTCCTCAGCTGGCTTCCCAACTGGACCAAACTGAGGAATAAATTTTTTTGCTCAAGTAAAGGCTGCCTCTCATTTTTCATCGTAGGGCTCCTGCGAACAAACGCAGATATGCGCTAGGGGGCCGTCCCAGGATTTTAATCCAGGCACACCATGAGCATGACCAACCAGCACGGGAAAACCCGCAAGGACAACTGCAACCAGAGGAAGCAGCCTGCCTGGAGGTGTCATCCAAATCGGAGTGACAGACATTCGTAAACAAGGCTGTAGGAGCGTAGCTCAGGATGGGGAAACACTTGTGCTCCTACGACAGCCATCCAGAGCCTGAGTGGGTCTTTGCTTGGTGATGCAGCACAAACAGCACAAATCCTCAAGGGCTGACTGAGGGCCAGAGAAAAGGCTAGAGAAGGTTCCAGAATCTCCCACTCTTTCCCCACCCACACTCTCCCTCTCTTCCTCCGACTCCATCCTGCTGCTCTTGGATCAACAGTGATCGACCTGGATCTTGACAGGCTCAGACTGCTTTAAAAGTATACGATGACAGGGGTGCCTGGGTGGCTCAGTCCGTAAAGTGCTGACTCTGGATTTCAGCTCACGTCATGATCTCAGGGCTGTGGGATCAAGCCCCACGTTGGGCTCTGCACTCAGGGAGGAGTCTGCTTGTCCCTCCCCATCTTGTTCTCTCTCACTAAAATAAATAAATAAAATAAATAAAATCTTAAGATATATATATTCATATACATATATATGAATATATATATCTTAAGATTATTCATATACATATATATGAATATATATCTTAAGATTTTATTTATTTATATATTATATCATATATATCATATATACCATATACACCATATCATATATATTCATATATATATGAATATATATATATATGATATATATGATGGCAAAAAGTTTTTCTAAAACCTACTTTTCTTCCTCCTAGGATACTGGTGAGGACAGAGAAGAGGAAGGAAGGAGAAAAGATGAACCCTTCAAATTCTTCTTTTAAATGACTTGTTTTTGAAAAATTCCTGTTGAAAAATTTACCAGAGGACAATCTGGAATTTGCCAGATCACAACGTCAGAAGTTCTGTGCCTCAGCCCACCCTTTTGGATGAGTCCCTCCAGAAAGAGTATTTCTAGGTCCTCTCACTCACTCCCTACTCCTCCCAGGAGAGAGAGAGAAAGAGAGAGAAAGAGACAGGTCATGTTCTTGGCAGGACAGATCCTCCCTGGGTTCCTAATCTCTGTGCTGAAAGACACTAAGGAACCAACTGGTGGCCAAATGTCACCAGCCCAAAGCTGCCACACTGTGTCCCAGAGAGAATGCCACACAGCGGCTCCCAAGATGATGGACGGGCCCCAGCGGCTTGCAGGCTGTGCCCACTCCCACCGTTGACCACTGAGCAAGTCACAGGAAAGCCAGAGACAATTAAAGAGAAGGGATCATGGCAGGTACCACACGTGCGGGCAAGTGGCTGAGCCAACCATGTCCCCATAGACAAGGTGCCCCTCCCAGAACACCCCCTCTCCAAAATGCTGTCTTCAGCAGCAGCTGGTTGGTTCTAGCAAAGTGACTGACCTTCAAAGTGTCTGGTGCTATAGGTCTTGGTAATTCCTAGATGCTTTTACAACAGGAGGGAAGGCTTTACTATTTAGGAAGGTGAGGTGACTTGTTTTTCCCTTTAAAACTAGCCCCCACTGATTAGGAAAACATATGCAGCCCCGTTGCAGATTTTTAAAAGAGGGAGCACTTTTGTCGTGTGCTCTATGTCACCAACAGTGACCAGACAGCCCCGCGAACAGAGAGCACCCAACACTGACTGCCACTGCCCGGTCAGATTTAAAGAGAAGAAAGTATTAAGTGTTTCTCACCAAAAGCTGTTTATCTGGGGGGCTATAAAAGAACCCACTGGGTTTTTATTATCCAAGCTTTCAGGACAGTTTGAGTTCAACACACACAATGTTTCATTCATGCTGTTAAATGGATAATATTAACCTTTCTTGCTGAGACGCATTAAAAATGCTGGCTTTTCAGAGCAAATGTAATTAGTTCACATTAGTAACTTCACCAGTGGCAGTGACAGGAGCAAAGTGAACTAACAGGATATAGATTAATGCAATCAAAATATCATCTCCTATCATCTCCACTCGTTAGGCAGCTGGCTGCACTTCCTCTGTTGGTTGGATTTTTTTTTCTTTTTAATAAAAACGATAGATCAATGAAATGGATGAGTAACTAACTACTTGCAATCCCCCCTCAGGGAAGTGCTGTACAGGAAACCATTTTGGTGAGCGATCCCAAAAGTTTTTAATTTGATGTTCCTGTTCGATACAATTGTGACAACAGAGCACTGGCGCAGGGTTCTTTTTCCGGGCAGAGATAAGTAACTCTCTGAGAGAAAAACCCAGAAGTGGTGTGTTTGCCCTCTGAAGCACCTCCATGCTATTCACATGCTGAACTGTATGTCTGCAAACATCCTACTGGCCATCCACGGTCAGCGAGTGCTGTCTCTCAACCCTCCTCCTTCTGAGCAGAATATCCACATTTTCCTCGGGTGGACCGCCCTGTCCTCTTCCTCCTTGAGGTTTGGGGACCTGTGGTCCGGGCTGGCTCATAGAAGCATCCTTTCTTTGGAAGCTACTGGTGGAGGGAAGGCATGGTTTATAGCGCACAAAGACATAAGGAAACAAAGCTGTGGCATTAGACCAGACACGGTCTCTTCCGGTCTGAATCCAAAGCTGGGGAATGCAGGGTTGAAGCTGCTGAGAACCCTTCCACTGTCCCCAAAGACCCCAAGAATGAGGCCCAGGAGCTGCCAGCTGAGTTGTGAAATTACCCCCCACCCCCGCCCCCAACCAGTGGGACTCTCGAAGCCTGCCCCAGCCCAAGACTTTTCCATTAAGTAAGATGGGTTGTTGTTTGGCTTACTTTGTCTTGTTTTGCATTAAACCAGTTGAAATGGTTCCCTACCCCCAGTCCTACCCCCAATCCCACCCCCGGCCTTTGGAAATATAAGTGAAGATACAGCACACAACTCATTTCCCTTAAGGCCCACAAGGCCCCTCCTGGATTTGAAGGAATGGGGTATGGCTGGGCCAGAGTGGTCATCTCCCTTCATGCTGGGTGACAGCACTGCAGGGAACAGCCCCTCTGAGCTCCCAAAGTTGGGAACCCACAGTGCCTACAGTTGTAATCCGATCAGCACTGTCACTAGAACATTCCAAGGTCTCATGCATCACTAGGAAGCAGAGATGAGAAGAAAGGATATTGCTACCGATACTTTTCTTTTTTTTAAATGCAGGAAATTGAAAGTAGAATTAAACAGCCCTTCCTCAGGGCCAGGTTCTAGATTTAGGCTGTAGAGAATTTTTTTTTTTTTTTAAGTCTAACCTGCAAATGCGTCCCCGCATGGATGGGAAATACCAAATTCAGAACAACATCATAAAAAGTAAACAATACAAAAATTGCATTTCAAAGAAAGTGATTCATAGCGTCCCAAAAGTCCTTTTTAAGTGGGAAGGCACTATCTTCATTTAGTTCTTCTCCAAACTCAGGGAGGCATTCAAAGGTTACACAATCAGCCTCCTGGCATCATTAAAGTATAAAGTGCAGTTAATGTTTAGAAGGGTGATCACCAATTAGTCCAAAACATGCACTGATTTATCAAGCTCACACCTCCGTTTAAGTTTTAAGTTGCTTTGTTAGCACCTAAGCTGGAAGTAACACAGGTCTGGGATCAGTTACTTTACTGCAAAGTTAATGCCACTCTTATGAAGGCTCCCCGGATGCAAATTCCACAAGCCATTCCAGGTACAGTGAGAGAACTCGCTACTTTTTTCTCCATGTGTTTCCATTTCAAGGGGCGGGGGGGGGGGGGGGGAGAAAAGCATGATAAGAAATATTGAGATATGACTGAGGCTGACCTACTTGGAAATAAAAAAGGATGCATTTATAGCTGAGTATTTTAAAAATTTTTTAAAAAAAGGTTGAATACAAAAATGGCATGTCCTATAACTTTAGGTTAATGCATCTGAGTGCAAGGACTAGGGGAGAACACCTGTTATGCCCAGTTGCCAAGCCTGCATGATCTTTACATCAAGTAAGGCCATTATGGAGAATTTCCAAAGAAATTACAGGACAACAAAAACTTGGAAATAGTAGTACAGTTTATAGGCATTGGACGCACATGCCTTTGCGCCTAAGGGTTGCAACACACAAGGCCAGCATCTGAGGGTCCCACGAGGCGGGCTGATGTTCCCTGCTGCTCGGGGAAACTATTCTACCACCATTGTGCCGTGTTTGTAAAGGACTTACAAAATATGTAATATCAGCCCCCATTATGGTCTTGCCTATTAGCAGGTCAAGTGTACTAAATTATCTAGGCATAAGACTTGCAAGAATGGCAAAGGAAGAGATGATTAGAGGTAAACTGACAAATCCCTAGGCTTTGCCTCCCCCAGGTACCTCTCAGAGCATTGTTTGAGGCTCCTATCATGGTGATTTGGGAAACAGAAATAGCTTGTCAGGATTTTATTACGACAATCCGTCCGATTTTATTAAGATGTGATGATGTGGGGTGGAGGGGGTTGTCCATCACTTCTCATCTTTATCAGGTGCTTATGCTGCAAATGGCTTATACTGAGAATAAGGGTAGAGATTTTGGAGAATTCTTCTTTCAAATGATAGTGCTGGGGGAAGGCAATGGCAGTGCAGGCCTGACTTCTCCAAGGGCCGAGTGGCCTTGGGCCAGTTTGCTTACTCGCGATCCTCTGGCCTCCTCTAGACCACACGCTGGTAAAACAGACCTTCTCTGATGAAGACTCTGAGCCTCTCAAGACAGCCTCCTTCCCTGGGGCCTCAGAGGTGCCTGTGGACCCAGTCCTCTGTGCAAGGAAGCTTCACACAGAAGCTCTCCTCCATGCGATACACCAGGTGCTCGATGACACACATACCCTTCCGTGAGGCAGCTACTCCTTATCTAAAGTGTTCAAAAAGACAAAGATTTATCCAAAAAATTGGGCCCCAGAACCTCTCTTCTTCCCACCCCCCACAACCCCTCCAAAGTACTGGGAGGACTCCCAAAAGAGGTATCCAGTGCTGTTTCCAGCCGGGTCAGTGTTTCCAGAAACCTCCTAGACCAGCTCCACGTGCTCAGGCCACAAGCACCTCAAGTTCAACATGTTGAATCTATAAACATTTTCTTTCCTCCCCCCACCAAATTCCTGTCCTGTTTTTTTTTCCATCCTAGTTAACAGCACTGATGATCGATCAGCATCTCCGATGGATCCTCAGTGATCCTTAAAGTCTTTGCTTCTCTTCTACCTCCTCCCTCACCTTCTTCCGTCGCCATGCCCTACTAACCCTATCTCCGAAAGGTCTCTGGCACCTTTTTCTATACTCACTCTCCACCTACCAGTGCCGCCAGCTTCTCTCTCTCCCTCCCCAAATGACTGTCAGAGAATCTTTATGGAGCACAGATCTGCTTATAGCTAGCCCCTGCTTCACGGCCACTGCCTGCCTGTGAAGTCAGGTCCAGTCTCCAGAGGCAGGCAGCCCCACTGGCCCCACACAACTGGGTTTTTGTCAGCCTCTCTCCCTTACTTGTTGAGGCAATCTGCTCATCCTGATTTATTTTTATACTGCCTTTATTGACCCCAGACCCCAAGCTCTGCTGCCTGGAGAGCTTCTCTGCATCTGCTGAGGTCCTGCTCCACAGTAAGCCTTTCCCTGACGCCCTCCACACCAACATGCCCCCTTCCAGACACCCATGACGCTGTAACCACAGCCCGAATACAACCCACTCCACACTCCTGTGTAGCTTATTCGCCTGTTCATGTCCCCCAAACCCAACCCAGGCGAGGTTCCTCCTGGACAGCTGCTGCGGTTCCCTTGTCTTCAGATCCCCCCACAGGAGCTGAGCATGGTGCCTGGCAGAGGGCGGCAACCTGCAAATGTCTGCTGAGCCTGGCTGACTGGGTCCAGAACCAAGAAGGAGCTCCAAGAGGAACACGATGCCTATGAGATAAACACAGCAGGTCTAACACTACGCACTTGGCCAAGGGAAGCTGGACCTCCCCCAGTGCCAGTGACCCCAGTCAACAAGTAGAACCAAACAACACAACCGTGCAGAAACACACTGTCCACTGTCGGTGCTGACCACGTTTTCCAATGGGCTGCTCCGCATCCCCGCCCAAATGGTTAATGGCTATTCGTGAGTCTCTGACCTGCATGCCTCTAAAGACAGAAGGAACCAACACAGACTCTTTTAATTACTACCCTGGTGCTCAGAAGATAAAGGGGAGGCACAAAACTGAACGGTCCACAGTACCTTACGGGAAATGGGACATGATTTGTGCCTACTCCTGGTCCCCACTCCCTGAAGAGGCGCCCTACCCACCCCCGACCCCGGGGAAATTCCAGCCCCAGAACCCAAGGTCACTGGATGCAGCTTAAACAAACAAATCTATGGAAATGGTTACCAGTGATGATTAATCTTTCATCATGACCCAGCTTTTGAAAAATTCACTGGGAGCAACAAACAATAGGCAAAATAACAAGTCAAATGAGGGGAGAAAAAAAAAATCGAACCTTTTTAAATGCCGTTCATTCTTAAGGGTTAATGATTACGCAGATACATGACTTGTGTAGAAAACAAAGAGGCAGCCAAGCAGCTAGCCCCTAATAAGTATTCAGGCCTCGACTAAAATATTCCTTCAGTTGGTATAAACTATAATGTGGAGGAAAGGATTCACACATCCCATGACATCTATTTTTACAACATGCAGCCCAGAGTTAGCCATATCACTTTTAATGACTTGAGATTCCAGAAGAATTATCACTATGGTAACATTTCAAAATGGCTGTCAAAGTTACCAGGCACCGGTCCACAACAGTTTGGATCTAGTAGGGCGTTTAGAACAGACCAAGTTGTTTTCAAAATTCATCTAATGATTCCACATGCCCAACAATGCCTGCCTAGAACTTGGCTAATGGGGTTATTTACGAGTGTGACTTAATAGGAAGAATGCCCCACAGATAATAAGCACTCAAATATTATCTGCTGTCACTCCCTCCGATGCCTTTCATACAAAATAATTCACTGGTGATTGTGCCGATGTGATCAAACTCTTTAAATTTTTTTGTGTGGATCAAAGTATGAGGAGGAACAGGGAGGTAGAAAATTTGCCATTATTTCTGTTACTTTAGTCACCGGCCTTTTGTAAATTATTTTACAGAATAGGAACTGACATAAATTATACAAGATAAAATAGATTCCAAATATTCAAAAGTGCTTGTAATTAGACAACAAAATACATCCTACGATTAGCAACATATATTTAAACTCTTAAAATCCTCCCATCCTCAAGGGGTAGCCTTAAAAGAAACAAGTAATACCCTTTACTTCTCATTTTCGTAAGAAAACGGAAGGCTAAGCTCAAAGGCCCCATTCCACCTGTACTGGCTGCAAGCTTCTCCACTCAGAGTGAACAAACTCAAAGCCAGAACCAGAAAAGACCTTAATAATATGCTTTTAAAACTACTAGTCACCTTCCGTCGGTTCTCAAAATCTGTTTGAATGAATCTCCTAGTGTTTGAATAAAAGACAGTCTGAGGGTACTAGGAAGGAAGGTTAGGAAGGAGTAAGTGAGCACTATGTTACAGGTCATACAAAAAGTATCCTAAGAACATTTATTTTAGTCATACACTTATTTTGTCCTGGGGTCCTGATGTAGATCTATGTCTTACTGTGGGTCTGGTCAAAGCATTCGGAAACCCCTGATAGGGTGTACCTTTATTTCCAAGAGAGATGAGTTAACCTGCCCCAGGTTAATGCCTAGGAAGTGGTGGTATGCTGATATTAGAACTGGAGTCCTCATTTTTAAACATTCTCTCCCTTATGTAATCTTGCCTCTTTTCATCAATAAAACATTCAACACAAGAAGCCAGTAGAATGAATTTACAAATAACCATATTTGAGAAATTAAGGGAGCCGCTGAGAGAAATTCTGTTTTTAACTGGGCTGTTCAGACCAGATACCCTTTAAATGGGCCCTGTGATCCCATAAACTTCTAATTACAGAATCATGGACCTGCAGAAACAGGGTGTTACAAGTGAGAACTGTTCTTTCCAAGGGTTACGCAGGGAAAACCTTATCCAAGTTTGCCAGAAGCACACACGACACTTCCAAGGCCATTTACCAAGGACACACACACACACACTGTCCCAAGGGCATTCTAAACCAAGGCCCTTGCCAGGGCCTACTGTTCGAGTTCTCATGGAGGTGGAGAATCCCAGGCTTCAATCCCTAAGTGAGCCCATTTCTCACTGGGAAAGGCAAGGAGGCCCCCAGCTAATGTCTCCAGGGGCCTGCGGAGGTCACCGAGACCTCACACAGAACCCATTTTCACAGAAGGACAATCAGATGTAGAAAAGTCTGTCTTATGAAAACACATTAGAGGTTTTTTTGTTTGTTTTTAACACAAAGGAGTGTAATAAATATACTACCCTATTGTCTATATAATACCAGTTGATCTCCGAAAAGAATAAAAGCAAAGCAAGCACGTGGTTAGAAAATCCAAACAGGGCAAAAAATGTACAAGACGAGCAGTGAGGGTCACCCAGAATCTCCAGTCACTTTCCACGGAAAAATACGTGTTTCTCACATTCTGGGATTCCCTTCTGGAAAACTCTTTAATGACTGTACCAGCATTTACCAGAATATATTTACCACCAAAAAAAAAAAAAAAAAAAAAATGCTCTTTTTAAAGTCAGACCTAAAGGATTTTGCTACGCACAGGGGTCTGCGTGTTTTTCCACTTAATTTCTATAAGCATATGTAGATTTATTTTTTTTCTCCAGGAGGAACTGCTCTGTGAGTCAGCGTAGATTGGGCGGGTTCAAGGACGAGGTGAGTTCCGGGTCTTCCTCCAGCGCCATCTTGGACCGGAACTCTTCTGAAGATCTGACTTTTTTCAGAACAACTGTTCTGAAAGTGAGAATTCTACTCTTTAGAAACGTATGAATCAGAAGCCAGTTCCATGTGCGATATTCTTTGGGCCTACTTTGCCATCCTATAAGGACTGTTTAACAATTATACCCTTGGGAACAAAAATATTAAAATGCCTCAGTCTCTCGCCTGAAGAGCTGTCCTGCGTCAGGCCCTGTGTTGAGTCCTTTCCTTTCCTCCTCAGGACAGCCCTGGAAGGGAGCTAGCCCGGTCTTACAGAAGAAGTGCCTTAGAAAGATAAGCTCCTGAGCAAGGTGTCAGAGGCAGGAAGTGACAGAGCCAAGACTTTAAGCCAGATCTGATTCTCAGATCTCCTACTAGAAGGAACTTTCTTGACATAGGGTGAAGGTGCTGGCTTCCCCACCAGAGAAAAGGAAGCCACCTAAAAAGCTGTACAAAGAAAGGGCCATTACCCACTCCCTGGGGTCTCAGTCAGCAGTTGGCTTTGGGAGAGAGGACAGAATGGGCTCAACCAAGTTAGCATGGGAAGAGCTAGGAGCCACGGCCCACCTCTGCTCTGTTGTCCCCTAACAGGGGTCTGGAGCAAAGGAGTGGAGGAGCTGCTCCGGCCTCTCCAGGAGAAGGAAGACTGCCCAGGCTGAAGCCAGCTGACCTCACCCTTTGCTCCCGACCCCACCAAGTCCAGCCAGCCTTTCCCAGACAGACAAAAGGACTGGTAATCAACAGAGGCAACCATAGGCAGGCTTTCTCCCCGGAAACGTCACTTTTCACTAAAACGTCTATCTTGAATAACTGTGGGTATGTCTACAGATCCGGGAATGTGCAAAAACAAAAATACTTAAGAAGTATTTAAAAAGTGAGTAGAAACAGTCATCTTCAGTGAGTGCAGTGGCTACCTCCTGTTCCTTTTTTCTATGACGGGAAAAGAAGAGGGGGCTTTATTTTGCCTCAGCAGGGCCTCCAGGAGACCTTTTCCGGCCCAGCCGGCATTCCTTTGGGGTGACAGAGTGCCCGGCTGCGGTTTCCCCATCCTCCCGCAGCCCCGCAAGCGTGGTGACTAAGCCCACAGGAATCTGGCCCGTGCCCGACCCACCCAGAGGACAGCGAGGACAGGCAGCCGGAGGAAGCCCCGTGGCTGCCCGGGGCCCTTCCCCGGAAAGAAAACCCCAGCTCTGCCCTTAAGCCCCAGGTGCAACTTGGAGGGCCTCTTCTGCTGCTACTGTGGAAGGAAAAGAGGCCACCTGAGCACAGGTGACAGCCCTCTGCCTTCCACAGGCTTTGCAGAACACCCCAGACGTACCCCAGCCTGACTTAGCTAAGGGATGGCAAAGCCAGGTGGCAGGCTACACCTTTCTCTCTGAGAAAAACTCCACGTAAATGCTGGTTGTTTGCCTGAGGGAGGCAGCATTAAACTCTGGGCAGGCAACCCCAAGTTCAGTTTGCCCAATAAATAAAAGAAAACAAGAAAAAAATAAATGTAAGGTTGCATGGCCAACTGATTTTTCAGGAGCCTCATTCATGGTCAAATCAGCATTCTGAGATCTGATTTCGATAAATCATTTCCTGACACTTTATATTTTACTCTCCATATGACTGTTATTTTGTGCGTGTGTGTGTGTGTATATATATAGAATAAAAAGTTTCCTGTAAACCGCATCCCTTTCTTCCTTTACCACAATCTGCCATTCATCAGAGCTGAAGCACCGCGCACCCCTCCCCCGCCCTTTAAAGATATTTTTGTAAGTTTAAAGAAGGATTTTTAAAAGAAAAAAAAATCTGGTTAAAAATCAGTTTTAAAAAAAGGTGCTTGATCACTGATCAGCATCCAGGTTGGGTTCCCCAAATGAAAATAATCCATCAATGTAAAAATGAATCCTGCCTAAGAGACAGGGGCTCTTAAAGACGGAGACAAAGGCACCACAACTCAGAAGCAAGTTGTTTCATAATTAAGCATCCGTAATTTGACCACCATTATGTCACTCCACTTTCATCTTTCCTTTATCAGAGGAGTCGTAAATTTTCTGATCATGTATTTGAGAGAAAGAGAGCATGAGCTGGGGGAGCAGCTGGCAGAGGGAGAGGGAGAAGCAGGCTCCCTGCTGAACTGAGAGCCCCATGCAGGACTCGATTCCAGGACCCTGAGCCAAAGGGAAACACTCAATCGACTGAGCCACTCAAATTTTCTGATCATGTAAAGAAGGGGGGTGGTCTAGGGAGGAAGAGGGGAGGAGAGGGGCCGGGGGCCACACTACAGAACCCTAGTCACTAGGCAGACAGGCACAAAAGCCCCTGGGCTATCAAGAACTCATCACACATGGTGCCTGGCCTTGGCCAGCTCATGGCAGGCCATGCAGTCATTGTTGGGGGAGTGTTCGCTGGATGGTTCAGGAATAGGGAGCTTGGAGGGCGGGGGGCGCTCCCTGGGAAATGGCAGAGGGGCAGGGGGCAACGGGGAGAGTTAGGAAGGAGCTACGGAATCAAAGAAAAGCAAGTCTGGATTCAGGTTGGCTGCTTAGCTTTGCACGACATCTTATCACGTTACATCGGGTTTGCTGGTGGCCTCAGTTTCTCCACCCACAAAACAAGGAATGGCAGTATCCGCCCTCTGGGCAGACGCAGATTAAATGAGAATACTCATAAGGTGTCTGGGACATGCTAATTGCTCATCACGAATGCCATTCACGACGGCAAACACACTGCTGCCTAAGAGACTGTTAATTGCCACAGGGATCCAGAGGGCAACCAAAGTCCATTCCTCCGCGTAGAGATCTCGTACCTGACTCCTCTCCACCCAGAGCCCACATCCCGATGTCCAAAAGGGGCCTGGCACGCACGGGTTAGCTCAACAGCAACCTCAGAAGTGCAGCTCGCTGGGGGCGGCACCGAAGGACCGTCCGGGAAAAGGGCTCTCATCCGCGAAACCTCCAAATGCATGGGAATCTTCTCAAAGGTTCTGAAGAGCTTTAACACCGATTAGCAAAATCGCCCTTTTGTCAACATGGTTACTATGGCCTAGGATTGCTATTCAGAGAACACTGAGTCACGTAAAGACACCGGACAAGAAGACAAAGATTCTGGCCTAATAAGATGCTGTAACCCCGGTTCTACTGTCAGATGAATAGGTTTGTTTTGGTGTGGTTCACGGTGTCACCAGTGTGGCTTAACGCACTCACCCCCTCTCTCCAAGAGTCCTGGAGGGTAGAAGAGGGAGCAGAACAAAGGGGATGGTGGCAGGGGAAGGAGAGAGTGTGCCTAGGTGGAGACATGGATGGGACATGTCCCAGGTTCTGATGTGGCTGGACCCTCAGAGTCCTGGGCGTGGCCTTGGCTCAGTGTTCCTATCCTTTTCCAAGTTAGCTTCCCTCTAACTCACTGTGACTTTTCGGGGGGTTGGGGGGAGGCAGTTAACAGAGTGTGTGAAGTTATTTTCTAGAAAGTGCTCATGGAATGAAAAATTCTAATTGAACTTGTATATATTCCAGGGCCTAAGCCTTTTCTTATGTTTTAAGGGCAGCACACTCCTGGATAACCAATCCGTAGATATGGGACAGCTCCAAAGAACTCTGCTCTGAGTGACATGGCATGAGACCAGGTCACTCAGCCTCCTGCAGCTTTCTTTGTCCACTGCAGGAAAAAACCCTCTTCTCACTTGCTAAGCCGGAGCCTGTTCCACGAGGGGGCAAAGCACCCCAGGGTCATCGCAGTCCTGTCTGCTCTCCCTGCCAGCCCCCTCCCACCTAGAAGACCCACCCTCGGTCAAGGATACCTTTCGATACACAAGACCATGGCAAGGCTGTGTCGATTACAGAGTTCTCGGCTTAACTGGAATACAAATACAGGGACTATTAACTGAAATATGTGGGCCCAGGAGTAGTTCACAGTGATTCCCGTAACTTCGGTAAAATAGCAGGTGCATGAAAGCACCTGCTGGAGATCCCGGAAGAAGGGATTCCTGAACTCATTCAGGAAGCCAGCTAAATGATTTTTCTTCCCTTTCCAAGAGCCATGGACACAGCGCATTTCCCCGAACTGGCTTCCTCATCCCCAAGAGCAGTCCCTGGAAGCCATATGTGGACGCCAAGCCAAGTGCATGATTGCCCCTCACTGACCCACCTGGACAGATGACCCCTCTCCTCCAGGAAACTCATGTCTGGGGCCCACACAGAAAATGGCCATAACACAGAAATCCAGACAGTTGAGTCTCCTTAAAAAAAAATCGGTCTTATAAGCTCAGATTTTGGCTCACAGGTGTTACAAATGGAATCATTTAGTTGGGGAAGCGGGGAGATGACCCAGGACACAAAAAGTTAATGGTTACCTGCTGTGGTCTGCTTTGGTCTGTTAGTTCAAACATTAACTCATTTGCAATAGCCATAAATAACTAAATAAAATCCTAGAAGAAATGGAAATTTGTTTCTTTCCATTTTCTTAAAATATTAATCACCGCTACAATTAACTGTGGATTGGCCTCAACTGCTCCAAGGCTCTTTCAACCTGCTAATTAAATTTGCCCTCGCTACCATCATAAAAAGTCTAGGAAACTTTGGTCTTCTGAGCATACTACATAGGATGAGAGAATCGCGGCCACTGACTTCCAATCGCCCACTCCACTTAATAAACAAAAAACGTTAACAACATACTAATTTTAAAAAATCTAAGTGGCTTTCGAAGGTAGACATTGCGAGTCTCCCCAGAACGCACAACGGAGGCTTCAGACAAGAGTTTAATGAGCTGTTAACCGCTATCTTCTAGGCCTGGCGAGTTTAGCTTCTCCCCCTCCTACGGAGGCTGTGCAAAAAGCAGTAAGCATCACAATCCGTGCTAAACAGAGCTGCACACTTAAGCATCTTCCCCTTTACAGTCTGTAATCCAAGCCGCTCTATTAGCAAGCAGAAGAATCCTGGCTAGCGTCAAAACTCCCTCATCTTTCCATTACTCCAAATGACAACCCTTCCCCACTACTGTCTTTGCATTAAGTACCAGGAGCTGAAAGATGCAATCAATTTAATACTTCTTTCTGCCCATGTACATTACTGATTCGTTGCAGCGGTTCCTCTTTGCCACAAATCCTTCCTTTGCCCATTCATGTCTGCATACTTAACATAGATCTAATATTTCTTTAGGCCAAAGATCACACACTGAGTTCTTCTTTGACTGTAAGACAGAAGAGACATGGAAAGAGGGAGGATGTCTGGAATCCCTTCATTCTCATGGACAGCCCCAGAGAACAATTCTCAATAAATTGTCAAAAGCTTGGATTGGCATCCCCTACGTTTCAGATCCAAAGTGGGGGGGAAGACAGGAGAAGCCATCAAAATGTACCGATTCCATCCTGGTTTCAGACACTGTCAGTCCCTTTCCTGACTTTATATCATAAAATTTGCTCAGGGGCCCTGTGATGGAGCAGGGGGTCTAAACCAGACACAACCCCAAGACCACATTTCAAAAAATTCATGACATGAGTAATGAACCAAAAGTCCACCACACAGAAACCAACTCAAGTCCTCTGAGAGCAAGAATCACATCTTCTACTTGTTACCTCCTATGGCACTTGGTAGACATGTTCCAAACTCCACTTAGAATCTCCCCAACCAGACAGGCTGGCAGAAACCCAGGAGTGCTGACTCTTAGTTCCTATCCTGTTCCCCCAAGCCTGAACACTTGGGAAATGCTAAGCCCTCAGAGAGAGAATCTTTCCCCCACCCCCTTTTAAAAAAATCAGATATAAAGTGGAAACCACCAGCTTCCCACCACCACCCCTGCCTCACCCATCAGAAACTTAAGGGATAGAGCTTCTGGATAGAGCTCCAAGGGTCCCCCCCGCCCCAGAACCATAGCTATGGGCACTCACTGGATAGAAAGGACACCGAAAACAAACAGGCTTTGGGCAGATTGGGGGTGCAGAAGAGGGGCTGCTGGCTGGGACCTCAACTACCACTCTAATTTCTGTTTTTATGACATAATATGCTCTACCAAATGCCTTGCAAAGTTTTGGAGTGCAACCCATTCGCAAGGTGAGGGCCCTATATACAATGCCAGGCAAATAGTACTGAGCAAGTATAGACATCCTTAAGGAAAAGTCTCGATTTCATATAAGGCAAATATTCTTTCCATGCAAAGCCCCAAATATGGAACTCTCCCCCTTCTCTGCTCTTAGCACTCTTTGCCTCTCCTCCTCTTTTGGCCAAAATTCTGGAGTACCTCATTACACGGCATAAATTGTCTCCTTCCTGGGGAATGTCATGTGCTTTATCTTATCTCATAACAAAATCACAAGTTTCTTTCATACTGCCTAGCATGGAACTTGCACTAAATAGACCCATCAACAGAGACAATGGAAACTTTGGTCAAGAAACAAGCGAAACCTGCACAGACACATCAAGACCTAACTCAGATGTCACTCACGGGTCAAGCCTCTTTGCCACCATCCCTTGTCACGGGAACAATATGTACGTAATATATTCCCTTTCCCTTCATTAAGGACCCCGGATTTCTTTTTTCTTTTTCTTTTTTTTTTTTTTTTTTTTTTTTAATTTACTTGACAGAGAGAGAAATCACAGGTAGGCAGAGAGGCAGGCAGAGAGAGAGAGGGGGAAGCGGGCTCCCTGCCAAGCACAGAGCCCGATGTGGGGCTCGATCCCAGGACCCCGAGACCATGACCTGAGCCGGAGGCAGAGGCTTTAACCCACTGAGCCACCCAGGTGCCCCAGGACCCCGGATTTCTATTAACGAGAATGGTGAAGGAGGAACAGGAGACCCCAGGTAATTCACAGCTCAGCAGAGGTTGCGGACTCACGCAAACCATGTGCGTGCACACACACTCTCCCACCGCCACTCCCTCGATTGCTCTTAAACTCTATGGATAGTTGGTTTTTTCATTCCAGGCAGAACTGCTTTGGCCACCCAAAAATATTTTATCGATCCCTTTATAAAATTCCTGGACTAGAATGATACAAGCTCAGTGCCCAAAGTGCAAGACTAAACAGACACTCACTCTCACACCTGCACTGCCCCAACCTGACTCCCCAGTTTATGCTGCCCTCACAACCCAGCCTCCCTACCTTTACGAGAGCCAAACTACTCCGGTACCACCCAGGGTCAAAACTCCATGGGAGATGGACTTGTACAGAGTATCTTTTCCATGGGACTCCCTCTGGCTATGAGGGTAGCGAACAGAAACTTACATACAGGGCTCAAGTCCTAACCTACAAGTTGTTTATCATCTATTTGCAGAAAGACACAAATGGCGAGTAAGCAAGGTTTTCTAAAACAATGGTTAGAATACAGAGGGAAGCGATCGCTGACCAAAAGACATGGCAATGGCCCGATACCAGCCCACGAATGAGCTTGCAGGTACCCGAGCCCTCCATAAGGGGGATATGGGGAGGTCTCATGGAAGAGCGGTCTTGAGCAGAGCTTCGAGGAGCAGGAGGACAATGGTTAGGGAGAAACCACGAAGAGCATGGCAACATTTGCTCCAGCTGAAACTCCCCATGTAGACGCTCCAAAGCCAGAGTGCCCAGAACCAAAATGCTCAGCAAGATACACCCAACTCTCCAACTACTGAGAAAGTATTTTAATTTCACTTAGATCATTCCAGAAGAGCTTGTGAGTCCAAAGCAAGTCAGCAGTATCATGGTAGACATCAGTCACTTGCCATGATAGCAGGAAACTCTTGCTGGGCTATCAGTTTGCTCAGATTCTGGAAAAGGGAAGGCTTACTTTAGTTGAAAAGAATGATTTAGATGAATTTAAATTCATTCAACTTAATCGTGTTACATCGGTATTTCTCAAAGTACTTATGAATAATTCACTTTGGTAACAGCAAAAGCCAGACCAGAATAAGTCACTTCAAAGATACAAGACTTAACATAAATCCTACTGATTTTCCTACCCTCAACGCCTTCTCTAACCACTTTTATTTCTTTCTACCCTATCGCGGAGATGCTTCGCCAGCCTCCTATCCTACATCTGCTACCAGCTCATCAGAGCTCGTGAATCACAGCCACCTCCTGGGACCCCACAGTCTTCCAGTCTCTAGTCCTGTCCCTAGGGGTGGGGTCCATTCAAAGACCAGGTCAACTGCTTTATGCCTTTGCAAGTCAAGACTGTCTGTTTCCATCTCTCTAGCAGTGGTGATTGGCAACCAGGGCCAATGGACCCACCCTAGGTTCCCAACACCCTACTCTGCAACAATGAATCTCAGAGCTGGAAGGAAACTCAGGGCGCACTTGGTTCAACAGATAAGGAGACCAAGGAACAGGGCGGCTAAGTGCCTGGCTTTCAGGCTCTGGGCTAAGGTGTAATACTTTCTACATGCTTTCTGCAAATCCATGCTTTCTGCAATAAATGATGATGCTCGTGTGTACGCAATTTTCCTGCAAACTCCACTTGATCGTGAGGCTAGGCTGTCCTCTTCGCCTTCTCGTCACTCAATTGGCCAGTCACCTGCCTCTCCAGCCTGACTTCAGAGAGAAGGCACTGACCAGAGCTTTGCATTTATTTTGATACGGTGGTGGCATCGGAGACCAGAGTTACAGGAGTTTGAAGAGCTGATGTAGGAGAGAGAGTTCATGCCTCACACCTTTGGAAAACGCATAACGTACAGGGGCTTGTTTACCCACACAGAGTCTGAGCTAGCTCATACGCAACGAGTCAAAAAAACCACGCACCTTTTATCGCAGAGCTGGAGTGGGGTCTGAACACCATCGCGATCACCATTTCTCTCTAATAACCACTGAAATGCCTTCTCTAGCGTCTCTTCATCCGTACTCTGAGGCCTTCCAGGAACGTGGTGCCTGGCCAGATAAAGCTGCCTTGCAAGATTCGGAAGAACGGCAGAAACCTCCCTGTGGGACCAGACCAAGTTGAGGGTCTGAAGTCCCCCAACCCTGCAGGGCTAACCTGAAATTCAGGGCATCTTCCTGGGGCATGGGAACGGGCAGGAGGTACAGTGAGGCATGGGGAGCGATCACAGCGTGGCTGTCCGTAAATCCACCTCCACATCAATCTCACACAACAACTCTCTCTTGAAACAGTAGTGTGTTAAGTTGGCTTTGCCTGTTTTAGCAATTGTCCAGCAATAAAATCCTCCTGACTTAAGCACCCCCAAGACGTTCACCCTCCTAATCACCATCTCTGGCATCCAGTGATTTTTCCAAGGAGAGTTTTTTTTTTTTCCCCACAACAAACAAGAAATATTGTTGAGCTAAAGAAGCATTCTTCCAAGAAAATTATACATTCTCAGAATTCCATTCATAAACGACTACGATGTCAAGGTCCTTCAAGTCTTGACTACCTGTGAGGCTAAAAAGAGGGCCAGAGAGGAGATGGCAATTGGAGAAGAAGGGGGCAAGAAACCCAATGATCTCCGAGGACGACACCATGCCACCTAGGCCACACCACCTTGTTGCTGTGACCAGGACCATGCATGAAATTACAAAGAGGAAGTAAAGGGTATTCGATGCTGCATCCGGGCTTCTCTGTCTTTCCTTGTAGGTGGGAGAGAGGACAAGGTACATTTTCCATGACCTTGCTTAAAACCCATTCCAGGGGTGCCTGGGTGGCTCAGTGGGTTAAAGCCTCTGCCTTCAGCTCAGGTCATAATCTCAGGGTCCTGGGATTGAGCCCTGCATCAGGCTTTTTGCTCGGTGGCGAGCCGGCTTCCCCCTCTCTCCCTCTCTGCCTGCCTGTGATCTCTGTCAAATAAATAAAATCTTAAAAAACAACAACAACAACATTCCAAAGCTTCTTTGACACAGTTACTTAAAACCCTTTAATGGAAGGGCCTATGTATTATCAAAGAATCCAATCATGTCAAGTTCACTAAGGAAGAGAACAAGAAAACTTATCCCTACATCCTATTTGAGGGATAGTCTAGGAACCTACTAATATCATCTACTCGGCAAAGCCTAAGGGGCCATTCAGAGGTTAAGGAATCAGAATGGAATCGTCATACACCTCCAGGAACAAAACTCCTCTCTTCTGGACCTAGGGATCTGCCTAGTTTCCATTTGTCTCCATCATTACCACGAATACCTTCTGTGGGGGCCATGGGGGTTCCTAACTCAAACACTACGGCTCCCCAGGAAGTGTTTCTAATAATATCAGCCTCCATCTTGCCCTTTTTTGTATCATAGGCTATTTGCTCCCCAATCTTCCTTTATTGTTTTCCCATTCCTTTTTGCAACTCAGCCCAACTCCCTGGTCTCGGCAACCGCTAAAAACCATCCAAGCACTTTGCATCCACCTGGAAATCCAGAATGGCGGCCTCAGTTCATAGATGTGCTGCCAACGGCAGATGTACGTGCATCGCAGCTGGACCGTCCTCCCCACGGGCCCCTGGGCACAGCGGGCTTGGGCCCGGGGGCCGCAGAGCTGGTCCGGCACGCAGGACGGCGGGCCTGCCTGCACGGGCTCCGGCGGCGACAACCTCACACGCCTCACCCAAGTCCCCTCTTTAGAATTTGCAAAAACAAAAGTGGAGGCCGCTACACGCTGGGTCAGTCTGCACAGCCTTTGTACGCAAGGCTATGAGTAGCAAGTGACACAGAGTCCCCAAACACGCCGCCTCTGTTCCCATCCCACATGGATTCCGCGAAAAATGGCATGGAGAAAGGAGAAAGGACCGGGTGGATGTTTGTGACCGAGGCAAAGAAACAAAAAGTGACTTCTGTCCAATAATGAGATGAAACAGAAGCCGGGCTTCCGGGAGAGGGCCTGACATTCCTGCACAGCATTTTCCCACCCACCTGATCCCCTCGAACGGAAGGAAGATCTAAGGGAGGACAGAGAGAGCCAGTGTTTGTTTCCTGCACCGGGGGCGAGAGCAGGGAAATGAAACAAAACAAAACAGTTGAAACGGGGGAGAGGCTGGGAGGCTGGGTGGGAGCATAAAGTGGTACGCACACGCAAGTACACACACACGCACGCACACACACGCACATGCGCACACACACACACACACCCTCGGCTAGCATTACCCACCAGAAGACAATAAACAGGCACATGCTTCAGCCTGGAGCAGACACTTGGCTACCTTTACTACGTGAGCCCAGAGGTTGCCCCAAATAAAAATGTACATCCTTGTTATTGTTACCAAAAACTGAGCCCACTGTATAACCACCTTACTGCTCTCTGCAAAAAACACATTAAAAAAAAAAAAAAAAAAAAAGATAAGGACGTCTGGGTGGCTCAGTTGGTTAAGCCGTGCTTCAGCTCAGGTCATGATTCCAGGGTCCTGGGATCGAGTCCCACATAGGGCTCCTTGCTCAGCAGGGAACCTGCTTCTCTCTCTGCTTCTGTCTGCCACTCTGCTTGTGCGCGCGTGCGTTCCCTCTCTGATAAATAAATAAAATCTTTAAAAAATAAGATAATATTTAATGGTAGTATCAAACAAGAATCTTATTGTTGACATTTCTTAAATTCTTCCCAACACCAAGCTTGCAAGCAGAATCAATTCACGGGGTTTGATAACCGAATAAATAGCGTTTACATGTAACTACAGAGGCCCCACAGGCATCCTGATAGAGACATATGGACCTCACTGAATGTTCTTTAAAGATACGGCTTATCTGGACAGACACAAGAATTTGAACAATTTGGATTAAATTAGCAAGAACCACTCCTACACTATGCCATGCTATTTATGATAATTGAATTTTTGCAATTTAGAAAAAGCAATAAAGACCATATAAGATATGGCAGTAAACATACGTGGTCAATCCAGTTTAACGCTCAGAATTCTAGATAGTCTCCGAAGGCAGCTCTGAAGATACTTTAATTTTCAAAAGACTAGCAATGCCTATCATTTCACAAAAAACTACTATGTGCTAGGCAGTCTGTCTGGGGCGGTCTGTCAAGTTCTGTATCTGCCCATCCCTGTTTCACAGATGGAAGATGAGGTCTGGCAGCCCCGTTCCAGCACCTGGGAACACAGGAGGCTGATGAATGGAATCCTCTTGATTCATCGACTGTTCTTAAACCTTTGTCATATGATGGCACCTGTCTATATGTGTAGTGTGTATGCACGTGTCTGCATGTATCTATGTATGTATACATATAAATAAGATAAGTACCCATGGGTGGCTCAGTCGGTTAAGCGTCTGCCTTTAGCTCAGGTCATGATCCCGGGGTCCTGGGATCGAGTCCCACATCAGTCTCCTTGCTCAGCAAGAAGCCTGCTTCTCCCTCTGCCTGCCGCTCCCCCTGCTTGGGTTCTCTCTCATACACACAAATAGATAAAAATCTTTACAAAAATAAAATAAAATAAAATAAAATAGATCCCGTTTTGTACAAAATTAGATCTTCTTGCAAATATCAATGTTCATATGCCACAGTGGTCCACAGGGGGACAATCACAGGTGCAAGGCCAACTAACCGTGCCCAAAGACGAGTCACACAGAGGGTGGCAGGCATCTGATGGCAGCTGCGGTCTCCACGGAATCCACACCACTGTCAAGGGTAGATACCCTGGGACTCTCAGGAGTGAGGCCCCAGCCAGCCCCGTGACATCCTAAGAACTGAGGCCAAGATGATACCGCAGGAGCACACTCTTCCCTGGAGGGCCACACTTCCTGCCCGTGACTCTCCCTACACCACCGGCCCCAGAAGCCCTCATCACTCCCTGACCCGAGATGACAACTGTCTCCACCAAGCTCTGGGACGTGCTGGTCTCCCGTGCCCGCTCCTGTGTGGTTCAGGTGGTTTCAGGGCTCGGAGGGGAGCTACGTTTCCAAAGACAGAGAAGACAGGCCAGACACAGAATAGAACCCAGAATGGTCTAGATTTTGGGTTTTGACCAGGTGCTGGCTCCTTCTCCCACAAGGAAGATTTCTAAATTGCTTCAACTCGGATTCCCAAGTTATGCACGGTGATAAAGAGATGCCCGCTCTGCTTAATATCCTTACCGTGACCGTCGGGAAGATTACATCTCCTGCTACCAGCATTCCTAGAACACTGTGGCCATCTCTCACTTGCTCCTTTTCAGGGGAGCATTCTATCATGGGATGGTGCTCGGGGACCCCGCTTCCCACAGCCTGAGTCCTAGGAGTCACACTATAGACTAAAAGGAGGTATGTTTCCAATTCATGGCTTCCCACTTACCGGGGGCCAAACCTAACTTTTGAACCACCCCGTGCACTCGAGTTGAGCAATGCAATCTAGGACACGGTTAGCCACGGGCCCACACAATCCACGTCATTCCCACTCTAATCAAGAATACACACAAGACAGGGTGTCTGGGTGGCTCAGTCCGTTAGGCATCTGCCTTCAGCTCAGGTCATGATCCCAGGGTCCGGGGATCGAGCCCCACATCGGGCTCCTTACTCAGTAGGGAGCCTGCTTCTCCCTCTCCCTCTGCCTGCTGCTCCTCCTGCTTGTGTGCACTCTCTCTCTCTCTCTCTCTGTCAAATAGATAAGTAAAATATTTTTTAAAAAGAAAATACACAAGAAAAGCAACGTAGAAATATTAATGTAACAGAAGAGGTATTTCAGGAGTAGGAAGAAATCAGGACAATCTTAAAAGTGGGCTCAACTGGTGAGATCTGAAGGGACTCCAGATAGTTCCCGATATAGAGAATTGCAAAAAATCACCCAAGGAGAGTTATTCAGAAAAGGCTTTTGCTCTCGAAGCTCAGATCCTTATTTAAAAAAAAAAAAAAACAAAAAACAAACTTCTGAAGGGAGCCCAGGAAAGTGACACCTTAATTAGGGTATGGTTAGCCAAGAGCAAAGCCTTTCCGTAACCAGGCCCAAGAGCTAGGAGATGGGGATGGGCTACGAGGGGTTGCAGAGAGCCATGGACACAAACTGCTTCACCATCTTGGTAAAAAGGGTCGACAGTCAGGGAGAACAGAATGTGATCTCCATGCCTGACTATAAAAGGCAGAGAAATGAGGCCCAGGGGCATGTGACCCCCTTCTAAATAAAGATCACCCCCACACTGGGAGCAGCTGACCAGAGCAGGGGCCTTCCAGGGGAAGAGACAAGCTCCTACAGACAACACAACCCCAGAGCCTGCTCAACAGAATGCCTTCCCGTCCACGATCCACGGGGCTGTCTCGGCTCCGATGGGCAATGCAGGCCCCTCCTCATTCACAGGGGACAGTCTGGAGGGCCGTAGCATGCAAGAACCCTGTGGCCGACCACACAGCATTTCACAGAAAGAAATACCCATCACAGGAAGCTTAAAACTTGAAGGGGGGTGGGGGGAGAGGAGGAGGAACAATTAGGAAGAAATAATGCACATCGCACGCATGAGGGCTCAGGGCAGAGAGACTGTGCCCCTCACCTCACTCCAATCCAGCAGGTGATTTACAAACACATAAACCAGCCCCCCACCTGGACCTGGCAGGCCAGAGGTACCCATCTGTAAGAAAATGAGGAAGAAACCCAGAAGAAAATGAAGAAGGGGAACCCCTCCACAGCACACACCAATACCACCCTGTGAGATGTATCTGATAAACAGGAACACGAGAACCCGTAAAGAGGGGGGAAAACGTAGAATTGTCTTTTTTATGCTCCCTGCCTTCATTTGAAGTCCCCGATCTCATCCGTGAGATGGCCGTGAAATGTTTTCCTTTTGTCAAAAAAGGCAGCCACTTACTGCCTTCTCATGCAAGGGCTCTGATCTGCTATTTTCCTGGTTTCTCCTCTGGAAGGCGGTGGGAAATGCAGCCAGACTCTGGGACCGCTGTTGCCAGTCAATGCCCTTTTAACTGAAATAAGGCTGCACCACCAGCAAAGCCAGTCTGCACCACAGCCAGGCTTGCCACCTTCATGCATTTTCTGCCAAAGACCAGGCCTTCCCATGGGCAACACAGTGATCTGAGCAGACCCTAAACTGTCCGTTCTGTTGGGTTAAGAAGTATTTGGAGACCTTAAATTTAGGAGGAAGTTTTAGATTTTTGTGTGTGTTTCTTTGCTTTGGTGAGGGGATCTCTAGATCTGCAAACAAGTACCAGAAAGCCCCAAGGGCAAGCAAACAGCAGACACCACCGAGGCAATTCACGGGGCAGGAAGAGAACCACATCTTACGAGAGGATCTGCCCCCTCTTCCCTCCTTGCACAGGTAGGCTTTCAGCATATGACTGCCGTCCAAAGTAACGGACGGCGCCACAGGCCAAGCCTTGACTTTGAAGATGATTCCCATATTTCTCCACCATCTTTGGCCTTGAATCATTCTGACAAGGGCAGGCGAGAAAGGAGCTACGACCGTCCATGGCTGACCCTCCCTGCTGGTGAAGAGCTGGAGAAGAGTTTTGGTGACCTCGCTCCTAGGGAGCAAGGACCGACCAGGAAAATGACACAAAAAACATCCGCATTTCGCAATCCCTGAATCTTTTGGCTTGCCAGGGACTGTCATCACCCACTGATGTCCGCTCAAGGTGGGAAACAGATCTTCCCGAGCATAAATCTTTCACAAAGCAGGTGTCACGCTCGCCCCTGGGGTGACAGCCATGCTCTCCATGACTGGGAGGACACGCCCAGAATTTATTCGGCGATGGAGAAAGGGCTGCTGCTAGGCTTCTCTGTGGTGAGACGGCCCACCGGAGCCTGCAGAGTCCCAAAGTCCTCCGCCAACGGGCACGGAGTCTGCCAGAAGCACACCGTCACGGGCCAAGGATACTGCTGGCAGAAGGCAGGGAGGTGGCTTATCAGGGGCATGGCCCAGTTTCACAAGCACTCACGGGCTCCTACTACAGGATTTCAGGTGGGGGTGCGGTGGGCTATTGGTCAGAGTGTCGGTTAGGGAGCTCCCTGGGCCCAGGCACCAGCATGGGGAGGCTGGAGCAAGGCCGGGTCACGGAAGGGCAGGGGATAGCAGATTTGGGAAACATGTATGATGGACAGGGCTTGTCCCTCAACTGGAGGAGGGAGCATCCAGAGGACACCCACGTTTCTGACATGGGAACGGGGAGCCCAAGAATGCTGCCCGTGCAGAAGGGGGAGTCCAAGAAAGACAACGGGTAGAGGTGAGGAGACAGAGAAGCCCAGGAGACACGGAGGCGCCTGCAGCTGTCTGGACAGGAATGGATCTGTGGGTCCAGGGCTCACAAAGAGGTCTAGGCTACAGATGGTATTTGCAAACGAGGTGCAGACGGAGGGTGCTGAAGCATCAGATGGGACATCCTGGGGAAACAAGGACAGTGAAAAGGGGCCTAGGATGGAAGTCTGGAGACCACTAGTCACCAGAGCCTCAACCAAGGGAAAGGAGCCCACCAAGAAACAGCTGTAGAGACGGAAGAGAAGCGCTGTCAGAAGGCAGGGGAGGAGGACTCACCAGTGCCGAACATTAAAGGCACGGTCCCATTTCTACTGAAAGGAAAATGCCATACATAACTTTTTTAAGGGTTGGTCACTTTTTAGGAGTAACTCAAGCCTCAATAAAACCACCCCTCCAGGGGCCCCTGGGTGGCTCAGTGGGTGAACCATCTGCCTTTGGCTCACGTCATAATCCCGGAGGGATTCCTGGCATCGAGCCCCACGTCGGGGTCCTGGCTCCGGAGGGAGTCTGCTTCTCCCTCTCTCTCTGTCCCTCCACCCTGCTCATGCTCTCTATCTCAAAGAAATAAATAAAACCACCCCTCCAAATCATAAGACAACAGAGAAATACAGAAGTGTGCCGGGAACCCATAAAGTCATCATTTCCTTAATGGGGCTGTCCATGAAGCTGCCACAGTCATGAGAGAAAAGAAGGAGTTTAAGGGAGAGCGTCAAGTAGAAACCGCGGATCGGCACTCCATAATTGAGTGTTTCTCCGTGATGTCAAAAATTTCACACACATCCTTGATTCGACGTAGCTCTCCAGATGCTCTCCCTCCCTCCGTAGACAACCCTGTGAAGAACAGCTCAATGGGATTCTGCCACACTTCAACGTTTTCAATGGCCACCTTAACACTCATGTTGACTTCCTGGCAGATGACACGCTGTCCAGACTCAATGCCCTTCACCTGGCTCCTTGAACGGTTCGTCAGCATCCTGCTGGAGAGGGGTAGGAATACCACAGCACGGCAGTGCTCAGCCACAGACAAGATGGGGAGGGGTGGGGGTGGGGGAGAACGCATGGCCATAGGGGGAGTACTCTGAAGAGAATGGAAGCCCCACCTGTCAGTTCAAATGCTCTAGTAACCATGTGAAAAGCTACAGAAACAGGTGAAATTAATTTAACAACATAGCTCACTTAACCTACAGGTCCAAAATATTATCATTTCGACACAGAGTCAATACATTACAAACTACTAAGGCGATAACCTTACTTCTTCTCCCTCATACTACGTCTTTGAAAACCAGTGTATTTTATACTTCAAGCGAGTCTCTGTTCATACCAGAGGACATTCAAGCATGCAGTCAGCCACATGTGGCTAGTGGCTGTCACACCGCACAGCACAGGTCTCAAGGGACTCTATGCAAAGGGAGAGTTCCAGTTCAATGGGAAAATCTCGGGGAAACCTGCCTATGCTGGAGTTTTCTTCAAAGCCCAAAATGGAGGGAAGACAGTTTCCTCGAATGCTGTTCATGATTCTCAATAAATACACCCTCCTAAAATCTCAGAAACCCATCAGCTGTACTGAGACAACTGGCAGGGGAGAAGGCTGCAGGGTGTGGCCTTGGGCAAGCAGGGGTCCAGCCAACAGGCCTGTCAGCACCAGCCATACCAGCACCAAGGCCCAGTTTCTAACCCCATTGTTTTTTTTTTGGTATTTTTCCTTTTTTTTTTTAAATACTTTTTTTTTTTTTTTAATAATCCCTATGAGAAAGGCAGGATCTCTCCAGATTGAAAAACAAAAACAAAAACAAAAACACAAAAACAGAGGGCCAGGCCACTTAAATTACTTGCTACCAGACCTGGACCCAGAACCCACCCCTGCTCCCGGCTTCTTCAACAACCTGCTGGTCAGAAACAGCCAAAGTCCACAGCAACCCCAGAGTAGATACCAAATGGGTCACTGAACAAGCGCCCACCTAATGACTTTTTAAATAACATCTCCCTTTTGTACAGAGCCGATGAGCTTCCAAAGCAGTTTTGTGCACATGTTTGGTTGTCACTAAGGAATAACATGGGACTGCCCTAAGAAATGTTCTGACGATGCCCAACTACAGCCCAGAAGGACTGGCTGGACCAAGGTCACCTGGGTCCCTTAGATGGCATCCAACCCCTTCCCAGCACACAGGATGCCTCCCCTGATGACGCCGTTTTCTTTTAAAACAAAATTTTAAAAGGTCAAGACTCCTTAAAAAGGTGTTTTTGCTGTTTTCTCAAAACCAGTGGGTAACCTAAGGGTCGGGCACAGTTTTAATCAATCACAAATGGGACGTCAGCGCCATCCCTTCCTCCAACCCCAGCCGACAGGGACTCTTCAAGAAGCCTGATGGCGTCCTCGACCATCCAACGTCCTGGTTACAGCCAACGAGACCCCCTCCCTTATTTATCAGATGTTCACGGACACATGGGTGGATTGATAGCGTAAACGTGTGTGCTGGGCCAAAGAAACCTTCCCTTTCCCGGCTCCCACCCTGGCTGGACTGGGAACAAAAAGAACAGCTACCTGTGGGGTCTGGCCTTTGATTTGTTTATTTTATACACTTCATGGTTTAGGCAAGCCTACCAGTTTGGGATTCCTTGGCTCTTCATGACCAGCTAGAACACATGAGCTCCTCGGTCGTTAACTGGGCCAACCATTAAATAATAGCTATTTATAGCTACCACACTGACTTCCACACCAGGGAGAGGAACCTTCCCAGCCAACATACCTGAACATTGCTGAAAGCAACGCGGCAAAGGCCCAGACTTGCCTTCTAATAGCAAACAACCTGGGTCTCCACGTAATTGATCACAATAACTCAAGAGTCCGGTTATACTCGAGAGAAGAATAAAGCATGTTCCTGATAAAGAAGCAGTTTCAAAGTATCACCCCCGGAACCTGGAGCGCCAGGAACACATTTCAAAATTCTTTCAGTAGGCAATTTCAGAAGATCTACACAACTCTTTGGGGAGGAAAAGGTGGGGAAAAAAGGAAATAGAAGCCCAGGGCGTAGGAGGGCACCCACTACACAGCTCCTTGCAAGTACGACCTGAATCTGGGATTCCCGGGGACCGGTCCAGGGCTCTCCCACGTCGGCGAGGTGCTCTGCCATAAACAGGCACACCTAAGCCTCGTGACCATCCCTGGGGACCAAGCATGGGGCGCAAGTCCCCACTTTCACAAGATGTGAATTGAATTTTGACTTTCCCTTTATTCAACCATTATTCCAAGTACAGTCCTCCTAAGGAAGTCCCGCCACAACCAAATCTGTCTTTTCCGACAAAGGATGAACCCAGTTGATGCATAAGCAGTCCCTGACTGCTGGGGCCTGGGGACCTCCGAAGCACACCGGGTCACCTTTCTCACTAGAATCCAAAGCTCAAGGTCAGCACGCTTCTGGTCCCGAAGGTGCTGGATTATTTCTAGGACACGACTGGGATGCTCTTGACGGCAGCCATGACGGGGTCCTGCATTCCCCAAGTTCTCGAGTTCTCGGATGCAAAAGGAAGCCAGCCAAGACCCCTGCCTGAACCCAGCAGGCGGCCTCCTCCTCAGTGTGACATAACCACGCCCTCCGCCCTCCCTGCAGAACCCCCAGCGGAAGCCACCAGCGCTCAGAAGAGGAGGGAGGCGAGGGAGAGCAGGAGGGGGAAAGACAAGCAGAGGGATAGCCGCAACCGCGTCTCCTTACTTTTCTGGCAGCGGCTGGTGGTCCAGCAGCGATAGTTGTACTCGTTGTTGATGGTCGTCTTCTCGCACAAGGGCTTCTCCTCCATCGTCCCCGGACACAGGTCCCCGCACTCCTTCGGGGGCTTGTTCCCCACGATGTAGTTATTGGACACCGCATCCAGGATCAGGGACCAGTCCACCGTGGAGAGGTAACAGAGGTCAGCATTCTTCTCAATCCTGATGGCCCCCCGGGTGATGTTCCTCAGATTGTACAGTCCGATATCCTTGAGATTGGTCATCTCAAAGATGACCAGGGCATAGTTGTAGAAGAGTTTCCAGCCGCGGATGACCGTGAGGTTGGGGAAGAGGTCCCCGAGGCTCTCGAGGCCGGCCACGCGGAACAGCAGCAGGTACTCAGTGATGACCGTGAGCTTGGGGAAGCGGTAGCTGCGGTAGTCCTCTGCCTTGGAGATGAGCAGGATGTGGAGGTAGCCTTCGATCACCGTGCAGTTCTCCAGGCGCTTTAGCTGCTGATAGTCATTGCGGATGTCGATGCCCGGCCCGCAGACTGAGGGGAGACAAGAGGGCAAGGGCGGGACATGTCTGAGTTACAAGGAAATCGTTTTCTGAACTATTTCCCAACCCACGATATGGCCCGTTTTTCAGGACACCTGCATTAGGACGATTAAAGTCCCCATTCTTCACCGGGGACTAACATTAGGTATGGGCTATCTTCGGCCATTCACGGCGCATCTGCACCGGGCCAGATGTCGTGCAACATCCTCAGGGACCGTGGGGAGGGTCATCCCCACCCTGCTTATGTACAAACCACAGCTTAGAGCCCAGGGTCACACAGGAGCACAGATGGGAGTCCAGGTCGCACAGTCAAAGCTCTGCACCTGCCAGGCTGCCCAGCCCCGCCCCTCGTGCCTCCTGCACAGCCCCGGTGCCCAAAGTCTGAACCAACAGTTCAGCAGCCACAGAATAACCTACTCCTGCAGCCGGCCACAAGGACCCCAAGCAATGAAGTCTGCATGCGAGAACAGTCACCGTGACCTACAAAGCAAGGATCGAAAGCAGCAAGTTCTCACATTTCTTGCTACCATCTGACACGGGCCAGGTGGCCTTGTGTTCTTCCCCAATACTGTATGAATACAGATACAAAGTCTAACTCAACAGAGAGGCAAGACCGTGTGATTTCTATGGATAAAAGAGGTAAGCTGTCCCAATTTCAAAAAAATTATTTTATTAAGCAAGAAAACAAGCTTCCTAGAGAGAGGTTTGGTAAAAGATGGCAGAAAGACAGTAAAAATCATCCATATCTCCACATCCAAAGATAATCACTATTACCAAGTGCCTATACCAGTGATCCTTTCTCCAGAAGTAATTTAATTAAGGTAAAGGAAATCAGAAAAGATTTCCTTCCTGCACTTAATATGAACATTTCACCAAGTCAATAGATGTACTTCTATGTTACTATTTGAAGGAGACAGTAAATAGGGTACAAATATGCACCATGAGTTATTTTATTTTTTTTTTAATTTATTCATTTGAGAGAGAGAGAGAAAGAGCATGAGCAGAGGGAGAAGCAGAGGGAGAGGGGAAAGCAGATCATCTCCAGCTGATTTCACACAGAGCCCAGAGTCTGATGTGGAGCTCGATCCCAAGACCCCAAGATCATGACCCGAGCCGAGACCAAGAGTCAGATGCTCAACAACTGAGCCACCAAGGCACCCCTGGTTCTTTTATTTTTCTTAAACCAATCCCCTATCTTTGGATATTTAGTTTATCTCCAGTTTTTCACAACATAAACACCACTCGAGTGAGTATTCTCGGCAAATGTCCAAGACTATTTTCTTGGGATAAATCCCTAGGCATAGAATTGCTGGACCAAGACATCTGCAGATCTGAAGAGCTTTTGATACAACAGGCTCGATACTGGAGACTTTATTTTTAAAATACTAGACACGTACACAGACCCACAGACACAAACCTTGGTTAATATCCTTTCTTACGATTTAATAATCCCAAGCCTTCCATTAAAGCTTCTCAGACGGAGTCAAGTTTTCTGATGGATGTAATTCATTAATTTTTGGAGCACTCAACACGTAGGATGCTATAAGAGAGTCAAGGAAGCCGTGTCTGCCCTCTGAGGAGGCTCACGGTGAAGGACACAAGCTAAGACCCATGACAAACAATTGTCATATGAGGCAGAAGGTGGTCAGTGGTATACAGTGGTGTAAATCCACTGTAGATGGGAATGGAACTAAGCAGGACAGATGGGGTAGCCTTGGAGCTTCCTGTAGAGAAGGTCCTTTCTACTGGAGTAACCAGGAAAGCTCTGGCTCCTATAGGATTTAAAACTGAGTATTAAGGGGCACCTGGGTGGCTCAGTCAATTAAGTGTCTGCCTTTGGCTCAGGTCATGGTCCCAGGGTCCTAGGATCGAGCCCCACATCGGGTTCCCTGGTTGGTAGGGAGTCTGCTTCTCTCTCTGACCCTCCCCCATCTCATGCTTGCTCTCTCTCTCAATTAAATAAATAAAAATCATTAAAAAAAATAAAACTGGGTATCAACATTCCAGAGGCCAGAGAAAAGGGAGAACAAGATACACTCAAGGGCCAGTGAGGCTGATGGCTAGGAGTGTAGAGAAGAGCAGAGGAAATGAGTTCGGTAGAGTCCAAGTCATAAAAGGTCACAGGTGGGGATGGAAAATTTCATCTCAGGAATGAGGCCCCTCTCAAGACTCCTGAGTGAAAGAGAAGTCCAAAGGAGGCCTTTTTGGGGAAGAATATTCTGGTATAAGACAGAATCGAAGTGGAGCAGGTGAGGGAAAAGGGGAGAGACATCCAGCGGGGCTTAGAGCCACAGACACAAATTGGACAGAGAATGGCAGGCAGGGGATGGGGTCCAGGGGACCCCAGAGCTGAGGAGCAGGCAAGGCTTGAGAACCTAGAACCTGACACCTCACTTGGTCCAACTGCCTTCTTTCACTGATGAGAAAATGAAGCCTCTACAACAGAGAAGAGAATGGAGAAACCAGCGCTCTGAGAACATTCCATGCCGGACAAAGGCTGTGAAGGAAGCTTTGTTTCATTTTGTTTCACCTCATGGGAGCCTTTCAGTAGCATCCCACACTACGTATTATCATCGCTACTTTGAAGATGAGGAAGCAGATCTGGAGAAGTGGAACTTGACACATGGTTTCTGGAGTGCCCCAGCTCTCAGCATCCTCATCAACGGGTCACCCCAAACCACTCTGACGAAGCTTCTGCCCCAGTCATGATACTGAAGCACTCTTTGCGGAGCCCCTGATGGCGTTATCAAAGCCAATGACCGGTCCCTGTTCTCCTGTGACTCGACCCTTTTAGCTACTTGACATCGCCTCCATCCCAAGGCCTCTCTGATTTCACTCGCCCCTTCACCCCTCTTCTCCCACCTGACCTCTAAATGCTGCCCTCTGGCCTCAGCCTCCCCCTCTCTGTCCTCTCACGTGGACGAGTGCCCACCCACACACTGCATGATTGTCAACTGCATATCCTTGGGGCGGCTCCGGAGTTCACACCCATCTGCCTACTCAACGCCTCCATTTAGGTGTCTAATAACTCATTCCCTTCCCCCCTACAAAATCCGCCTCCGGCGCTCCCACAGCTCAGTGGGTGGCATTCCCATTCTCTGAATTGCACGTGTCGAAAATCAAAGGGTCATTCCTGATGCTTGTCTCCCCTTACGCTGCACATGCCCAGTCCTCTTGGGCTTTGTGCTAACTGCAGTGTCAGACACAGAGACACACACGTCATGTTCTCACATACACGTAGAATCGAAAAAAGCCAAATGCATAGAAAAGATGAGCTAGAATGGTAGTTTGTCAGGGGCTGGGAGGTGGGGGGAATGGGGAGCTGCTGGTCAAAGGGTACAGACTCTTCGCTCAAAGATAAATAAGATCTAGGGATCGCCGGCACAGTGTGGAGACTAGAACTGACAATACGGTATTCTTGGAAGTTGTTAGAGGAGTCGATCTTAAATGTTATCTCCACACGCACACACAAATTACACTGATGTAAGAGGATGGAGGTGTTTACTAACTTTATCGTGGTAATCATTTTGCAATGTATACATGTATCTAATTATCACATTGTACACCTTAAACTTACATTAATGCCAGTAATATCTCAGAGAAGCAGAAAAAAACAGCCCTCTTGGCACCAGTTCCCAAGCCTATGGGGAACTGGGGCATTCTGCCCACCATGACACCCTACTTCTTCAGGCCACTGTTCCTCGACCGCCCTGTTCACTTCCCTCCTAATGCATGTCTACCTTCCTTGGGCCCTCTTCTCACCCCGGGGTCTCTCCCTCTAATCTCTCCCCCTGCAGCGGCGGCTCCAGGAGGAGGGAGAATTACTGTCCATCTCCCCCCCACCCCAGTGATGCCCCCAGGGCCTGAAGCAGTAATTGGTGACTGGTGTTCACACCATTAATTCACATGTGGAATGAATGGATGTTCCACATCTGCCTCTCCCCACTGTTCTAACCTTGATCTGAGTCACTGTCATCTCCAGCCTCGTCTAGAGCAACACCTTCCCCATGGTATAGCCTCCATCCCCCAGTTCATCGCTGATCCAGCACCACTGCACAGGGGCTCATCCCTGTCGACTTCTACCTCAGCTGCTGGAATGTTCTTGCTTCACACGCTGTGGCACCAAGCTCCTTCCTCCTCATCCCCTGCTGACTGGGGTGCTTCTCCAGTCACACGGATGCCCCCCACCCCATTCTCATCCTGTGGCTCTCCATTCTCACGTCATCTCATCAGAGCTTTGAGGGTCCCCCTCGACTGCCTCCCCCCCCCATTTCCCTATATTTACCATTTTTATAGCACTTTTCATGTGTGACAAGAGTTGGGACCTGAAAGGACGTATTAGGTTGAGTGATCACTGTCTAGGACCCTCACTGAAATTAGAGGCTCTGTATTGTTTGCGATCTGCCTGTCTCCCTGTCTCCCAACATCCGGGCATACAGCAGCTTCCGGGAAGACGGGCTGCCCGACTGGGGCCACAGGGAACCTAAAGTGGAACAGAGAGAACAAAGCCTCTCAGGTATTTGCCTGCAGAGTACTCTCAAAACCAGGGAATACCACCCAACGATACAATGATAGCTTCAGGTCAGGGACTCATCATGGAAGTCTTTTTTTTTTTTTTTTTTTTTTTTTTTTGCTTTTATGCTATTTGTGTTTTCCTAAGTCTAGCCTAAAGTTCTGTAGTCCTTCTGTGTCATCATCAATTAAGTGTATTAGTTAGCTCTTAAATGATGAACGTACGTACATGTAAAGGAGTGCTTGGAGGGCATCTAGCATTGCCTCCAGTGTGTGTCTGATCATACTGTAAGGTGTTAGGCAACTGTCTGTTTGCTATCCTTTCCCATGGACCAGAAAATTCAGTACCCAGCGAAAGAGCATGAAGACTCCTAACCAAAGTTTGCCAACCTTTCATACTGTCATCAAAGCACACCCTAGGAAAGAATCGGCTTCCCTCTGCCTCCCGTTCCCCGCCTGTGTAGACCACTCAGCTAACAAGCTGCATGACAGAGCTGGAATGGACAGATTCTTCAAGTGAAAGAACCGTCTCCCCATGGGACACTCTCCCCTCACTGGCAGAAGAAAAGAAGAAAAAAAAAAAGGAGGAAGAAATAACCACTTGCTCCTGAAGAGAAGACAAGCCCAAGCCACAATGTGTGAGGCAGGACCCGGCCACCAGCTGTTTTGGATTCTGTTCGTGATACTGTCGGCCTTTGGGGTATTTTGTGATAGGAACAGAAAAAGGAAAACCCAGCTGGACCAGGAATGATAACACAGCCTTCACAATGCACAAGCCACAAACAGGAAAGAGAATACAACATGCTTCATTGGTGCCGTGAAATGATACAAGCACCAAGGGAGTAAATATTCCACGCAGCACATGAGAGAGAGACACACCCTTGCTACTACTCACTGATGATTAAAAGGAAATTGCAAAACACTGTTTCTCCCTTTTCAAAGCAACAGATAACCCAAAACTCGACTTGAAGGAAGGCACTGGAATGGGAGCTCTCAGGCCAGCCCTCAAAAAATTATCGAAGCTTATGGAGATGAAGGCAAACAGGAAGCAGAGGGAAAGAACACACTGGAAGGTAGGGCCAGTGGGCCTGGGCAGCAGGCCCAAAGCCAGCGAACAGGAATGGCAGAACAAAACAGATGGAGGACCGCCAGTGCGGGAGCAGAGGGCCCGGGAAGGGATGCGGATGGGAGGCGCAGGGTGGCCTGGTACTCAAGCCAGGCCCCCTTGGAGGCGGGCAGGCAGGGAGGCAGGCAGGTGAGGGCCTGGGAAATAGAAATCACTTCCCCCAAAATAAGATCTTTTTTTTAAGATTTTATTTATTTATTTGACAGACAGAGATCACAGTAGGCAGAGAGGCAGGCAGAGAGAGAGGGAGGGAAGCAGGCTCCCTGCTGAGCAGAGAGCCTGATGTAGGGCTCCACCCCAGGACCCTGAGATCATGACCCAAGCCGAAGGCAGAGGCTTTAACCCACTGAGCCACCCAGGCGCCCCTAAAATAAGATTTTTTTAATTAAGTCTTTCAGTTGAAAGGACACTGCTCCCAATAAATTCCTACATATTTTTTAAAACATCAAAAGGTAGAATTTCTGCTCTAGGGACTTCAGTGAATGGAAAAAACAAACTATACATATTTGGGAAATAAATTCCTAAGATCTGCTACTATGAGAAGGGTTAATAACAAGCAGTTGCCTGAGAAAACCCCCAAAAGAAAAGCCACGTATCTAAGGATATGGAAAAGCTATAGAAGGAATTCAGTAACGGCTTTAGTACATGTTCTACGCTAAATACAGTCTTGTGCCCTGAAAAGGAGAAACGGGGTGGGTCCGAGTCCTCAGTGCCATTTACGGGCTCCTGCCCCCAAGAAGTGAGTTACCCTTCCGAAGCCTGAAAAACGGGCTGTTCACGCAGGTACCCTAAGGAAGATGTCCTAAAGATCAGAGGTGTGCTTTTGTGTTCCTGTGTCCAGCACTGAGCTTTAAGCAATGTTACTACATAAATTAAACATTCCTCAAAAACATTCAACCATTCCGTTACCCCAAACTAAATATTAACAACACACAACAAAGGGGTAAATGAACAAATTTGTTGATTAGCCTTCTGACACCCAATTCCATGAAAGATGATCAGAGGTAGTTACCTAATAAAAAATGTTTTTAAATCTAATCAACTCTTCTTGAAAATATGGGGCAGTCTTAACTCACAGATGGAAATAAAAGACATCGGGAAGCATCATTAGCATTTTACTACAGGTCTGTAGGCAGAATGAGTAAAACGTTAGTCAACTAGTTGTCACCTCTGGCTCTTGGTGGTAAAGTTCAATACAACATAACCATTCCCTCCCCCACCCCGACACTGGCCCTCTATACAAGTTCTTTACGTCCCATAAAATGAATTCTTTGGAACCAGTAAGTTAGTACTCTAAAAACTCTGGACTCTGTGAAAGCCACACTCATTTAAGAGGTTAGGAGAGGATTCATGTGTATTCATGTGAATCCAAAATTCATGTGAATTTTGGACAAGCAGACAGAGCAACCACCTCTCTCCTCAGCTAGGGCCAAATGAAGTGAAGTAAAAGTTTTAACAGGTCAATGAGCAGGGCTGTGGCACCACGAAGACGGGGGCCCATGACTCCCCATCTCTAGGGAGGTCAGGAAGCCATCTCAGAGGAGGGGATCACTGAGGATGGTCTGAACGAATGAGCAGGGTCTCGCCAGGAAAGGCAAGGGGGCAGGGTGTCAGGCGGAGGGAGGGGCTGTCCACCTCTGGCTGCTGGATCCCCAGCCCCTAGCCCCAGGGCAGGCAGGGAAGGGGAGGCATGGCTTTGTCACTGCCCACTCCTTCCCTGCCGGCAAGGAACCAAAAAATCAGAAATGGGGGAGGGGGGTAGAAAGACAATGTTGTGATAACAAACACTATGAATATTCCAGAGTTTGTTAGAGTAGAATTTTCTATGTAAGTGTAAATAGACACAATTCATGTTGAGCCTTTTTTATCTTCATGCGTCAAGGAGAATGTTTATATTGTATATGTAATTGATATGTTACTAGCCAGGCAAGCAGTCCCTACCACCTGACAAACGCTCCACAGCTAAGGACAGTCCTAAGAATGCAAGGGATTGCATGGTGCAGGTGACTTTCCAAACAGAAATTAAAAATTAAGTGTATTTTTCAAGGCGCAAATTGTCCTCCACTGTCCCGCGGAAGAGCCATCTCTA
The DNA here is from genome assembly GCF_010015895.1 of Lontra canadensis. Classification (NCBI taxonomy): domain Eukaryota; kingdom Metazoa; phylum Chordata; class Mammalia; order Carnivora; family Mustelidae; genus Lontra; species Lontra canadensis. Next base: position 6,180,701 of record NW_022631083.1, on the reverse strand, counting down.
TCACACATATAAACACCATCTAAAAACCCATTCACACGTAAGATGTAGCCCTGAAGGCTCCAGAGCGTTAACAGAGCGTGCTACAATGTGGCAAAGAATTCATAAAGCGGGCTGAGATGTTTATATCCCGCCTCTCCAATGAAGAAATGGAAACTTCACTGGGAAATACTTCAAAAGACTGGAGGGAACATAAGCCCCAGTGTCCCCATCACATAAAGCACCTAGAACTTCAGAGATGGGTACAGAACGAAGCCGTCTTTGCTCCGATGGAAGAACAACACCTATTTTCCTGGGTCTTCATGAAAACAACTTTGCTCTCATGGGGATTCCAAACTCCTTTCTGATCTTAAAATATCGAAAGTCCAATATTCTAAGTCCCTATATTTTAAATCATCTTTATTTATAAGAGCCCTGAATCCTTTGTAACTATTCCCAGTCCCAATGGTTGGTTCCTTTTAAAAAAATATTTTACTTAGGGGCGCCTGGGTGGCTCAGAGGGTTAAGTCTCTGCCTTCAGCTCAGGTCATGATCTCAGGGTCCTGGAATCGAGCCCCGCATTGGGCCCTCTGCTCACCAGGGGGCCTACTTCCCCACCCCCCGCCCCAACCCTGCCTGCCTCTCTACCTGCTTGTAATCTCTCTGTGTTAAATAAATAAAATCTTTAAAAATATATTTATTTATTTGAGAAAGAGAGAGAGAGAGAGAGTGGAGGGGTGAAGGGGTGTAGGGAGAGGGAGAAGCAGACTACCCGCTGAGCAGGGAGCCTGGAGCCTGACACGGGGCTCGATGCCAGGACTCTGAGATCATGATCTAAGCAGAAGGCAGATGCTTAACCAACTGAGCCCCCCAGGCACCCCAGCTGGTTGCCTTTTTGATGAAAGGGCACACGAGGACTAGACTCCCTTGGTTATATCCCCCACCCACTACCAGCCACTCAGCCCCCCATGGGCGCAGTGGGAGCTGCATCAGGCTTCGCTGCCAGGCCTCCCAGGGAAGCACCACCACCAGGTAGGCAAGTGCAGACCAGAAAGCACCCTGAACCACCAAACAGGGAATCTGTGCAGCCAGCGGATGGCGCTGTGGGTCCCCGTGGGCTAGAGGAGGGGAGCTACAGAGCCAGGAGGAGGCAAGCCCAGAAGCTGCAGCCTGACCTGGAAAATACAGGCTCCTCCCGCCGCCTTCTCCCCTCTCTCTTGACTTTGGGTTTTCTGCTCAGAACCAGGCTAACCTTCCAAATAAAAGTCAGCCCTGTGGCCCCCATCCTATCTCACCGGCTTTTATAGAACGCGTTACATCATTCCAGTTCACATCCTCATTTCAAAAATATTATAAAATGTTCCAGTTACCTCGAGTGACCCGTACTCTTGCAATTAGCCCGTTATCTACACAAACTCATTACTGGGGTATGAGTCCCCCTCCTCTGCTCCCCCTGCACCAGGCTGCACGTCTTCACGGATCTGGTGTGAAAGGTCAGTCTCTGGAATTGTTGAGGCCTTTTAGTTGACTTGGGGCCTTTGTCAGAGGGGAGGGGACGCCCTGCCACTTGACCTGAGGTCAGCCGCTTCCCTGCTCTGTGCCTCAGTTTCCCCACAATTCAGATGCCTGTTTGGGACTACATTTATTTAGTCCTCCCACAAATACGGATAAAACACCTACAGCGTGCAGATATATACTTCCCCGGGGCTCGGAAGTCAGCAGGGAACAAAATCAACATATTATTCCTGCCCTCCTGGAGCGGCTTGTCCTGGCGGGGCCCTAAAACCAGCACACCCCGCGTCCCTAACGCAGACTCCCAGGTTCACCTGCCACCACACGAATGGAGTCAGCACCACGGGCCTGATGCACACTCAGCTGCCCTTGCTGCATGTCCCCAGAGTCAACACATACCTACAGCAAAGAGCCGTCACACGAAACATGACAGGACACCGGATCTCTGATGCCCAGAAACAGCTGTCCTGGGACAAGCAAGTCTCACCAAAAGGAACACACACCAGGAGCTGCTGATGGCAGCTGGGGCCACGTGGAGCTGGGGGAGGGGGGCGGCAGGGACTGAAGCAGCGAGAAGAAAGGGGAGGGAGAGGTCCAAGGAGAGCAGGAAGAGAACCAAAGCATGGCCACTGGAGAAGGGCAAAGGGAACAGCGCCTGGAACAGAAGGTGCTAAAGAAACCAACGGGGAAAACCCCAGACAGATGCATGGCCTCAGCCCTCACAAAGGGACAAAACGACCATGGAGGAGCCTGGGCATGAATACCATAAAAATAAGGACTTTGGGAGTGGTCATCCTGGCAGTGGTCAGTAACTAAACAAAAACAGAGAGGACTGCACACCCATGTCCATAGCGGCATCATTCCCAAGGGCCGAAAGGAGAAAGCAACTCAAGTGTCCACTGATGGACGGACGGACACACAAAATGTGGTCTATTCGTACACTGGAATATTATTTGGCCTTAAAAAGGAAGGGACTTCAGACACCTGCTACAGCACAAAGGAACCTTGAGGACCCCCTGCTGAGTGAAATTAGCCAGGACCGAAGTACAAATACTGTATGATTCCACTAGCTACAGTGGTCCAATTCACAGAGATGGAAAGCAGAATGGCACGTGCAGGGCGTGAGAAGCAGGGAGGGGGAGTTGTTGGTTAACGGGTGCAGGGTCTCCTCTTTTCCAGATGAAGAGACTTCTGGAGATTGGCTGTGCCACAATGTGAATGTACTTAACAGGACTGTACACTGAAAACTGGTTAAGATGTGAATTTCATGTAATGTGTATTTGACCACACTTTTTTTTCTTTCAAGAAGAAGGGAAAACTTTCACTGCATTTTATTCTGCCCCTCCTGTGGGTCACACAACTGTAAACGGACAGCTAAAGACAGGCCGTGCTGCCCATATACTAGTGAGGCCCAAGGAGAGCCCAGCAGGAAGGAAAGCAGGCTCCCCGACAGGCGGGGCATTCAGAACTCTGCCTCCAGGCCAGGCATGGCTGTGGGGTGGCACCCAGCACAGCCAGACCTCGGGGCACAAAGAGCAGGTCTCAGCAAGAGTCCCGCACAGACTCCCCAGGGAAAAGGGCTCTGAGCACGTCCGGCAAGTGTAAGTGGTCACACAGACAGACGCCCGTGTGCCCCTCCCTAGGGAGTGGGCAGAAGCTAAAACCCCCATGCAAGTCACGACCTCTGCAAATGAGCCTGTGGCTGACCCTCATGATCTGATACAACCCAAAGGCAGAATCCTCCTTGCTCCATTTGCTCAATCTTCTAGCTCTGGGTGTCGGCAAGTTGTATCTTATGGCCAGATACAGCTATAGGTCCACACAGCTCTTTACCTTGTAAGATGCGGTAGAGGAAGCATGACAAGAGGGACTCACACTCCAGCCTGTCCACGCCACCCCCTCCCATTATCACTCCCACTCTTGTGAAGGTCTTTGTACCCTCTATCATATCTGCATTTATTATTCAGCTCCAACACCTCCAGAGAGGTATTTTTTTCACTCTGTTCTTACCCAGGCATCTGGAGGCCGATGCATCCCTGACTCCTTCACTGAGGTATGCTGCAATTTCTACCAAGACCATGTACCCTCTGCATTTGGGATTTCTCCATCCATGCCTCGGGGGCGTCCACCCACCAGCCTGGTCAGTGGCCCATTGAGGCCACTCTCGCTGCTCTGGCAGGAGAGGATATCCTGAACCATGCCCTCCCAGACCTCCCCCAAAAAGATCAGTTAAACACCTCTCACTCAGTCCCAACCCTGCTCTAGCTAATAGCCCAAAACCCAAGCGACCCAGTAGCAACATTCCCTACTGCACTCCAGCAGTCTTATCAACGAAAGTCAGAATAAAAGAAACACACTGCTGTAGCGGGAAACCATGGGTCATAAGCCTTAAGCCATCCTAACCCACAAGGACTTGTGATTTTTTTGGATTTTTTTTTTCTTTAGGATTTTTTTTTTAATTGGTAGATTGTGGGGACACTAGACTTGATCTACAGTGCCTTGTTAAAATCTTATCACACCCTTGATGAGCTACATTAGACAAGCTGGGTAAACGTGCAATTCACCCTCCAAAGCGCTGATGAATGAATGGCCCAAAGAAGGTCTCTAGTGGAAGGTCGCAGGGCTCTTTCTGTGTCCTGTATGTTTAACATTTTTATCAATTACTTGAACAACAGCACAGATAAAATGTTTATCTAATTCAAGGATGCCAAGTTTCTAGGAGAGATGGCAAATACATTGGATGACAGAGTCAAGAGCTAAAAAGATCAACAGATTGGAATTGCAATCGAGAGGAAATAATGTTATTTGGACACTTGGGTGCAAAAAAAAGAAATGCACAAATGTAGGAGGTGTGAAAAAGACTCGGGAGATTTAATTGGATATAATTTCTGCATGTGATGATGGGGCGTTGTAACTGCCAAAAAAAAAAAAGAAAGAAAGAAAGAAAAAGTCAGGTGGTCTTAGACTGTACTAAGGGAGACTTAGCACAGAGTAAGGGGCCAGAGGAGAGCTCCCCCAAACTGGGTTTCTGTCTCCATAGTTGAAAAGAGATGAGACCAAAGCGGAGAATATCCACGTGACACCAGGAAGGAGCAGGCACCAGAAATCCCTCTCCTGGCTGCAGGGTCCTATGTGACCCTGATGGGGGAGGGGAGCACAGAACTCAGAGCCCCATAGGGGAACAGATGTGGGCTCCACAGGAGAAGGAAGGGAGATCTCATAAGCCTGACTGCATTTACTGCTAACTCTGCAGCTGTACTGCCTGCCCTGTTTACAGCTGAGGACACCAAGACTAAACAACCAAATGACCCACGAGGGTCACTCTGTTACGGGAGGAGCAGGGCAGAACTGGGGCTTAAATCTTGATTTCCTCCCACCACCCTGGAGCAGAGAATTCCTCTTCGGAGGTCCTTCGAGGTGGCAAGGATGCCACCATGGCCATGTGCATGGGTGTGGGAGAGCCCCTCTCCACACGCGCGTACCCCAGGACCCTCTGACCATCATCGGCACCCCTTTAACGGCTCTCAGGGTAGACACTCCTGTCAAGCCCGAAGCTCTGACCCGTCCCAGGAAAAGAGCCTTACAAGTATCCCCATCCACATACCAAGGGACAAGACGGTGACTGAGGAGGTTAACTGTTCGTGTTTCCGACCTCATGTTCCACCGAAAAGCATAGACTATCGCCATAAGCTAACTCCACTGCAGAATGTCAAATTCTTTTTTGGTTGTTGTTCACAAACCACGCGGAAAAAATAGACCAAAGACACAATCTCACCCAAGTACAAGAACTCTTCCTGTCCATGTGATAGTGTCCTCGGTGGACGGAGACAGAGCTCGCAAATCTGGAACACGGGATTTCAACTCGACCAGACAACTGCCCCTCATCGCTCTCTGTGCCCCCACGAAATCACAGACCCACCTTTATCTCGACACTCAAATAGTCTTCCTTCCACGCATTGCTCTTTGTAACAATTCTACTCAGAAACGGGTCAACTTTCCTCCGCAAGTCACAGAGAAGCCAGCCCCCTCGACCTTAGCACACCCGTTCTTTATTTGATGCTGAAATCCAGATCACACAACGTTAAGAGAGCTACCAGCCCAACCGAAAAATCTCTGCTCTTCCAGAGCCATTGAGAAGTTTTTTTTGTTTTTTTTTTTTTCCTTTACACATTCAGGTAGGGAACAATGGAACTCTCGACTATATGGAGAATTTGGACAAGCATGAGCAACTCTTGCCTTTAAACCACGCAGTGAGCAGTGAGAGGCAACGTCTCCCTCCATCAGCATCAGCATCGGCATCCCCCTCTCCTCCCGGCCTTCCATTCAAGCAGGCTCAGGGGTGCCGGGGCCAGGGCCCTGCAACCGGAGGCCCTGAGGCAAGGGGGTGAAGCCATGCAGCCGTCCCCACTCACTCCAGCAAGGTGGCAGGTGCTCGCAAAGCCACCCAGTGGTACAGCTAGGGCCCTGGAGCCTGCCCAAGGCTCCTTCTCATTAGTGAAGGGGTGACACGCACGCCTACTTGACGAACTGTCATAGAGGATGAATGAGCCCCGCATGGAATGACACTCCTCTGAGTAGTCCATGATACCCAGTTCGGTTTCCCTGCACCCTCACACCCCAGCCTGTTAGTGGGCTAATTTGCTTAAAAGGTACATCCATGGAGACAAGGACAATTATGAATTTTAGCTTGCAGAATTAAACTAATAGAAGTGAGGCAGTTCAGCACGACGGCGTAAATGCCAGAGCTCCTCGGTACAGGGTAGCAGACACAATTCGGATGGGAGCCGGAGAGAACACAGGTGCGGTGGAGAAGCCCCGCCCCCAGCACCTTCCCTTAGAGAGTCCAGAGTTTCTCCCATCTTCCCTCTTTAGGATAACATGGGGTGCAGCCTTTACGATTTCTACCACAGACAGCCGGGAAACGCAGAAAACAGATGACCATCTTTGCAGGAACAAACAGGCCCTGGGGAGGCAGAGCCAGCCCCACACGTGGCACTTGGACAAGGCCAGCCTCTGTGATCCACACGTGGGGGAAGAAGCCAGCCCCAGAGAGCCCCCCGACCAGGTCGGCAACATCCTTCGTGTTCTGCAGCTGGAGGCAAGGGCCACTGGATAGTAGCTGTGCTCGGGAGCCTGGGAGACCAGCCTTCCCGGGGCCCTGCCGAGTACATGATTCCAGTGGAGCTGTTTGCAAAGGAGGAAAAAAATCTGAACCAAAGCCTCAAGTCCCTGCAGAAGAGTGATAAAGCCTGTCCCCCCACATGCAGGGTGACACTACTAACAGGCAGGGATAATGCTCTCCAGCCCGGGCCCAGCACCTCTCATGCCAGCTGCCTTCTGCTCCTTCTGGACCTGGCCTCATGGGGTTCCCAGTCCCAGCCCTGCTGGGATCGAGGGGCACTGAGGAGCAGGTGCTCACGTGGCATCAAGCGACTTGGCTGGAGGGGAGGGAGTGGGCTTGCACACGCTCCACTGCCCCTCCCTTCTCGCTATGGAGGTGGGTGCCTTGGGCAAAGGAGACAGGAGCCAAACCCCTAGCAAAGTGTAATGACCCTGGAGACGAAGGACCCCAGGTTCTCATGTGGCTTGACCACTCCCGCATCCCACCCAGGCTAGCATCTAATGAGCGCTTCTGTATTTAAATCCTGGCGCCTATGCCCAAGGAGAATTTTTTTAAGATTTTATTTATTCAATTGAGACAGACACATAGAGAGAGAGAGAGAGAGAGCTTGAGCAGGGGGAGAGGTGAAGGGAGAGGGAGAAGCAGACTCCCTGCTGAGCCAGGAGCCCACCGCAGGGCTGGATCCCAGGACCTGGAGATCATGACCTGCACCAAAGGCAGACGCTTAACCAACTAACACCCAGAGCCCCTAGGAGACTATCTTAGGTGGATGTCGTGGGGAAAAGAGATTTTTAAATGAAGGCTCTGATTCCTCGAGAACAGATCACAATTTTTTTTCCCCTCTCAGTTTTGTACTAAATAAATGCTCAGCAAATGTTACTGCGGGGTCTAGTCCTTGTGCACACCAACATTCTGGTTTTCCAGGGCATCATCAACACGTGAACTAAAACATTTTTAAATTCTCAGATTAGCAAAAAGTTGCAAATCTAATAACACCAAGCCTGGGGGAGACATGAGGCAATGTGTCAATGGCACATTTACGACCATTCCGGGAAGGCAACGTCAACACAAAAATCCGAATGTCCAAAGCCTGGGACCCAGTTCCTAGCTTCTCAGGACCACCCCTCCCACAGCTGAGGCAAACAGACAGAAAGTATTCCCTGGAATCTTATTTATAAAATCAAAAACGGGGACATACAACCTGTATGTCCATCTTTCACAGAAACTACAAGTCCCCCTTACAGCGATCAATCCAGAGCAAGCGGAAAGAACAGAGAGTATCGATACATAGCTGATTTTTAAAAAGCCCTTTGTAGGAGTGAAGCCCGGTGAACACCACATCAGCCGGGGTGGGGGGGCGCGCGGTGTCAGAGATAACATCCCTGGGGATCAGACATGCTGACAGGGTGTTCCCTGGACAGGCTGGAGCAGAAAAGCTCTTTACTTCCAGGGTCTTCCCACTCCAAACCCATGATCCCAGTCTCACCACAGGAAAACCATCAGAAAAACCCAAATGAAGGGACACTCCCCATACACCTGCCCAGTGCTCCTCAGAGCGGTCACAGCCACCAAGGAAAGTCTGAGAAACCGTCACAGACCAGAGGAGCTGATGGAGACACAGAGACTAAATGCAATGCAGGGTCCTGCGTGGGATGCCGGGACAAGAGAAGAATTACTGGGCAAACCCTGGCGAGATCCAAGTCAGCACTGAGTGTAGGTAATGAACAGTAATGGAATGATGCTGGCCATGCACGACGTTAGAGGGGAAGCTGTGAAGGGGTGGGCAGGAACTCCGTACTGTCGCAGCAGCTCATCTGTAAATCTAAAACTATTCTAATAGAAAAGAGTATTTAAAAGGAACAGGGCTCAGGACAATTAGGGATCATATTTATGTTTTTGTTTTTGCCTTTTTTTTTTTTTTTAAACTATCTAGGGGCACCTGGGTGGCTGAGTCTGTTAAGCGTCTCACTTGATTTCAGCTCAGGTCATGATCTCAAAGTTGTGAGATCAAGCCCCACATCTGGCTCTACACTGAGCATGGAGTCTGCTTGGGATTCTCTCTCTCTCCTCTCCCTCTGCACCTTCCCCCGACCCCCAAAACCACAGCTGTCTGTATCACTCTGCAGGTGCTTCCCGTTCTCACCTACCAACCCCCTCCCCAGTTTATACTGGTGTCTACATACACACGCAGGAGAAAACACCTGGAGGGCCACTCGCTGAGCGGTCAGGCATGGTTACCTCCGGGGGCAGGGAGAGGACAGACAGGTTACAGCCATCACCTTCCCCTCTGCGATGTGTCATTTTCATTTTTGCAAGGAGCATATATTCATGGATTACTTCTACACCCAAAGCCATTTTAAAAACAAAGTACCACTCCGCTACAGGAAGACGTCCAAGACACAGTGAATCGAAAAATCACAAATTGCACAATGATGTGTTAAAAGGACCAAGGACACGACATTTTGCTGTGCGTGGTGAGTATCTGCAAAGCTCACCTGTGGGAAGTAGATGGAAGGAACAAGAGTCCGAAGAGAGAGGAGCAGGGGGGGACTCGGGAGCTTGCACCTTCCCTTCTGGTTAAGGGTTTTACAGAAAGCATGTTATTTTTGTTATAATCATCATCAAAATGACAATAAACGCTCACAGGTTATTCCTTCCTTGCCGCATCTCCTTGGCCCTAAACCACACCCAAAGGAGCGAACAAGCGTTTTGTCGTCCTGCTTCCAGGGCCATGAGCCCCTAACCCCCCACCATGACCCACAGCTCCCCCCCCAAACACACTCACAGGTCCGCTAGACCACTGGAAACAAAATCCTTCTCTCCAACAGGGTCTGCAGGGTACCGATGCTGCTCTCCACGACAGCGCCGGCAGAGCTCCAGGAACATGGGAACAGATTCCCACGATGGCAGGCAAGTACGGCAGGATCCTACCGTGTCTTCTGAACCATCTTTAAACTATGCAAGGTCTCCTCCAGCAGTCAGCAGCCTGTCACACTTTGGATTAATACTTTCTATGACAAACCCCTGGGTCCCCAGCCAGGCAACTAACTACCTCCTACTAACGCCCAGAGCTGCTGCTTCTCGAAAAGGACCTCAAAAACAAACCAACGGCAAGAACTGGAAGCTACCTAGAGGGAGGGCGTGGCACGATGAATATGAGAAACTGACATTCTATGATGCTTTTAAAGATCAAGTGACTTAATTTCACTAACATCGACCCTTCTCGGCATGATTTAATTTCGTTAACCCTCGCTGAGTTTCTGCTTCCTCGATTGGAACCTCTGGGCAGGCCCAAGTTACCCACCAGCACTCAGAGGAGGGAGAGGGGAGTGTTAGGCCAGGGAGGGGCGGTCCGGAAGCCCGCGCTGATTCATGCAAGTGTGGAGCCTCTGACATTGATCACAGCGCTTTTCAGGCCCTGCATCTCTCAGGAGGTCGGATAAAGCCTGGGCCCTTTCTCCAAAGACCTGTACTTACAAAGAGTTTGGGTGCAGTTGCAAGAGGTCTTCTGAACCCCACCTACATGTAGGCCTCCGGAGTTACAGATCACTAATCAGGAACTCTTGAGCCTTCAACCTCTATAATACCAGCTTACAGATGAATAAACGGAGCTCTAGAGAGAGTCCGTGGCTTTCCCCAAATTCCCCCACTCGTTGGCGGCAGGGTGGAAACAAAGCCCTGGTCTCATGCGACAAAGCAGAGATGTTTCCAAAGACACACCGCACAGGGTGCCGGGATGGCTCAGTCGGTGAAGCACCCACCCAGCTCTTGATTTTGGCTCGGGTTGTGATCTCAGGGTCATGAGGTCAAGCCCCGCATCGAGCTCTCCATTCAGCGTGGAGTCTAACTAAGAGTCTCTCTCTCACCCTCTCCTTCTGCCCCCTCCCCCTGCTCGCTCTGTTTCAAATAAAATCAACCAATCAATCAAAATATGCAACACACCCAGCAGAAATTGGCCTGGAATCCCCCCCCCGCCCAGAAAAGAGATGATAACATCATTCCCACACCTACTGATGCCGCACAATGGGACACAGACGGCACAACACGGTCGTAACGCACCCAGGTACCACTGTGTGTAGTGAGCAAGAGCATCGTGATGCACACGGGCCAGGGCTGGGATCCACAAGCCCAACCCCTCACCCACGCCTGAAACATGAGTCCAGGTTCAGCTTGCCGGAGAACACCCAGGGAAGCCTGGTGGGCAGCGACCTACTCCTTTAAATATCAAGCAGGCAGGCAGGCAGAGACCTTCGACCACTGGGCCCTGTGCCCTCCCTAACAGCCTCTGTCTCTCGCCACAAGCCACAGAACACGTGGCCTCTGCTGCAGTCCTACGAGCAAAAACCCCCACGTCATCTGTCTCTACAGACACTCCTGTCACTGCACAGGGGCCGGCGGTCTTGAGTTTTACTTTCAGCTGAGCGATCAGTGACTTCCACCTTCCGCTGGAGGCCACGGTTGGCAAAGCTAAAGTCTGAAGGCCAAACGAGACTGAGAGCTGTCCTTTGAACTTTCTTTCGTCTGAATTTAACCTTTATGCAACGGCCACTTCGGGATGCGGTGGCATCTATACCAAGCCCTCACTGCCACTGCCACCACTCCTTCCCTGGTTACTACACAGCACACACCTGGCTGGGGGCTCAACCCCCAAGTCTAACCCTTTATAATCTACTCTCTACCCTGATTCCAAGGCAGTCTTCCTAAAATACAAATCTGATGGTGCCCATTTCCTCACTTCAAGTTCTCCAAAGGCTCCCTGCACCTTCCAGAATGGCCTGTAAGACCCTTTGTAATCTGACTCATGCCAACACCACCAGTCTCAGTTTCTGGTATGAACCCACCTTAATTTCCCAGTATCTAAGACACCAGGCGCACAGGCTTCTCAGTAGCTCCTTCTACCAAAACACCCATCTTCTCTATGCCAGTCAGCCTTCAGCTCAGGTTGTGATCTCAGGGTTCTGGGATTGAGCCCCGTGTCAGGCTTCCTGCTCAGCGGTGAGTCTGCTTGTTCCTCTCCCTCTGCCCCTCCCCCCGCCCCATAACTAAATAAAACCTTTAAAAAAATCAACTTGGTGCCATCTCCATCCTCTACTCTCTGCTCTGCACCAGGCGGCACTTATCTTCCCCCTTGTGTCTGGGCCCCCACTACCTAACCTACTGGACTGTGAGCCCTTGGGCAGCAAGGACCGCATTGCATCTGTCCTTGGTCTTTCACAGGGCCTCCCGAGCACAGGCCTGCAGAATAGCAGGTGCCTAGTAAACACATTTGCAGAATAGCAGGTGCCTAGTAAACACGGGGCAAATGAATGACTGGTACCAAATCAGCTACTAACAGTCATTCAGACCTTCTCGCTCCTTTCCTCCACCAAAAACCTTCAGGTTTTCAGTCCACGTGTGCCCATGAAAAGTCCAACACTTCACTGAAATTGGCTCAAACTCTAAAATGCCCTCCATAGAAAATAAGTTCCCTTCTCATACCCAGTAGGATGGCTATTACCAATCCACCGCACAAACAGAACAAACATCGGCGAGGATGTGGCGAAGCTGGACCCCGTGCGCAATGCTGGTGGGGACGTAAAACAGCGCCACAGTGGTAGAAAACAGTATCGCGGTTCCTCGAAAAGCCTACACAGAATTACCACGTGATGCAGCAATTCCCCATCTGGTACACACCCGAAGAACAGAGAGCAGGGACTCACAAAGACAGCGGCACACCCATGTGCATACCAGCATTTTGCACAGTCGCCAAAAGATGGAAGCGACCACGTGCCCACGGACAGATGAATGGATATACAAAGTGCTGTTTATCCAAATAATGGAATATGACTCAGCCTTGAAAAGAAAGGAAATTCTGACATAGGCTACAACGTGGGTGGGCCTTGCAAACGTCGTCTAAGTGAATGAGCCAGACACAAAAGGACAAATGGTGTTCGATGCCACTTCCATCAGGTCCCCAGAGCAGTCAAATTCGTAGAGACGGAGGGTCAAATGGTGGTTAGCAAGGACTGGGAGCAGGAAAAGGGTGCAGAGATGGGAAGATGCTGTTTGTTAAACTGGGACGGTTTTAGTTTTGCGATATTAAAAGAGTTCTGGAAATAGACGGTAGGGATGGATGCACAACAGGGTGAAAATATTGAATGTCGCTGAACTATACACTTAAAAATGGTTACGATGGTCAATTTTATGTATATTTTATGTTATGGATATATAAATTTTACATTATGTGCACAATCAAAACTGGGGATGGGAGGAGTGCATTTGCTCCTGTCTGACACTGTTCCAAGCAAAGTTCAAAGTAGCTTCGGGTACTGAATGCTGATCCACGATCTGAAGAAGCTATAGCCCAAAGGCTCAGTGATGAGGCTGCACAGGGTACAGGAAAGGGACCCTGCTTGCCAGCCCCGAACCAGATCTGCAACATCAGGAACACACTGGTCTCTTGCACACCCTTCTCCCACCTTCAACAGTCATTTGGGGGTACCCTTTGGGGGCTCAGCTCTCAAAAGGCATCTCACAGAAACCCCAGGCAGGCAATCGGCAAATACACAGGAGGTCTGAGGCAGTCAGGGCTGCCTCTGGAGGTCCAGGAAAGAGCCTGTGTCTGAGCCACTGGAACGATGCCAGAGGGCAAAGAGTTGGAAGAAGAAGACCTTCCCAGAAGGGCATGCAGGAGGAGAACACTGCAGGAAGCTGCAGATGGGAAACCCTGGCAAAGCTGGTGCCCCATATGCCTGAGCCCCCTGCGCTAACCGACTCAAGCAGGAATTAGGGTCTGTGCTCTTGTAAGTTGCGGCCCCAGTGAGGACCCACAGTGGGCCGTTCCCAGGGATCTGCGGAACACAACACACCACTGTTGGGCTCTCTTATTCCCGCCATCCACCATTTCCATTCAGTTCCCAGAAATCACAGTGATGTTGACGAAGAATCCAAACACAGCATCATTCTTCTTACAAGCAGAGAGCTCCAACTGCAAAGTTAAATGGAATTCTGAAATGGCTAAGAACCGATCTTCAGATTTTCAATCTAGTGAAATTCGACCGTCCAGTATCCATCGGATGGAATGGCAAAGAAACAGATAAATTAAAATAACCTAAACTGGTTTCCTTTTAACTTTGTAATATGATTTGGGACTGTATAACTGACTTCCTCATTACACTTGGCCTAAGATAGTATTAAAATGAATTTGCAATTTCCAGATTATGTTAACAAATAGCACCCAATTATGGGCAGAGTGGCAGGGCAAAATCAAAGCTATGAATGATGAATGCAGGGACAATCTCTGGTTTAGAGGATAAGAAGAGGAAGAAAAAGTGTAGAGCGTAGAGTAGGGGACCCAACTCTTCATGAGGTCTCCCAAACATCCTGAAGCCCAGGGAGACTCCATAATTTACCTGAAATTGATCACTAAATATTAATGCGGGGGGAAATGCAAGACCAGATTTACCAAGCCCAAACCCTATGCAAGCCCTCCCAGAACACAGAGGGTCTCCCCATAGGCACAAGTCTCTCTCTGCTCTCTAAAATGCAGCATCCCAAGAGCCGAATTTTGCTCCTTTAAAAAAAAAAAAAAAAGAAAGCTCCCTGCTTTCATCTGGATAAGCTTTAGTTATGTTTGTAAAACATTCAGAAAAGGCCATAAAAAGATCTTCACCAAGGGCTGTGCTAAGTATTAAATATTATTCAATAAACCACAGCTTGGAGGCTGCCAGCTGACGTCTAGCTATAACCTGGAAAGAACACTGGCTGAATACATCTTTTTTTTTTTTTCCTGTTTAAATTTCTAGGTATCGTTTACATTCATCTGCATCTCCCTCTCCCCCATTAAAAAGCATAAAACAAAACAGCAGACTTACAGTGGATACAACCAGAGTAGGTGGTATATTATGATAAACAAGGATGACAATAAAGCATTTTTCCAGCTGTGATAAACATATTTAAGATCTATCATAGAGGCTGCTGGAGTTACAACTGAAAACGATCAAAATTACAAGTTGCTTATAACACAGAATTTATGTCTTCAAAGCTTTTATATTTTAGGCAGAACTTGTCTCACTAGGAGATCATTCCCTTACCTTTTTTTTTTTTTTCCAAATTTGAACTTTCCCCCCAGCCCCTAAGTTGTGACTTTCTAAGGTTGTCAACACATCCAAAGTGATTTAACGACTAAAGACGCGGCTCGGAGTGGCCACATCTGCCTCAGGACCGGTCCCAGGGACCCACACCGGCCTGGTGGTCACAACACTCGCATTTCATTACATCTCAGTATTTTGAACTAGAAGTTCAATGAACAGCTATCTCAAGTCCCAGAGATCAGAAGTAACAGAGTAAGAGGAAACGGGAATTACGTCCAGATTCCTAAATATCGATGCCTTCGTGCCATTCTTGGCCTCTGAAACCATTTGGTGTCTACACAGAGGCGTCCTTTCCTTACTTTAAACACACACACACACACACACACATTAAACAATAAACCTTGCCATCCAACTGTGACTGATGAAATGTGCTTATGAAATGGGCTTGTCAGATGCACTTCTGTATGAGGCTACCCACTAGACTGCAATTCATAACGTCTCTAACATCCTAAAAACTTCAAGAGACAACGATTTCCTCCACAAACAAAACGGCTGTGTATAAAACTAAGCTGAGCTAAGATTACCTCATCCCTTGAAAACCAACGGCAGTAAACAAGTTGTAACCCAGCTGGGCAGTGCCCACACAAGGACACATCCTTTGCAGAGCCCAGGGACTTGCCAGCAACCTCCTTGCCTTCTGAGCAGGAACAGCCCCCAAATCTGGGGCTCTGGGGGAGAGTCAACAGAAGTGGGTAGCATCGGATTGTGAAAGGCGTGGTCTCCTAAATGAACACTTTACTTTCTGAATCTTAAAATAAACAGCCTGACTGCTTGAAGAATCATGGAGGTGCAGACTTGAAAAGGCACTTCGTCTCCTTGGAGCACACAAACTAGTCAGATGTCCTCTAAAACCCTTGGAATGTCAACCTAATTCCACCTGTTTTAATGAACACCTACTGTGTGCCAAATACTTCGTCAGACTCTAGGGAGACAGAAAACATATCCCCATATAGGATCCCTGTAACAATGGGGGAAGAGAAAGATAAACCAGTCATCTTAGTACCAAGAGGTCAGTATAGCTTGCAATGCATACTGGGTATACTGGTGGGTAAGGAGATCACGGAGATGAAAGGGTGACCAGCTCTTGGGACAGAAGTGCTACCCAGAGACTACTCTGAGTAAAATGCACAGGAAGAAAAGCTAAGTATAACCACTTACTTCATCTGAGACCCAAATAAGACATTAAATATAAATTTTAAAAGCAACCCAGAGAAAAATATTAGTTTCTGTGTCCCTAAGGAAAATGTAAAAATGTAGACAAGGTCTCCAATTAAACTTCCAACATCTCTGAATCAACTGTTTAAAGGAAAAGACTTCTCTTACAATTACATTTGACACTTTTCCCCATGAAGAGCACAGAGAGGCTTCTTCAATGTGAAGGCTGGTCTTTCCGGGCCCTGAAGGGAACACTAGCTCACCCAATAGGAAGACCCTGGGAAAACCTAAGGGAGGCATTTCTCCTGGAATGCTCCCAGTCCCTTCTGGAAAACAGTTCAGGTCACCTTTGTAGAGGAAAAAGCCCTAGCATTATTATTTGGGAGATGAAGTTTCCTCAAAAGTATGCTATATCAGATCACCACAAACACTTTCTAGAACCAAATGACAGTGGCAAGGCCTCACAGGTTTCCAGGTGCGGGCCTGGTCCCATGTCCACCCCGTGGCTCCCCTTACCCCTGGACAAAGACTCTGGGCCCAAGGACCTCCTTATGGGCAGCCAACTCTTTCCTTGTCTCTAACTTATGTGGAAAATCACCCAGCTCCAAGGAAAAAATACAAGGATGCCATCAGAATTCTGAATTGATTTTACATGATGCAATATAAATCGTGGCATTTCTCCTCCCTCACTCCACTCCTGCTGAATAATGACAATCTCCTCGTGGTCACGTATAACACCCACTAACTCAGATGATGTCAGAGAAAGACCCTAAATTCAAGGATTGGCTTGACAGAGGTCTAAATCAAGAGACATGAACAGAATTTCAAATTGAACCGAGCCAGTCTGAGCTTTACTGATACACAGGGTGAGACTCCACTGAGCCAAAGGCTGTGTCACAGCATCTCCAAGAAGAGCCCTAAGGTTGGAGCAAGAGACCTTGAGGAGACCCAAGCCACCCCTCCCACAGGACATCACCCCGCTGATGCTCTCCCAACTCTGCTTCCCCCTCTGCGACCAGGAACCCCCTGAAGGCCATCCAAGCCACCTTCCGGGGTCTTCCAAATAGCCAGCCAATTACAATACTACCTCGACATGGAGGTCGATGCAAGGGCTACCCTTCAGGATGAACCCAAGAGAGCAAGCGTCTTCCTCTCCGTAAAGCCCTGAAGGTCTATGCAATACCCACCGCACAGACTGCCATCAAATGGAAACCTCCCTGTAACTCTATTAAGTGTGCAAAGTCACAGGCAGAGAAGCAAAAAGTAAAGAACTGGGTATGCGTCATGTGCTGGGTTCATGTGCCGGGAAGATACGTGAAAACAAGAGAGGCTCGGCACCTGCCCTTGAGGAACTCCTGAGCTATCAGCAAAGCCCACGGGTCAGGAGACAGAATCCTAACAGAAGCAAAGTGCCAGTAAAGCTTAAAGAAGGAAGTAATTAATTCTGGTTCTTTGGAGGGGAAGGGAGGTGGGAAGCACAAAACAAAGAAAATTCTGGCAGGTCTAATCAAGAATAAAAGGGGAAAGCAACTAAAAATAGAAATAAGGAAACAAATACAAGGGGAAAACATAGGAGGAAATAACACCATCAAGAAAACTCCAGATAAGTGAGCTACAATTTTTAAATGTGATGAAAGTGATTTGTTAGAAACGTGTAACTTCCCAAAACTGACTCAAAAGACCAGAAACCCGAGAAACGCCAATACCCACAGGAGAATTTCTTTTTTTTTAATTCTCACGGAACTATCCATTTTTAAAAGCGTCAGCCTCCAACTGCTTAGCAAGTGAGCTCTTTCAAACCTTCAAAGACAGCGTATTGCCACACTATATAATCTGTTACAGAGAAGAAAGTTAAGTCATTAATTCGTTTCACCAAGTTAACATAAACCTGATAGCGAAATCGGGAAAAGACAGTATATAAAGTGAACCATAAAAGTATCTCACTTAAATTTAGAGATGAAAAATTCTAAATGTAATGTTAGCAAACCAGATTTAATTAGAAACCTAAACGGTCACCCAAAACCACCAAAAAAACGATCTATCCCAGGAACTAAGGAATTACCTCCAGGTAAACTATTCCCGCATCACATGACTAAGTATAACACCAACATCTGAACCTGAATGGATGCTAAAATGACATCTAATGACATGCAACACCCGTCCCTCAGGCGTCCCCCATGCAAACCAGACAGATAATTCTTCAACATGATGAAACCCTCTCTTAAACCAGAAGAGATCATACGTATTGGGGAGTATCAGAGGCATTACCATTATTATAAGCCAAAACACACACATACACCCCCTAATCATCATTTAATACTATTCTGGATGTACCAGTCAAAACAGGACCTTGCAGTCAGTGCTGCCTGGCTGACCCAAGCCCCATGCCAGGCCCACCAGCCACCTCCCACCTTCTACTCAGGGGGCAGCCAGCTGACTCAGTTCTGGCCATGAGAGGGAGGGGCGGTTGGCTCAGCAGGGCTTGCCGACAAGTCATTCTGGCCCTTGGCCCTTTGCCCTTCACCTTCCTCTTTCTTCCTGCCTGAAACAGGATGTGATGCCTGGAGGCACTAGGGCCATCTTGTGACATGAAGACAAATCCATGTGGATGGACGGAGAAACAAAAGCCAGGAGTCTGGTCTTCCATGCTCTCTTTGAGCACACTGCAATGGCCACAAATTGCTTCCCTGTAAAGTTCCCGAACTGGAGAAAAATAAGTCCAGCTCTGACTGCTTCCATTTTTATTAGGCAGGTTTCCTATTATTTGCATTCATTTGTATTCCTAGAGGACTCATATCTGAAACAGAGTTACAAGGCATAAGTACTAGGAAAATGTTAACAAAATTATCCTCGTTGGGTATCAGCCATTCTCTACATCAAAAAATCAGGAGAATTAACTGAAAAAAATAACCAGTAAGAGCAATCAATGAATTGCATAGATACAGGATAAATATACAAAATAGCAAAGATTTCCTCAAACACAAGCAATAATCAGTTGAAAGGTATAATGGTGAGTAAAGAATCCTTCCACATTAGGAACAAAAGTGTTAATTACCTAGGGATAACCCAAAAGGAAAAGTAGAAGTCTTCTAGGACCTTCTATAATTTCTTAATTTTATAAATAGGAGTTGAGTAAATGGAGAGCCATGAAATGTCCTTGAATGAGAAGTTCAAATGTTTGGAAATGTTATTTTCCCCAAACTGATTTATCATCACAACCAAAATCTAACGAATTTCTCCTTTTTTAGGAGGGTGGTAGAGACGATGCTTGCAAAAACAAAACAAAGCAACACACACACACATACACACACACACACACACACACACACAATGCTTCATCTGGAAGAAAGTATCTTCAAAAATTTTTAAGTTATTGAGTATTCTTCCTGGAAGATATGTGTAATTAAGCTGTCACATATAAGATGACCACAACCAGCAGACAGATTACTGGGGAAAGACAGCTTTAAAACAGATCCAGTAACATAAAATATAGTCCAATGAGGAAAAAATAAAATATTACCATGTTGGGAAAACTGAATAATCAACAGGGGAAGGTAGTTCACCTTATTTAAATACAAAATAAGTCCTTGAAGTATTAAACAATTAAATGAAAAAAAATTAAAAGAAAATTTTTTCCTTTTTTTTGAACATAAAGTAGAACAGGCATGATTAAATCTGACTGTTTTGACATGAATGTGAACTATCACAACAAAAGGGTTAAAGATCATAATGAAGAGGCTGCTATTCCATATTAAAATGAGACACTGGGGATCTCAACAAGTAAATAAACAAACAACAAACCAGCGGGACGATCCACCATAGAAGAACATATGGGCGGCGGGAGGGCAGAGAGACACACATCTTTATAACAGAAGGGTCTACACAAATCTAGACAAATACATTGATAATTAGCCCAAGTGGAAAAAAATGGGGAAAAAAGGAAAATGAAGAGCCCATCAATAATTTTTTTAAAAAGGAAATTAAAACAGTGAGACAAAAATTTTTAAATGCTAAATCTGCAAGACTCAATTTAGCATCCAACATTGGTGAAGAGTATGGGCGGCAGACATTCCTGCCAGGAGCTTAAACTGGAGTTTTCTGGAAAGCGATTTGGCAATATTTACTTAGGATCGAACGTATGCACACTTTAAAAATTCCTAGTATTCCATACTTTCAACTTTTAAGAAATTAACCTAAAGAAATAGAATAGCAACAGTACACAATGATTTCATCACATCACTTTTAATGGCAAAAAAATTGTAAAAATGCTTAAATTTAGCCATTATATATTAATCATTTCATTAAAGACCATATTCCAGATGATAAAAATATAAAGTGGGGAAAATGAAGATAAAAAACTGTGCATATAGTATAATATAATATAATATCCATTTTATTTTTAAAAATATATAGATATACACATAAGTTTAAGGTAAAAGACTTCGGGAAATTACAACAAAATATTAACAACGATTACCTGTGGATTGATCGACTAAAGATGATTGTTATTTTCCTCTTTACCTCAAGATAGTTTCAGATTTTCCCCTAATAACCATGTATTTTTATTATAATTTGAAGAAAGCAATGAGGGCAATAATTATAAGATAAGGCAGCAGGCAAATTTGCCCCTAATAAAAGGTTCATTTTTCATCAAAGTGACAGGTTATCTCTGAACAGGTCAAATATGTGAAATGGTTATATCGCCATATAGACACATGATAGTTGAATCAAATTCTCAGAACTACCTGAACCCTCTCTTAGAGGACCCATATGTGGGAGGCAGTGGGCTCTCCTGGGAGCATAATCACTGGAAGGAGGCAGGAAAGCTTTGCTTGGATTAGAATCTTTACCAAGACCTTAAAACTCTCTGAACTTTCATTTCTTTAATGTACATCTATAGAAAACCCATTAAGTGCCAGGCACCGTGGACCTACATGAACATATCTCTTGCATTCATGGAATTTCCGGCTTCCCTTTCCAAAATTTTACATTAAAGCAAGAACGACCCCTGCTTTGCCCTTTTGGCATGGGTGAGTATGATTTGATAACCAATGCTGTTCTAGTACAAGAATCAGATTCGTTTTACAGCAATTTTTTAAAAGTGTGTCCAAGATCCACTCCCCCAAAATCTAAGAACTTAATGACTTTTAAACATACAGACTTGCTAGAACCAATCAAAAGCATTAATATTTTGACCCTCAGGGACCACCACAGACTCATTCTGCCAATTAAACATGTCAAAGCTCCCAAGGTAGCCTTCATGAGATAAGAGAAACATGCTCGACAGTTTTCACAAATATTTTTGGAGGAACAGCAACCACAACGGAAAGCTCACTGCATGAGGAGAAAAGGGAGCTCGCTGACTGCCGGAGAGGAAAAGATGGTGGCTTCAAACACACAAAATTCAAAACCAATCAGCAGAGCCCGATGCAAAGGGGGTGCTTATCAGGAACGTGCACATCACCTATTTCACAGAATGAACACGGGCCTCAAACAGCAGTTGCCCATTTGCTAACTTAGAGCACCCAGCTCCCAAGCACTCTGCACCATCAGCAGGAATTGGAAAGATTTCTTCAACAGCCCAACGTGACGCAGGAGGGTCCGACTGTGATTGCAGAGCCATGAACCCCGCCTGGAAGAATCCAGTGGTCACCATCTAGTTCGTTACAAACACAGGTATTCCCAAAGATGATATGTAAGGTCCTTCTGCTAGGAAAGAAAGAAGGAAGGAAGGAAGGAAGGAAGGAAGGAAGGAAGGAAGGAAAGGAGGAAGGAAGGGAGGAGGAAGGAAGGGAGGGAGGGAGAGAGACAGGAAGGAAGGAAAGAAGGAAGGGAGGGAGGGAGGGACGGAGAGAGAGACAGGAAGGAAGGAAAGAAGGAAGGAAGGGAGGGAGAGAAAGACAGGAAGGAAGGGAGAGAGGGTGGGAGGGAGGGAAGGAAGAAAGGACGGAAAGAGAGAGAGAGAAAGAAAGAAAAGAAGGAGGGAGGGAGGGAGGAAAGAAGGAAGGAAGGAAGGAAGGAAGGAAAAGGAAAGAAAAGGAAAGAAAAAAGAGAAAGAAAAGAAAAAAAAAACCTAAAAAGTTACACCCAGGAATTTGAGGTTTCCCCCCAATTTTTAACATTAAGAGAACCCCCACAAAACTATAGCTAAGAGAGCTGTTGTTCCCCCACTGGATGGGCAGTTAAGGAAAGACAAAACAAAAAGCTGTGTTTCCTATTTATGACTCCTAGAAAGAATGTCCCTGGAAGACAGGCTGTTCCACCAGTATATCAATTAGCCACACTGGGTAAAACCATGTGTCCTCCAAATGGGCCCAAAAGAACCCGGGAGAAGGTAAGCAATAGTAGGTAGGAATAGGTAGCAACAGGTAGAATAAGTAGCAATAGAGGTAGGCAATAGTGCCTTAATGCACCCCTAGCTGACAACACAGCCCAGCATCTCCAAAGAACGATTACTAGGCTATACGGTAGAAGCTGGACATTAGGATTTCCACCCAGAAATATTTGTGTTAATCCTCATGAAGCCCCAAACCAAGTATCACTAGATATCCTGCTGCAACTTCTTAGGCACCTGGACTGGGGAGGGGGGGCCCGAGGGAGGTGGAGAGAATCTGTTCACCACAGATGAAATGATTCTGAGACCAGAATTCGTCAACTCAATCAGGACCACGTCAGTGGCCAAAACATCATCCCTTAAAGCTGAAAGGTTTTTGCATTTCTGAAAATGTTTTGACTTTTATGACAAAATAGACCAGATTTTTCAAATTTTCAAATTTATTCAAAGGAGGAATAAAAGTCAGAGCCCAGGAGCATTTGGACTTGAGACACTTGTGCTGATTTACACTTTCATTTAACGGGAAGGGTTTGTTGGGGAAACGTGAAGTCTGACATTCCATCATTTTCTTGATGACTTTGGATCTTTCTCCCTTGTTGCAGGAACCCTAAATGGTCCCACTTCTTTTAGAGTCAAAAGGTGTAATCTGTACCTGAGTAGGTTTTTCAAAAAGAAATAAATAAATAAACATTACCGTGAAGGAAACAATTGGTGTTATTGAAAATGCGTATGGGCCCAGGCTAAGTCACTGTTCTGTGGATTACATTCATAGACATGCCAGAAAGCTAAGAAAGAACCCAAAATTTAGCCTGTGCCCTCCTGTGCTGATTAAACTGAAGTTCTTTTAACTTATCGCCTTCATACAGATACAGCCCTGTCCAAACAAAAGAGCTCAAGAATTCTTTTGAAAGAGCCCAAACAAGAGCTTAAACTTGCAAAGCTATTTTTCAGAGCTCCATAGTACAACAACAGGAAGTAGAACTTCTGGGATGGGGATTTTGCTATTTATTTTTTCTTTCAATGGCTGCTTTTAGCTGAGAGAGAGAAAGTCTACAAGGCATTACAAATCCTGGAAGCTATGAATCAGGAAGTGGGAACTGGTTGGTGCTAAAATGGCCAGTCTGAAAATCCTGGCTCTTTTATGTAGTCGAGTCTCCAAGGCCAGGAATTTCAGAAATCTTAGGCATTTTTGCATTATTTTCTGAATCTTGAAAGAGCTGAGACTTGAGAGAGAAAGGCCAGAGAAAATTAACCAGTAAGTAAGCCCCTAGCCTCTGGCTTCATGCCCCAACCACCACGCATACCTTGCCCCCATAATTAAAGGCTCAGTGGGAACGCGCTTTCTATAAATGGGGTTTTGTTTAAGATGCTGCTAAGGGATGGGGGGGTGAGAGACTCATGGTTTTGCACAGACAGAGCCTGCCCCCACGCCTCAGCCTCCTCATTCCTGCCCCGTGGTGAACCTTCAGAAGGCTCGGGATGGTAAATGGCTCTCATCTCAGAACAGCCGCTAGATGATTAAAAATAATGGTCACTTTTGTTTTCGGGGGAGAGACACCACCGGATGGATCCTGCTACATCTCAGTAAAATCCAGAGGTCCGTGGAACAAAACTACATGAGTGTGTTCAGCCCTGAAGATTGGAGGGGATGCTGCTCTCATTTTAGATCACCTGTTTCTAACGGGAGCTCAAGGAACAGCATGGAGCTCGCTTTCTACAAAGGCTGCATTTGCATCAACCTGAGACACTCGGCGAATGTCCGCGCGGGAGTTTTATTACGCTGATCAAGGGAGACGTGAGCACCACTGTCCTTCTTCCAAAAGTAATAACAACTCAATCAGAAACTCATTCCTGTTCCAAAGTCCTAACAATCTGAACAGCAGAAAGCTACCAGAGCTTGTAAAATATTCCCAATTATTTTCTATAGATATCAAACATAGCACCTCTACCAGCAAATTATATTAGATGACAGGTTTTTAAAAATGTTCATCTAGGTGGAAAGCAATGGGAAAAAAAGAAGGAAATAAAGTCGTTTCCACTTGCTCCTGTCAGATACTATCATTTGGGAGGGCTTATTATTTTTTTTTTCTCCCAGACATCCCCATAAGTAAACGTGACACAATCAAGCCAAAAAAATACAAACTGGAATGTGCAGAATGAGGACCTGCACGGATACACCAGGAAGGGACCACGGAGGACCCGCGGACCCCTCATGTCCTCCACCCAACGTTCACCACAACCTCCCCAAAAAGACTCTGGGTTATTTCACGAAGACCACTAGCCTTCAGTTTATAGGATTTTAATATAGCATCAGTAAGAGAACCAATCTTTAATAAGCTGTTTTTGCCCTCAGGGAACAAGCATATTCCTTAACCTGGCCCCTGAGGACCCCCCAAATCGCTCCCAATTTACCAGCCCCACCCCCTTCCCCACTACTACTTCCATAAACCTTCGTCTTCCTCTTCTGCCTTCTTCAAGCCCTGACCTCAAGTCCTGACCTCAGCCCACCCCCACAGGCAGGAAAATCCTTCTGGTCCTCCAGCCACCTCCTCCGTGAAGCCCCCAAGATCCCTTCAGCATTGGGATCTCTTCCCCACCTTCCACAGCCCTTCCCCAGCGCGCTCATTCTGTTCTCATCCATAAAAGGGTCCTCACCCCAGCAGGCATGCGCTCCTTACCTTCCCAACTAAACCAGCTCTTTTTAAGGCGGGGGCTGCACTGTATGCCCATGGCTACCTCCAGCAGGTCCCTGAACATCCAGGCTCTCCAACCTGTCTCTCTCTTCAGCTCCAACAAAACCAGATTCTCCCTACCTAGCTCAGCTCGGCCTCTCTTGGGCCCCTGACCTGCGCCTCTACCTCGTCTGCTCTGCGGCACAAGCAACTCCAAATCCTCCTCCTCTCTTGCTCATGGCAGCCGAGTCCCAGTGGTATCATCAGCCCGTGCTCCCACGGGCACCCTGGGCAGTACCAGTGGACATGACCCACCACCCCTGCCGGGAGCCAGAGCACCCCTCTCTGCCCAGGGCAGCTTATTCCCCAGGCGGCCAACCTCCACGGCCACGGACACCCCCATGGCTGTCCCCTGCAGTCTGCACGCCTCCCTGGCAAGGCTGCTGAGGGGGCTAAGGAAAGGTGGGTGTGAGTGCCTTCCCGCTGCCCTCCAGAGAGTCGGGGTGGAGTTCCTGGACCTAAGAAAAAGGAGGGGGTCCCAGAGTTCCTGCTGCTATCCGGCGCCCGTCACACTCCACCCACACACCTCCCCCTCAAACTTTCTCAGCTGAGAAGAATCCACAGGACCAGCCACGCACATGTGACCCTCAGGACAACTTGGGGACCCAGACTAGGAAAAGGTGGCAAATCAGACACTCTATTCAGAGCCCAGGGAGGTAAAAAATAAATGCGTAAATAAAGGATCATGACTTCCTCGTAGTTAATTGACACACATTCACCGAATATTCAGATGGTAGTGGAGATGAAGTTCAGGGAGGAAAGAAGCAGGGAAAACGTCCTGTGGGCTTAGGGCCCCTTTATTCCATCCGGCCCGTTTTCAGGCAGAGGAGGCTCCCAGAAGCGCATTCAAAACGCTCCTTGCAGGTCTCAGGCAAGTGGGTAAAAGGGGCTAACGCTGCCCTAAGGAAACCCAGCCTGTGAGTGGCAACCCACACGCAGGGATCCTCGTGGGTAGAAGCCTTAAGATGGTCTTTATCTGTCTCTAAACTGCTTGCGGGATTTACAAGAAGGCTCGATCGATACTGATTTTACTGTCATGGGAGTGACTCACCATTAAATCCTACCCAGCTTAAAACTCAGCTGTGAACAGATACAAAACAACATAATAGCAGGGTCTGATTTAAAATAGCAAGTATAACTTGTAAACAGTTAATGCTTATAAACAATTAACAATCACCTCCCCAGCCTTCTGCATTTGCCGCCAAAGGAAGCTCCCACCAAGCTCGCTGAAGTGGGTGACTGTCCTCCTCGGACCCCCTCCCGCCCCCCCCAACCCACAGACCCTGGGGGCATTGAGAGGAGCGCCTCTGAGCCGGATTCCATACATCCAACATGCGTGTGCGCACTAAGGAACAGAGCTTTCCAAAACCCAAAGCTAAGCTCTTCTGCAGTATCGTTCTCCTCCGTGCGGCTACTGCGGAGTTTAAAAGCAGCAACTTCTTTGTCCAAAAGTGGGGGAAATGGGGTCATTTCCTGTGAGATTTCCCAGTAATTGTATTCCTCTCCAGCGGTATTCACTTGAAGAAAAGCACCAGGCTACACAGAAGACAAACCACACATTTCAAGCACTTGACCGGAGCCTCGGAAGGCCAATGTGCTTAGTGCCATTCCGAAAACACGCGCTCTCAGGTACCAGACTCCGCAGAATTGTTCAAAATTGATCTGTAACCAATGCTCAAAATTGGCAGAGAATTTATAGGTAAACAGAGTCCTGGTCTTGAGAAGTCTCAGCCACAGCTCATTCCTCCGCCATTATACCAAAGCCCCAACCCCCAGTGGGATGGGAGTAGAAGGTGGGGGTCTTGGTGAGGAGATTAGGATTAGATGAGGTCCTGAGGATGGGCCCCTATGATGAGGTGAGTGTCCTCAGAAGAAGAGAAAGACACTAGAACTCTCCATCTCCCTACCCCCACCACCTCTACCTCTCTCCCCCTTAACCACATGACCCTACAATGAAACGGCCATCTGTACAACAGGAAGGGGGCCCTCATCAGACACAGCATCTGCCTACACCTTGGTCTTGGACTTCCAGCCTCCAGACCTGGGAGGAATAAATGTCTGTTCTTTAAGCCATCTAGTCTGTGGTAATTTATTATGGCAGCCCAAGCTGACACAGACCTTCCCACAGCTCTGGAAGGGGATGTGCCGCCAACCTGGGGTAAAGGCACCCCCTTGTCATGTGACAGTACTGCCCATTGAGGGAAAGAGCGGTCACAGGGGCTTCTCAGGCTTGTTTCCGAGATGCAGGGAAAATGCCAGTCCAATGTCCAGACCCGGATGAGCCGTGGTGGCCAGCGTCCTCCCTCCCACAGGGCCCAGACCAAGAGGCTGCTCCACTGAGTGGAGGGAGAGAACTCCTCTTGTAGCCAGACAAGCTCAGCGACCTCCCAGTCTTGCTGGAATGGAGCAGGTCCAGGCCTGAGCCCTGACTCCTGGTTAAAGCAGAGGGTGACAGATAACTCAGTACAAAGAACAAGCCCCAAGAGCATCTGCTGGAATGGCGGGTGGCCAGACAGACCTCACCTTCGACACGCACCACATGCCCTGTGCAGTTCAGCAACATGCCCCTTGGAGCCTCAGTTTCTCCCTCCGCAAGGCGAAGGCTCTGGCTCTTCTCTTTTGAGATGCTCCCATTTTTGCCCAAGGAGGTCAATCCCTGTTCTTGGGGGCTGCCTATGCAATGGGAGAGTCAGTGCCCAATTAAAAAATGGAGCTGTCAAAACAAATGAAAAACTTCCAGTGTAATCAGTGAGGGAACCATATATCTAAACAAATCTCTCTTCTGGAAAAAATAAGGAAATGAAAAGCAATTACGCATCACATGGCTGATTAGCAATAAATTTCACTTGTGACTTGACGGCACCAAAATCTGACTCCTGACTTACTTTCCCTGAAAGGAAAACATTATCTGCGATACTCTCTTATTATGAAAAACAAACCCATCCCTGGTGACTCAGCCCAAGTAGACTTTTTTTTTTTTTTTTGGATGAAGCCTTCCCTGACCTCACACATTCTCTACTGTGCTCCCATAACACCTGCAACAGCCCCAGCTTGCCCCCTCCCCCAGGGCCATTCAGGGCAGGAGCTGGTCTTCTCAAATCCGTCCCCTCTGCCCCACACTATCCCACATGGTGTATGCCCACAACGGAATCAATCAAGAAATAAGGTGTTTTTCTATTGTAGTAAAATAAATGCAACATAAAATTTACCATTTTGACCATTTTTAAATGCACGAGTCAGTGCCTAAAAGTACATTCACACCATTGCATGACAACTACCACCACCCCCATCCACCACAGAACTCTTCAACAAAATTAAAACTCTTGGAGTGCCTGAGTGGATCAGTGGGTTCAAGCCTCTGCCTTCAGCTCAAGTCATGGTCTCAGGGTCTCGGGATCGGGCCCCACATCGGGCTCTCTGCTCAGCAGGGAGCCTGCTTCCTCCTCTCTCCTGCCTGCCTTTCTGCCTACTTGTGATCTCTGTCAAATAAATAAATAAAAAATCTTAAAAAAAAAAAAGTTTAAAAAAAAAACAAAAACTAAAACTCTAAACCCATCAGAAACTAAGTTCCCATTTGCCGCTCCCCTCGGTCCCTGGCAACGGCCATTCTATTGTCTGTCTCTATAAATCCCACGACCCTAGGCACCTCATATGAGTGGAATGATATGGTACTTGATTTTTCATGACTAGCTCATTTCACTTAGCAGGATGTCCTCAAACTTCATCCAAGCTATAGCCTATGTCTGAAGCTCCTTCCTTTTTAAGGCTGCATAATATTCCATTGTGTGTACACACCACATTCTGTTTAACCAGTCAAGCACTGACAGACACTCGGGTCCCTTCCACCTTTTGGCCACTGCAAATTGTTATCTGCTGCTGTGAACATGGCTACGCAACCATCTGTTCAGCTCTATGCTTTCAATTCTTCGGGGTATATACTAAAGTAAGGTTGCTGGATAAGACTACAATTCCACATTTAATTTTTTGAGGAACCACCATAAGGTTTTCCGGTGACTACAGCCTTTCCATGCCCAGCAGCAAGGCACAAGGGTTCCCATTTCTTCACATCCCTGCCAACACTTGCTATTTTCAATTTTTTGGGAATCGTTGCCCTAATGGGTGTGAAGTGGTCTTTCATTGCGGCTTTGATTTGCATTTCCCTAATGATGAAGTAATGTTGAGCATCTTTTCATGCGCTTATAAGAAGTAAGTTTTAAACCAAAGGAATTAACTGCTCCTCCCCAGAGAGCTCTTCTCACAAAAGAAAAGCACCGTCACTTACCTTGAGTTCATAAGGTTGATTAAGTGGTTTGGATTCACAATACATTTCCCTTGGAAATATCACCATTAGGTGATGCCCCCCTAGCAAGACCACCCAAGCCCACCTAATGAACTCTTGAAAGAAGACTATGCCTTAATCCCAATCCTGGGAAGTGGAGACCCTTATGACCCAAGGATGTGGAGCAAGAGGGCAGTTCCTTCTCACTGTCCCAGAGGAAGGTTCTCCAGCAAAACATTTACTAGCCGGGGGCCATTTCTTCTCTTTATTCTTTTTCTTTTTCTTGTTCTTTTTTTTTTTTAAGAGAGAGAGAGCACATGAGCAAGTGAGCAGGAGGAGGGACAAAGGGAGAGAGAGAATCTTAAGCAGACTCCATGCTCAACATGGAGCCCGACACAGGGCTCGATCTGAGACCTGAGATTATGACCTGAGCTGAAATCAAGAGCTGGATGCTTAACCGACTGAGCCACCCAGGCACCCCACCAGGTGCCATTTCTGCAGCTGGCTTCCCACCCCATGACTAAAGCTTCCTCTGGAAGTCCCCCGCCCCAGACTCTGGGGACTCCCATCTCTGCAAGCAGCCTTCGACCAATAAGGAGCACAGATTCTCAATTTTCTCCACTTTCAATCTAAAATATTTCAATCTAAAAATTTCAATCTAAAAATTCTCCAATTTCAATCTAAAATAATTCACTTTTCTGGATATGTATAATCATGCTTTTCAGACCCCGTGCCCTAAATTTTGCCTGGGGATGGCACTCCTGGCCCCAACTACTCATGCCCTTGACCAGGCAGATCTGGTTCTTTCCTAGAAGGCCACTGGCCCCCTAGTTACCTGGCTCTTCCTGAGGCAGGGAGAGTGCTGGGAAGTATACCATTCACACTACCATGTGAATGACTCGTTTCTGTCATTAGGCCCAACACATGGGCTTTTGGGGGATCCAAATTATCCCTCTCCTAAAGAAGAATGTTTCATGACCTTCCACAGAAGCAGAGGGGTACCAGGAAGAGCGAGAAACTCAAGGGAGGGAGGCACATTTCCCAGAGACAGAGAGGCTAGACAGCATACTTCTGAAATGCCTCTAGATGTAACAAAACTAATGTGAAGGTCAGAAAAGGCAAACATAGTTAAGAGTAAAACACAGAAATCAGACACACCCAGGACATTTTGAGTAAACAACATCTAATGTGTAAATCCTCCATCCTTAATGACAGTAACTCCTAATGGTCATGGTAGACATGCCATTCTAAGGGACTGATGTGTATTCATTTATGAACACATGTAACCATCCTCTGAGATGGGCCTCCTTATCATCTCCCATTTTACAGATGAGAAAGCTGAGGCAGAGATGGCAAACCAGGTGTCCCAGGAACAGCACAGCTGTAGACTCCTTTGGAGAGGTTCCGGGCTCTAATTCAAAACTCAAAATGGAACCTGGACTATCCAGCATGACTGGGGCAGACAGCATCTGGGAGATGGCAGAAGGCCCGCTTTCCAGATGAAGAAAACACAGACCAGTTGAGATACTTGGCTCTACTTGCTCAAACAGGCAGATGATTTAAAATTCAGAATTCACTATCCTGATAGCAGAAAAGTAACGCACAATCCCCCGGGCCACATGATGTCACCCTCCCAGGAAGCCTCTTGCTTTACTGCGTTTTGCCATGTTATTTGTCCGGTGAAAACAGTTTCGGCTGTAGAACAAGCAGCACGAGTCTCCACGCACCAAGTGCGGGCTAAGGGCTGGCGGTTGCTTCTCATCGAGAACTACAATGTGCCCAGTCGAGTTAAAAACATAAATCAATAGGAGTTAAAAAGCACCAGTAGCAAAGCCCAGACCTGGACGCAAAGTTGGCATCCTCCTTCAAACAAATCATTCCTCATTCCTCTCAGCCTGGGCGGTGGGGGTTGGAAACAGACCTGCAAGATCTGCCAGCACTGCGGGGGGTCGGGGTGAGGGCAGGTCGGGGGGTAGAGGCCCCTCCCCATCTCAGGTCTACCCGACCCAGCACAGATGGGGACGAGGGCCCTCTCTCACCTGGCTTCCCTTAGAAAGTCAGAAAGCAAGGCCCTTGGTGGTGAACGTGAGAGGGCTAACCTGGAAAGGTTTCCCTTTGAGAGGAGTCTGGTAGGACTCTCACAGTTGCAGCACTGGTCCTTGACCTTACCAGGTACCCCTGAGGCCCCTGATGAAGGTAAGGGCTCCTCCACGGGAGCTTTTCTGAAGTCCAGGGAGGCAGTTTCCAAAGGGCTCAGCTGTGTCAACTGCCTCACTGGAGGCTGCTCCTCTGGGGGTCTCCCTCACTGGAGGCTGCTCCTCCTGGGGTCTCCCTCATCTACACCTTCACTGGTCCCCACCAACCCTGACCCCATCAAGAGGCCAGAGCAGCCTCCCCAGCACCCTTCCACCAGTCCGCTCCACTGCTCAAAAGGTTTCAAAGTTCCCCACTCTCTACCCATCACTGAGTCCCTTCTCAGGTGCCCATGGTTCTAAGGACCGGGTCCACCCCCTCAGCGTGCACCGCCACCACAGCCCCCACAGGCCCTACCCTCCTAGGGTGCTATCCCCTGGAACCCTGAGTCAGACTCCCTGAAGCCCTCTCAGGTTCCTCAGCAGCTCAACGACCCCACCCCTACAGCTCACACACACTCTCCACGGCCTTCATCAGCTGCCATAATTAAGCAGTGAACACATGTGCCTGGGACCGTTCACCAGAATCTGATGGTCCCTAACTGGAGAGTAAGCCCTTGAGGAGAGAGAAAGTAGTACACATTTTCCGTATGCTCTCAGAGAAGCTGAGGTCATTGGAGGCCTTGATGTCAAAAAACAGGGCTTTGTAACCTCCCCACGGCCCACCTTGTACCTCTCTTCTTCTTCTTTGTTAAAGATTTGAGAGCACGTGCAAGCGGGTGCAGGGGGAGGAACAGAGGGAGAGGGACAGAGTCCGCACTGAGAGTGGAGCCCAGTGCAGGGCTCAGTCCCACGACCCTGAGATCATGACCTGAGCTGAAGCCAAGAACCACGTGCTTAACCCACTGAGCCATATCGGAGCCCCCCCCACCCCCGCCGCCGCCCTCCTCTTTAGATGGAACATAACCTTGAATGTAAGGATCCATGGGAGCCAGTTGGATTGACTTAAAGACAACTTCTCTTGTGGCTCAGAGATGCAGCCTGTTAGTGGTTACAGAGGATGAGCTGAGGCTCAAACTTAATGAGTTAAAACTGCACAGGGGGGCGCCTGGGTAGCTCAGTGGGTTAAGCCTCTGCCTTCGGCTCAGGTCATGATCTCAGGGTCCTGGGATCGAGCCCCGCATCAGGCTCTCTGCTCAGCAGGGAGTCTGCTTCCCCTTCCTCTCTGCCTACTTGTAATCTCTGTTTCTCTCTGTCAAATAAATAAATAAAATCTTAAAATAAAACAAAAAACTGACGGGACAGAAGGGAAAGGAGGTCCAGCCTTGAGTAACGGTGCCTGGGGCACTCGGGAGCCCCGGAGAAAGGCCAGCAGGGGCCGCCATGGCATATGGAAATGACAGATAAAAACATGCCTTTGTTGGGTGTTTTCGACCTGCTGGTTCTGCTGGGCATCTCAGCTACGTTAGTGCTAATCCTCATAGCATCCCAAACGTCCCAAGCTACAGAGGCGAACACAGACGCCCGTAGCTCCCTTCCCCAGATACCTCCCTGCATCAGAGAGAGAGAAGCAGAGAGGTGTGTCAGGAGACAGGGCTTCAAAGGCAGTGCTCCGGACACACAAACCCCACTGACACGGGCAGATGAAAGGCAGGCGCTGTACCAGCTTGTCCAGCTGAGCTCACATTCACGCTGTTGAACATTCTCATGGCAATTTTACAAGACACTTTTTTTTTTTTACAAGGTATGCTCGAAATTAACATGCCAGGTTCAAATGATTATGTTTACATTTTCCGTAAGAAATATCCCGCCTCACCGGTCTCCTCAGGAGCATGAAGCTGTTAAGGATAATTTCTTAAGTGTTAATTAGTTTCAGGAGTCCTCTTCATGCCATCCTAGACAAGGAAACTTCCGGGGCTGGGGGTCAGGGAGCTGACTGCACCTTCACTGGTCCCACAGTGGGGTCAATCAAAGGCCTTGGCCAAAAGCCCAAAAGGAGAGGGGGCCCTCGAGGGATGAGGGCCTTTACGATCAGCTGCCGTCCCTATCAGGATCCAGGCAAAAGCTTACTGGCCTCACCAAGAAATCGATGTAAGAAACAGAAGCAAATATCTGTTCACAGTATTTCTGCTGGTTCCAACCAGACCTTCCAAAGAACTCCAGCTCTTTCTCCCTTGTGTCTTGGGATCTGAAGGCTAGAAAGTTCATGAGAATTGCCCCCGGCCTGCCCTGTGATTCAGGAGAGCGAGAGCAAGCAGGTGCAGAGGTGGCCCAAGACTCCACCCAGGTCCTCCACATCAGGCCAGGCCCAGACCACAACACCGCGGAGCCCAGCTGGACTGCCTGCCCTCAGTCAGGCACCCGGCACCACCAGGGTGTCCCACTATCAGCAACTGGTGGCGATGAATGATTCACTAAATCCTATGTTCAGGGAACTCAGGGAACAAGGCCTCCCTCCACAGGGATGGGGCAGCCTTGCCACAGGGCTGGACTCGCAAATAGCCTTTCCAAGAGTTTTAAGATTTTTGTTCACCTCAGTGTGCAAAAAGCCTGATGAGAGAAAGATTTTATTTTTTTAAGATTTAGTTATTTTTATTTGAGAGAGAAAGTGGGTGAGCAGGAGGGAGAGGGAGAGCCAATCTCAAGCAGACTCTGTGCTGAGTGCAGAACCTGATGTGGGGCTCGATCTCACCCCCCTGAGATCATGACCTGAGCCGAAACCAAGAGTTGGATGCTCAACTGACTGAGCCAGCCAGGTGCCCTGAAAGAATGATTTTAAAGATAATTTCATTGCTTTCAAGTTCTACATAGTAGGGACTAGCACGATAAAATGTTTCTGCTGGCAGAGCTATAATGAAAAGATGACGATGAATTTGTTGTAAAAGAGTCCTTCCAAGTGAATGAGAAGGGGAGGTGGGCGGGGGTTTACCCTCCTAAGAAGTCTTCTGTTTGAGGTCTTCCTATGTGCCAGGCACTGGGCCATTTCCAGGAATTCAAAGATGACCAAGATACCATCTTTCCCATCCCCAGCCACTGGGAGAAACAGTATGGGGGCCATGTGCTAACAGAGCTACAGTCTCACGGGACCCCCTGGCATGCACAATCCAGGCCATCAGAGAAGGTGAAATTGTAGCTAGTGCTTCACAAAGTTTTCCAGAGGGCAAATTGGTAACATAGTTGTTTTAAGCAAAGGGGATTCCACCTGCCAAGGCAAAGAGACCTCAATGTGTACAGCCTGTTTGAAAAAGAGCTGAAGGAGTGGTTGGAAACATGAAACTTCTGAGACAATGGCACATGGCAGTCCTGAGAGCCCAGGAAATGATTTCCAAATTAAAAATAATAAAAAGGAATCATGGGGAAACACATCTAAAACGTTCAAGGTGTAAAGGGGGAATAACCACGTATATACTAAGTGTCGTCTCAACTAAAGAAGTGAGAAAGTGGATTCTCAAAATACCCCAAAAAGCATGAAACCAAATACAGAAAAATACCTAACAAACTATATATAATGTAAGACCTAACACCAGTGACCAAGTGCCTGTTCTCCATTAGGAATTCTGACTGGTAAACATCCTAACAGACTTAAAATTGCCCAAGGCAACACCTGTAAGAATGATAATTAAAGTGTTACCACATATTTCAATAGCGCACTGGGAAGTAAATCTTGCTTTATTTTTCCAAACCCATTAGTAGGGTTTTTTTTTTTAACCCTCTAATCGCGAAAGAAATATTTTAGAACTTTTTATTAAAGTCCTGTAGAAACATCTTCAATCCTGAATTGTGAAACGTACGCTAGATACAACAATTCTGCCAAAATTGTTTCCATCACTTAGGAAGGCCCTAATTGTAGCTCATTCTTAAAGGAGTCAGCGGACACCATTCGGCAATCTTAGTCCAAAACCAGATCCCAGTGGTTTCTAGAGAAGCCTGCAGTCCCCACATTTTCCTGCAATCGGTTCCCAGGAACCAAGCCAGAAGGCGAAATATAAGGGATGGGGGATGATGGGGGTGGTGTCCGGAGGGAGGAGGCGATTGCTATCTCCATCCTTGGGGCCACAGCTGCTTAAATCAGCCACCAAACAGGCTGAATTTCCTTTCTGACCACTAGGTGTCGCCTACGCATTAGTGAGGTGGGCAAAACGCACATGGGACACTTCAAAGGCACTGGTAGAAATGGACAACTGGTAGAATGACTCGGGAAAGCATAATGAAAAGATCCTTGAAGTCAAAGGTGAACTACAGCGGTTTAGCACCGTTTGCTGAAAAAAGATAAAATCGTACCACTGAGCTTTAATGAGCCAAATGCATCTTGTCAAGCATTTTAACAAAATTAAGTTTTATTGTAGAACATTAAGCCCCTACTCTAGGTCAGGCTTTATATCCATCACATATAAATGACAAGGGCAGTCCAGTATCTAGTGTGCCCTATATTTCCGGCACTATCCAAACAACACCCGTGTTTAAGAATGTCCCATCCAAAAGAGCAGTAACAAGCTGAAGTTTGAGGGACTGAGTACATGTCAGCCTCTGTTCTAAGTCCTTGACGCAGGTCACTTAACTTTTATAAAAAATGAAGTAAGTAGGTTCTACTAAAATGACCGTTTCACAGACAAGGAAACTGAGACACAGGAAAATTAAGGAATTGGCCTGGGATCTTAGCTACTGAGGAGCTGAGATTTCATGCAGGCTCACTGGCTCCCCTGCTCCCTACAGCCTCATACAATGACCACAGCTCAGGTACAAGACAAAACAAATCACCACTGTTAACCAGCATGGTAGTGGTTACGAACTCAAAAGGAGTAAGGGGAGAGTTAGGTCTACAGAAGTGACAGTAATCTGGAAAGCTTCATGAAAGAAGTGGACTCTGAGTTAGAAATGAAAAGACATCATCTCAGATCTATCAAAACCACAGAAAGGTATTAGGGGAAATTAATTCCACCTTTAGATAGCTAACACCCATGGGGCGCCTGGGTGGCTCAGTTGGTTAAGTGTCTGCCTTCGGCTCAAATCATGATCCCGGGGTCCTGGGATCAAGCCCCATGTTGGGCTCCCTGCTCCGTGGGGAGTCTGCTTCTCCCTCTCCCTACACCACCCCCCCCACATGCTCACAAGCTCTTTAGATTGCTACCATCCTGTCCCTACTTTAGAGATCTAAAACCTAGAGGTTTCTAAAAATAAAAAACTCCATCCCCCCAATTTTTCTGACTTTAGGTTTCCATATATATTAGAAAATGTTTTTATGTTGTTGTTTAATGAGAAAAGGAGAAAACCTCCCCAATTATTTTAAGTGTCTACATTTCTGTTGAGACTCATAAAAAACTTAAATAACTTGTTCAGGGCCAAACACCTAACTGGCAGCAAAGGAGAAACCAGGACCAGGTGACTCTGCTGTGCTCTAAAGCCCCTCCCACTCTTCAGTATGGGGAGGAGGGGGGATAGCAGAGCAATAAAAAAGGAAAAACATTCCAGACCATGAACACAGCAGGAACAAAACCACCAAGAGGGGAATGGCACTGTTCATTAACCACAGAGCTGAAGCGTGGGTGCTGGGGAGTGCTGGGAATTAACATAGGATCCCTACAGCAGAGTCTATGAGGAGCCCTGCACTTGATTCTTGAACTACAATGCAGCACCACAAAAGGCACATGCAGAAGATTTGAGCTTGGCCAATCCATCAAACCAGGAAGAGAGCCCAGGAGTCAAAGTGGCCAAAGCAGCTCAGAGGCCCCCTGAGCATCTCCTCAGAGAGATGATGCAGGCCTGGCCTGGACCAGAGTGGAGCCAGAATCAGGAGCAAATCTGAATGATTTCAAGGACTCAGTGAGGCAGAAAGGAAACAGTCAATTAACCAGTCTCCCCAGAAAAGAATGGGTTGTTGAACTAAAATTTAACTAGACATTCCATCCCGATCTGACATCCGTTGTTGGAAATCTTACTGAGGTGCATGTTAGAAAGCAAATCCCAAATCTATCTCCCAACCATGTAAAGCGATGATATCAAATGAATTTCCTGTAACCAAACGATACCACATTGCCACCTAACATATGCCGTTTACTCATTATCCACAGAAATCAGACAACAGAGCAAAGGAACGCTGAACAGAGGCTCTTCCTCTGTCACTGGTCTCTTTGTTCATTTGTTTTCATGGCCCTCTGTGCTTCTCTTTCAAATCCTGCGTGTGTGAGCTTGTATATTATCCCACAATTACGAGACCCAGGAAAAAAAGAGGCAGAGAATAAATTCAAGACAACACAGATAAATCTGAGCCCATCTGATGATTTTACAATCTAAATAAAGCTAATGATTTAGAGACCTGTTTGCCAGGTGGCTTATGGACCTCACACCTTGGCTTTCTCTAGGCTTCCTACTTTTTTCCAGGAAGTTATTAAAAGTCACTCAGATACTTCAAATTTGGGGAAAACGGTTGTGCAGAAACTCATCTCTCCCTAATTACCATCAGACTTCTGTTCCTTAACTATTAACTAGAGCTATTAACTAAAATTTGCCTAACCCAAATTGGTGCTATCTCATTTACTTAGTCAAATATGTATTTCCAATAATCAGTTTGAGAGAGACAAACCACGCACTGACTGTATTTTTACAGGAGAGGACAAGCTGAAAGTATGCATCCAAAATATCTCAGGAAAATTTAAAAGTTCTGCTCTATAAAACATTTATGCTTTAAGACTGTCAAAATATATTTGTGCTTCCATGTCAAGAGTAATTTAAACAGTAGTATGCATACACCTGAATTACCAAACTGACAAATAATCCCAAAGCCGGTTTAAAGAAAGTTAGTGCCAGGTTAAAATGATAGTAGGCATACAGAGTATACAAGACAGAAACAATAACATATTTAAAACTGTCAGAATCTGAATGGATGGATGGAAACACACGCACACACACAATTTTGAACAGCATTTTTATTATATAATTATTACTGAAGTAGATGCCTGTCTTGTTAAGGGGGCTAAGAGAGTGAGGAGTGAGATAAAAGAATAAAGTTTCGAGGCACCTGGGTGGCTTAGTGGGTTAAGCCGCTGCCTTCAGCTCAGGTCATGATCTCAGGGTCCTGGGATGGAGCCCGCATTGGGCTCTCTGCTCAGCAGGGGGCCTGTTTCTCCCTCCCCCCTGCCTTCCTCTCTGCCTACTTGTGCTCTCTCTGTCAAATAAATAAATAAAATCTTAAAAAATAATAATAATAATAATAAAGTCTCAACCATCCCCCCCCACCCCTGCCCACCACCAAGAACCTTCTGGACCAGGAATAGAATACTTCTAAAGTCTTTAAATATATAAATATATATATATATATATTTTAAATCCAGACTATTATAATGTAAGCAATTTAAGAAAAGCATGGCTCTCAGAGCAGTATTTGGTGGCACCAGTCACATGCATCCCCATGAGGCTAAGCCACCAAACTATTTCAAATAAGAAAGTATGAGCACCAAGACCATCAGCCACCCTACGCGGGCAAAGTCACTCAGCTCCACAGATGTATCCACAGCAACTTACACAGTAAGCCAGCACCAGCACTACCCAAAGAGAGGATAAAGAGAATAAAGTCAGTCCCCACGTCCCTACTTACTTTTCCCAGGCATAAATAACAGCAACAGTACACTTTAAAAGTTACTATAATCATAGGCATCCATCCCTCATCATAAAAGAAAACTACTTTGTTATGTTCCAGTAAGATCCGAATAGCAACCTGTAAGTTAAAAAATTCTTTTAGTCAGGGCAAAAAAAAAAAAAAGAAAATGAAAGCCTTGCTTACTAGTTTCTTCAGGGTTCTAAATAAACATAGCGAGTGATTTCTATGGTTTGACTCTACCTTGAAAAGCGTATGTAAAATATTTTATGGTATCAGAATGAATTTCTAAACTTAAAGACCTGAGTCCCATAAGTGTTGTATGTTTTTACTGAAAAAGCTGAGGGAGGGGAATAAAAACTATTTCTCAATTCAAGAAATAATCAATATTTCCTTAAGATTTTGAAATGAATCAATTTCATAAGCCATAAGTGAAATTGGCATAACTGGAAAACAAAAAAGTAAGGAAATCTTCAAAACTGATAGCTGGGATTTCACAACATGAGTAAAACGGATGCTTTCAAAGTTGAAAACAATCTAGTCTTCGGAAGTTCAAAAGTCTCAGAATCAAAGATATTGTTACTATTTTGAGTCCAGAAAAGGCCATCGCAATTTAACAAAAGAAACAAACTTCATCTTGCCAAGGGAATATGCATCTATCGCCATAACAACTTAACTTGTTTTTCAAGATCCTTTGTTTACTAATCATTTTATACCAAACCTATACCCTTTTCTCAGAACAAATCAGTTTTTTACCAGTCCTTGGAGGTGGGAGGGGGAGGGTAACACATATCTCAGAGTTTTAATCTTTCCAAATACTGAAAATTAGTTATGCTCCCCAAATGTCAACAAGTCTCAATGTGCACAAACATCAGGACTGTTGCACGTACCACACCCCGCCCACCTCAAGTTTAAGCCAGATTATATCTTTACAAGTAACAGGAAAACCTCCTCTTGATAATCTGAGGCCAAACACCATATTTTCAAGGGTTGGTGGCGGCGGGGGTGGGGGGCGGTCAGAGGGCTTCATTCATTATTCACTTTGTTGTTTTTAGGGTGTTCAAAATTTTCCTGCCGAACATCTCAGAGAAATCTAGAAACAATATCCCAAGAGTGTGCGCAACCATTATTTATTTAGCACAATCGAGAGGAGGGCATCTCTTGGACTCAGATAGCACCGGTCACAGGTCGGCTAAGAAAAGCTATTCAAAACAAGTTGGCCGGCAGGCACAGACGCCCCTTCGTGGATTTTTTTTTTTAATAAGTTTTGAAAACAAATCGCAATAAATCACAACCCAGAAAGAAACATGGCTTCTACTTTTTAGGATTAAAAAATTTTTTTTTCAAGATTTAATTGCCTCCTCGATCTTCTTCTCACCCCTTCACACCCTTAAAAACAGCGAGTTCTTTTAAATCATAAAGCCTTACAATTTAGAAAGTGTCCTGATAATTTCCAGAAAGCTAAGCAATGTGTAAATCCAAAGCGGTTTTGAAATAAGTTTCATCTTCCTTACAACTCAAAACGTGCTGTGCAACATTCATGTACACACCTGTAACTCCTAAAGTTTTGGCAAAAGGTGAAGGCAACACTCCATACTTTTAATCACAATTGTCATAACCAATGTTCTGGAAAAGCAGAGAGGCTGAGCAAAGATGGGTGAATGTGTCCTGTGTCATGGCCCGCTGTGCCACTGCAGTAGGGGGTAGTACGGTAAGGTGGCAAAAATGGTACAATACAGGCCTTGAGAAGATGCAGCAACACTGGTTAACTTCCTATTTGAAGCCTATAGAAATGTTTTTAAAGAGCCTTTAAAATGCTGTTTGCTGTCCATTTGATTTGAAAACAGCCTATCCTGTGTCGTGTCTAAAAAAGATCTGAATATCCAAAGCAACTTTGTTTCATGCAGGAGCTTATAAAATGCCCCAAGGACAAAAGCAAAGTCCTCTTTACTTAACACACTGCCTAGCACAGGGTCCAGCTTTCATACATAAGGTGCCCAATAAGTGCTGGCTGGATTCAGCTGCTTCTCGCAGCACACTCTCACGAAACAAATGAAGCCAGACTTAAAAGGAAGCTACTGTCCCTTGGGGTCTCCCCTTGGCAAAACTCTAAGGCAACAAGTGAAAATGATACAGCTGATTTTCATTAGGGCCCTGATCTTGCAACAATAAGGACAGGAAACATTTTTATTAGTAAACTAAGCCTTAGACAAAGACCAAAAACAAATGTAAACAACAATTATTCTCTATGCCTTTTCCTGTTAAAAGGCCAAGGTAAACCTGGAAAAAGGCATAACAGTTAAAAAACAAAAATGCCTCTGCTATATTTGTAAACCTTTTGTTCCATGAGAAATCTGAAATTTAAAAAAAATTGCTGTATGCCTGCAACCACCGCTATCTCTTACAAAGATGGTGTTTCTGCTCAGATTCTAGAGCTCTTTAAAAAAAAAATAAAATGAGCATCAAAGAAAAAAACCACCACATTCATCCTCAGTCTTTACCACCAGAGTAATCTGGGATGTCCAAAAAAGAAAGTGGAAAGTCTTTCCCACCTTAAAACATACATTATTTCTTTGTTAGAAAACACATGTAAGAAAACTGGAAATAACAAAAACCCATCCAGACTCGGCTCCTAAACTTTGATCTTGGAAAAACCAACTTCACTTCAG
Source organism: Lontra canadensis (assembly GCF_010015895.1). Lineage (NCBI taxonomy): Eukaryota > Metazoa > Chordata > Mammalia > Carnivora > Mustelidae > Lontra > Lontra canadensis. Next base: position 6,139,067 of record NW_022631083.1, on the reverse strand, counting down.
ATGCAGTGAAGGATTTTACTGTCACAAATCTGACTTTCACTAGCATTGGTGTTTTTGTTTTTTGTTGTTGTTGTTTTAATCCAGCCCCTAATCCTTAATTTGAGCTATGTGGAACCAAGATTTTTTTTTCCCCCTTGTCCTTTTCTCCTGTGACGTTGAATCCCTGCTGCTCAACACAGAACCTCAACCTTGAATTTGTTGTACGGCTTGCTTATAGGCATGGATCTGAAGAACTCCACAAATAAAAAAGAGACAGACACCAACCTGCCGGACAAATTTACTAATTTTAATCTAATCTCTACGTTCAAAGGAACAGAATGCATTCTTGTCAACCTTCACATAGCTCTTACCAAAAAACACAACAGATTTACTGGGATGTAATTCACATGCCATAGAAGTCACTAATTTAAAGCGTACAATTCAATGGTTTTTAGTACCTTCGGAGTCTTACGGCCATCACCACAATCTAATTTTAGAACATTTTCATCACCCCCAAAAGAAACCCCATACCCATTAACAGTCACTCCCTGTTCCCTCCTCCCCACTCCCCTTCACAACCACTAATCTGCTTTCAGTCTCTACGGATTTGCTTATTCTGGACCTCATATAAATGTAATCATACAATATGTGGTCTTTTGTGACTGACTCCTTTCACTCAGAACTTTGTTTTTAAGGTTCTTCCAGTCAACATTAGCATACTTCTTACGGATGGATTTTTCTAATCCTTCTGACAAATCAAACATATAACCTTTTAAGCTTCAAATCCTGACCCACACCCCATCCCTCCTCAAAAGTACCATTTACTTGCTAGTTCCCTCTAGAGAGTCTAAACTATAATTTGCTATTTAGGTTCTTTCCCAACTTCTTATTCTGGGCTCTTCCTCTGGTAATAAAACGCCAACTTCTTTAAACACCAACCTTTCACATACCTATATTTCTCTGACAATAGGACATGGCTGTGCCTGGGGCAGAAAGATGACTGAGTCCTTTTAAGGAGATGGCTACAGTATGTTTGTAGTGCTATGGGTTTTGAAAAAGAAGAGGAAGGAAAAACCCTCAGATGATCTATCACTCATAACTTCCATAAGCCCCTTATTTAGATGCTCTGTTCACATACTGATACAAACACATGTGAAGGAGTTCATCTGCCTCAACAGCTTCTAAATAGTCTAAGATTTAAAAGAAAATCACCCTACTGCTGTAGGTTTCAGTATTCAAAGAGTAAACACTAATCCTTAAATATGCCAACACAAGAGGAACCAACCCATCCCAATTTTTATCGCTATACTAAAGAGCCAAAAGAATTACCCATCTCTGATTGGATTCAGTAGTTTATTTCTATCAGAATTAAGTTTTCTAGCACTTTTCTAACAAAGAAAAAACACATGTTAACACTGAGGTTTATCGTTTTCTCCTGAAAACTTCAGAGCTGTGGGAAGGAGCGGACAGGGAGTGAGGACTTCCACAAACCAAATCAGGAGTCAGGGTGCCTTCTGGCCATCCGTCAGTTTTTCAGGAACCAACAATTTTGGAGGGATCCCTGAGAAAAACTTTGGTCTCTCGGTATCATGAAAAATGTCCCTTCTCCTCCTGTTTTCTCAAGAAAGAGCTGCCTTTCAGAAAGAGTATTTTTCATGAAGATCGCTCCAAACAACAAGCCATCCTATTTTAAAATACCCGACTCCTTCCTCAAGAAGCAAGGCCATCACCGCCGCGGTGAATTTCAGAACTTACTAACGTTAAATAATAAAACTAGAGGCATAACACACTTCAGTAGCATGCCATAAAAAATGGATTGGCTCTCCTGTGTCTTCTAAACTGCATTTTAACTTTTAGAGGCTAGGAAACCCTCTTCTGTCGTCCCCCCTCCCTCCCCATACCATCTGTAATCCTTAGAAGGGAGCCGAAAACCTTTCGTCCAATCCAGTGAGCTGGAAGTTTGGAAAACAAAGAGCAGGAGAGCTCAGATTTGTGGAAGGTCCGGCCTCAATCTGCGACTTACTCCGTGTAGTAAACACTAATTCTTTAAAAATCTGCTCTTACTCCATCATGAACTCATTTCTTACAAGACACTTAAGAAGGGTTTGTTTACACAGTCTTTCCGAATCGCCCCTGTGATGGGGCCAGACCGCCCCCCCCGCGCCGCCTCCCGATTCTCCCCCCGACTCCTCAAGGCTCAGTCGTGATATTTTTTTTCAAAGTTAATTGGCACCACCTGCATACCCTCGGCAAACATTACTCACCAACACGCCCTCACCGTTCCCAGCCCCAGTTCTCCGACTGCATTTAAACTTTAATCGTGTTCAAATTACCCTACCATCGTGAATGTGCCAGTAAAGCATGCTTCGGTTTTTTGAGGATGTGAACCCCCTCCCTCGCCTCCCTCCATACACCGTGGGGCCCTAAATCCTCCCGCCCGCCCCCCTAGCGCTTCCCTACCCCTACCCGACGCTACCAAAACAAAAGCTATCAGATTGCAAGCGATAGCGAGCGCGGAGCGATATTGCTTATTAACTTTGTACAAAGGGAGTGCGGGATGTGGGGAAGGTAGAGTCACACAACTCCGGCCACAAACCCAAGGCCAGGGCTCTGCGCTCGCAAAACAAAACACCCTCCCGCCCACCGCCCCCGCTGCCGCAGACCCTGGCGCTCCTCAAACCGCGGCGCACGACACCTCTCGCCAGGGCCAGGCGCCTAGGTGTCCCTGAGCGGCCGTGTGGCGACAGCTAGCGCCCGCGTTGCGAGCACGTGTGTGGACATGCACGTCGACTCGGACCACACACCTACTCCTGCACAGTCGGACGCTGCCCGACCACCCCCTAGCCCCGCCAGGAGGAGAGGCATCTACAGGCGGATTGCAACTGGGTTGAAGAAAGTCCCAGAACCCTCTAAACTAGTGGCCCAGACGCGTTCCCGGGAAAAGCCTGACTGATGTAGAGCCCCCGACCTTGCAGTTTTCCAGGGGCGGGGGCTGCTAAACTGGAAGGCTCCCCTAACCCCAGAGCAGAGCAGCCGCGGGAAGCCCAAGCTGGGGGGCGGAGGGGGCCAGGTAACCCGCCGAAGATCGGGCGAAAGTGACGGGAAGGGAAAGGCCAGGATCCCTAAACGCCCGAGGGGCCAAGCGCGCTGCCGACACGAGGCCGCGCCGGGAGGTTTGGAAACGTGTCCTGAGGCTACGGGGCCTCTCCCCGGGCTCCTCACCCTGGAACGCCACGGCCGGTGGGCTCCCCGATCCCCGCCCCCCGGGCACCGTATCTGCCCCAGCAGCCCCAGGGCCCCGCGCGGCCGCGGGAGCTGTCACCGCCGTCTGCGCGCCGCGCGGGGGCCAGCTTTCTGTGCGGAGTGGCCCGCGCGCCGTGAGGGGGGTGAGGTGTGGGTGGCGGGGCCCGGCCCGGCGCTAACTTCCCCGACGGATCCCAGAGCGGGCACGGCCGCGGGGGAACGAGCGCTGCCCGAGACAACCGGCCCGCGGGGCAGGACTCTCGGGACAGCGAAAGAGAAAGCCCCCGGGGCCCTTCCCGCACGAGGGTGAGCCGAGCCGGGGCGCCGGGGCCGCTCCACCTTCCGGCCGAGCCCCTCCGCACCCCGCCCCGCCGCTCCCGAGCCTGGGGGCCCGACAGCTGCGGCGATGGCAACTCGGGTTTCGCAAACAGGGCGCAGCCCCTCGGAGGAAAAGTTCCCGCAGTGGCCGCGGGCGGCGGGCACATACTCACTTTCTCCACTCGTCGGCCAGAGCGAGAGCGCGGCGGAGAAAAACAGGAGCCCCCACAGCGAGGTCGGGGACCCTCCTCCGGAGCCAGACTTCATTCCTTTTATTTGGGACGAAATTCCCTTCTCTCAAAAAAAAAAAAAAAAAAAAAAAAAAAAGGAAAAAGGAAAAAGGGGGGGAAAAAAGGAAACAAGAAAGAAAAAGAAAACGGGAAAGAAAAAGTCTCAAACTGAGTCTTCGCCGCCTCCGAAAACAGGGCGACGGAAACAATACTCCAAAGGCGGCGCCGGCCGGGGACCCTCCGGGTGCGCGGGGCAGGCGGGCGGCGGCGCGGGGCGGCCCCTCAGCGCCGGCAGCCTCGGCCCAGGGCTCGGCGGAGTCGGGAACCCGAGGCGCGCCGGGGCGGGCTGTCGGCGTCGTCGGCCTCCATTTTCAAACCCAGAGAGGCAGGAGGGGGGGAAAACTGCACAGAAAGGGGGCAAAGCCCAAATTCGTCTCGGCGAAGAAAAACAAACGCGACCCCAGGCAGAGGGGGAGGCTGTCCGACACCCGAGCCTCCGCGGCTGGAGGGCGCGACGCAGTTCGCAAGATTGCCCCGAAGTCCGGGTCTCGGGCGAGGCCGGCCAGGGGCAGAAATGCGGAGTAAAAATGAATGAGCGGCTCCCCCTCCTCCTCCTCCGGGCTCCGCTCGCCGCCGCCTCCTCCCTCAGCAGCGCCGCCGCCGCCGCCGCCGCCGCCGCCGCCGCCGCCGCCGCCGCGAGCTCCTTCCCAAATCCAGAACACACACAAAGCGGCGGGCCGGCCGCGCCGCGCTCAGCACTCCCGCCGCGCCGCCCGGGCTCCGCGCCGGCCCCCGCCCGGCCCCCGCCCGCCGCCGCCGGCTCCGCGCGCGGGGGCTCCGGCTCGCTGAAGGTCAAAGCCGAGGCGCGCAACGCGCCGTGGAGCTCCCCTCGCGCGGGAGGGGCGTGGAGGGCCCGGGGAGCGGGGCCGAGGGTCTGCAAGCGCCGGGCACGGGCGCGCCGGGGGCAGGCTCGCTGGCGGCGTCCCTCTCGCTCGCTCGCCTCTCTTGAGTTCGCCTGGTGCGCTCGCTCCTCCTCGGGTTTTTTTCCCCCTTTTTTTTTTTTTTTTTTTTTTTCCGCTCAGCAGAGTTAATGCTGGTAAACAAGAGCCTCAGCCTCGCCGCGCCGCTGCCGCCGCCGCTGCCACACACTGGGGGCTCGCGCGCGCGCGAGCTCTCGGAGCCGCGCACACGCGCCCGCGCGCACACTGGAGCGGCCACAGCCGCAGCCGCGGCGCGCCGAGGGCCCGGCCCAGGCCGGCGCGCGCCAAGAGACGGAGCCCGGGATTCCAGGGACGTGCGGAGCGGAGCCCGGGCGTGGGGTGCGAGGCTGCGAGGCACCGCCCCCGCCCCCCGCCCGCGCCGGTACACGCGCGCGCGCGCCCACACGCTCTCGCCCCCACCCGCACTGCGCCGGCCACCCTGCACGCGCCCTCCCCTCCCGCAAGACTCCAAAAACAATGCCCCCGGCGCCGGCCCGGGGCTCGGCGGAGGGGCAGGCTGGGGAGGAGAGGGGAGGAGAGGGGAAGAGCGGGGAGGGGGGGTGAGGGCGGAGGGGGCGGGGTGAGCGGGCAGTGCGGGGCCGGAGAGGTTCATTGAAAAACAACAGCAAGGCTGGAAAGCGCGTTTCCTCGGTTCTTGAAAAGCTTCATTGTTTCTTGCAGCTGTTGCAAAATAAATAAATAAGTGCGTGCATGCGGCATTTTTTTCTCAGCGTGCTGGAAAACCCGAATGTGGCGGGAGGGGCACACCTGGGAGAAAGGAGACCCCCAAGCTACTAAGGCAGGCACTTTCACGCAAGGCTGGGACGGCCGCGGCCTCGCGACCAGGGAGCCCGGAGTTCTGGGGCTTGCGGGGAGCTGAAGGGGAAGGGCGCGGCCCGCGTGGCTTGGCTCAGGGGCGCGAGGGGGAGACCGCCCGCCGCCCGCCGAGGGCCCCGAGCCGGGGAAGGGGGGCCCAGACAGGCTGCCCCGCGTGCCCAGGGCGCGTCCCCGCGGCGGCCGCCAGGGGGCGCGGCTGGCGCCGGGGAAGGCCGGCCGACGGAGTGTCGCCTCCCTCCGGGAGAGGAAATGTGGGGGCCCGGGCAGGGGGCTTGCCAGGCTGGGTCGCTCTGACCGGGCCTCCACGACCCGAGGCCCGCCCTGGGCGCTCCTCGCGGCCTCACGAGGCTCGGTGCCCCACCACGTGGGCGGCTGCGGGGAGCGGCCGAAGCGCGTGCACTGTGCTGGGCTGCGGGGCACGGGAGGCTGGGGCTGGGGGGTGAGGGGGGGCGTGTCCGAAAGGCTCCTAAGGATTGGGTGGGGGGCCGGGGCCCGGTCTCGTACGGGTCTGCAGGCTGGTATCTGCATCCCTGAACGTGCCGCACACACCCGCGACCAGTGGTCACTGCGGAAACCCATCCGCACCTGCCCGGTGTCCTCCCGAGCACGTCTCTCTAGTTTCGTTTGCTACGTAAGTGACTAGAAACCAGCACCAATTCCAAGTCTCCTTGGTGGTTTTCTTGAATGTGACCGAGGAGCGGTTTCCCCAAAGCGAGACTGCCCTAGGACTGCCATCTAATGAGTAAATGCTGCGGAGACCAGGTTCTCAAAGAAGAAACAGCCCAGCAATGGCTGGAGAAAGGAGTTTTAAATACGTGGACTTTTAAAAATAGTGATTGGACCACGTGTCGTCTGTAATGTGGTCCGGTTTCATGACTCAGGCTAATTGATGTCAATAATAAATAAAAAAGAAGATAGCTAATAAAAGAGTTGTGAATGTCTAGATCGAGTGCAAGTGTTTGTCTCATAAACAATCAGGCTGTCTGGTAAGAGGGGAACTGATCTAAAGGAAAGGTAGGTTTCTTTTTTTACTCTAATTGTAAAAGATTTCCGCGTTACATTATGCATCCCACCGTTCGTAAATAATTTTTTTATTTAAGAACTGAAAACAAGTCAGAAGCTATCACGATGGAAACCCAGCCCTTTCCCTCCCTATATTTATTTCCTAGATCATTTTTCCCCCTTGGAAATTTTTAGCTCAATTCAGTGAGTCAGTGTATAGAAGGGAAATAAATCTTTTTTTTTTTTTTCCTTTTTAGTTAAGAGAGTCATTCATATGGGATTTGTTTGTGTTTAACTGGAATTCAGCTTAATTTTCAAATACAATGTTCCAGTTGTAGATGTTTCTGGACATTAGCAAAGGAAGAAACATATTAGAATCTTTGAAAAGAAACTCAATTTAGCATGTATCATTTAAAAATAAGGTACTGTATGTGAATAATTAAAATTTAGGTTACTAATTTTTAAAATATTTCTTCAGAGAGTTCCCTGCATGAGCTTGATCTTGATGCCTACAGATCCCTTTTGCAGCTAAATGTAAAGGAATATCAAAATTACATTCTCATCATATTTAGTGTTCAGAATTTTTAATACATACTTGTAAATTAAGACAAAAGTTTAGAGCCGATTTTTAAAAGGTGAATGCTAATATAAGCAGCTTTACTACAGAATATATTCCAAGGTTAGTAATAAAAATGCCCATCAAGTTGTCCCTGAGAACATAAGGAGATTTATGGAATAAAGAGAAATGTATAGTTATTTATATTGTAGATTATTTTTAACCAAAATGATTTTTCATTTGTGAATTTTTTAAATGTTTGTGTTTTCCTAAACTAATAAGAAATAAATAAGATTAAGTTATTTTAGACAGTGAAGTTAGATGCTTACTATTATAGGGCTTAATATTGAAAAGAGAATGAAAATTTAGATCGCGTTTCAGCTCTAACTTGCTCACCTAGACAAACAAAGTGATTTGTGTTTTCTTCAAGGATTACATCCTGCATATCAAAGTCAAACTTATTTTTTCAACCTTGGAAATAAAATCATGTAGTAAAACATTAATTGGAGTCTTTGCTTTATAATAGCACCAACAATGCATTGCACATTTTGTTTTATGCAATTTTCCCCAGGTGTCTTATAAATTTCCCTTCATTTAGAAATGAAACTGGTTGCTCACTTTCACTTTTTAAAAACTGTTTACTTGAAAAGTTTTATTTCAAAATATTCAGCTCAATGTACCAGATGCCCCCAAAATGCAGTATGTACCAAGTCAAAATGTGAGAAACAGCACAGATGACAATTGATAAGTATTCTAAGTATACAATACTGTGTGGTACATTTCCAGAAAGGAAAGTCATTCAAAGCAAAAGTGAATAAACCACAGCCACACACACGGGCAAAACTTTGAAACACTATTTTTAATTAAAAAAAGAATGCAAGTTTTGAAAAAAGCACATGACACCATTTTGATAAAGCTCTTAAAAGGACAACAAAAAACATGCGGCAATTTTTTAAGTAGGATAATTACACAATAAAGTATTTTTGTTTTGTTTTACTTTTATTTTGGCAAGAGGATTAATAAAGAACACAAAATATAGGATCCTGGTTACCTCTGGGATGGAGTGGGGGAAACCTCATAGGCACATGCAAATGTTCTCAGAACTATGTTCATTCTCAGGTTGGGTGGTAAATTTGCAAATTTCCACTTTATAATTATGCTTTATAACTAACACATATTACACATATTTTTGTATGTATAAAATGCAAAAGAAGATGATAAAAATATGGGAGTCACAAAAGAGATCATCCCAGTTTTCCAATATGACTCTTTCAAATTCCAAGTTGTTTGTAAAAACAACTGAGAAGAATTAAAGAACCATTAAAATGATCTAGTTAATCAAGGTCTTATCCTTAAGTATATTTTTCAAAAGAATGTTTACCTATAACCTATCAGTGCAATTCAGGACAAAAACAAGTCATGAAATAAAAAATGTAAAAGAACTCACAGGTAACTAGGTTTATTAATTAAGAGTACATTTGTGCAATACATAAACTGTCCGGCAGTTTCCTGTAGGGTTAAACACACACCTAACTTATGATCCAGCAATTCTACCCCTAGCTATTGAACCAAGAGATGTGAAAATAGATCCTCAAAAGACCTCTATGGCAATGGTGGTGGCTACTTTATTCATAATAGCAACAAACTGGAAACAACCCAAATGTACATCAAAGGAGAATGGATAAACATATCATGATACATCCATTCAATCCAATATTGCTTAACAATTAAAAGGAACAAATTCTTAATACATACAAAAACATGGATGAGCTTCAAAAGCATAATCATAAGCCAGGCACAGAAGACTACCTACTGCACTAGTTCAGATGAAGTTCAACTGATCTATGAGATAAAAAATCAGAATCATAGTTGCCTTCAGTGGGAGGCAGCAGGGTTGCAGATGATAAGGAAGATACATAAAGAACTTTGGAAGGTTCTGGCAATGCCATGTGTCTTGATTGGGATATTGGCCATGACAGAGCATGCGTTCATCAAAAAGACACCAAACTATAACCTTAAGATGGTTGCATTTCATTGTGTGCAATTATATCAGAATTTTAAAAGTTTTAAGGAGTATATTGTACAATTTAGAAATTTTGTAGCTGTTCTAAAAAAATTTTGCACAATGATTTCCATTTTTGCTATTATGTGAGTTAGCAGAGATGCTCATCTCCAGCCTTCATGCCCACAGCTGTCTCTACAGAAATACACTTTTCAGAGGTCCATCTGTGTAAGGTCCCTATGTAGGCAAAAAAAGGGTCTCCACAAAGCAATTCAGGGGCAGGAAAGATACTAGTGATCTCTACTTGCTTCTACTTGCCCTGCACGGCCAAGGCAATGTGAGTCCCAATCCCTTTGAAATCTGTCTACACTCAACTTGAGGTTTTCTATTTTAAATTTGCACAGATAGTCAGCTCACAGGGCCATAAATGCTACACTCCTCCATGATACTTTAAAAGCAATGTGGAGGTTTCGGAGAGAATTTGGGCAGAGACAGCTGGGACATCTTTTTCTGACAACGTCCAGAAACACATTTCGGTAAAATATCAATAAGGGAAGTTCCTACGCCAGGATTGATAGGCACCCTTGGAATCACCATAGATTCAAGGTAGGAGCTCGAAGGTTTCTGTCCCTGCACCAGCACCCCAAGCATACCCTTCTACAGACTGGCACTGACCTATCCCCAAGCTGACGGTAGACATGTTCAATTCCCCACGTGGTAGTCTCAGAAAAATGTTTTCCAGCAGCACCAGGAGCACTGTAATGGCCCCATCTTTTTCACCTGTCATTTGCTGTGGTTGGTCTCTGAAATGGATGCACCATCTTTACTCCTCCAGTTAATTAACACATACCAATAGTAAGACTTCGTGCCTGGCAGAGAACATAAAAGATGCTTCTTTGGTTTTGAAACGCATCATGGAAGTACCTGAAAAGTAGGACTAAATCAAAATTTCTGTTCCTTCTGATTAATGCCATGAGCTCTGAGATGTTTTATCAGTAGCACACCAGGAGGAGAAAAGCTTCTCTGTCTACCCGGCCCTACTCTCTAGTGCTCTGTGACTGTACCTATCGCTTAGCCTCTGTGTTTTCTCCTCTGTGAAATGATCATGTTGGAATAGATCTTTTGCTTCTGCAGTGCCATGATATCTCCCTTTGGCTTTTAATTGAGAGTATATCTTGGTATCACTCTACTTTAACTGCGTGGTATCTTATACTTTAACTTTGTGTCGCCTACCCTTGCTTTCTCTGCCAGACTCAGGGAATAATTGCTTCCTAATTTGTTTTATTAATGCATATTTTTCACACATTAGAGTTTCTTTCTTTCTTTTTGGGGGGTAAAGATTTTATTCATTTATTTATAAGAGGAGGGGGGAGCAGAGGGAGAGAGAATCTCAAGCAGACTCCATACACTGAGCACAGAGCCTGGTGCCAAGGATGTCAGGACCCTGAGATCATGACCTGAGCTGAAATCGAGAGTCCTCTGTTCTGAGCCATCCAGGTGCCCCCACACACGTTAGAGTTTCTTAGAATAAAACACACTTTTTAGCACTTCAAAATTCTCATAAATATTCTTCTAAGAATATGGTATGGAGAGACAAACAGGTACATCACCATGGCAGGTACAAGTGGCCAGAGGTGATTCACAAAAGGAATATTTCCCAGATGATAATAGGAAATGTTGCTGCAGAATGTCCTTTTTGGGATATTAGGGTCCAGTGAAAACCTCATTCTATAAGATATATTTGTACATTTCTTCAGGTTTTTGTTTTGTTTTGTTTTTGTTCATTTGTTTCGGGGTTTTGGGTGGGATTTGTTGTTGTTATTGTTGTTGTGGGTTTTTTTGTGTGTTTTTTGTTTGTTTTTGTAAATAACATCAAAGTTATCTGGCTCCTTACTTAGCAGCAAACTGTTTCTGGCCTCAAGGACACACTGCAAAGAAGTAAGATCTTAAAGTTATGCAGATGACTGTGCTCCGCAGTGTGGGGACCATCTCAGGAGAAATCAAGTTGTTTACATTTGTCTTTGGAAGACCACTGATTAACAATAGACCTGAAGACTGACACAGGGGCAGGAGTAAGAAAGGGCTAGTTGCTCTATCCCATGAGAGATGATTAAGACATATAAACATTAAGAGAAGTCTTATATGACTTCTGGTTTTATATAACAGGAAAATGATTATTAGACTGGACCCAGGTAAATCCAATGTGCAGACCTAGACTACTGGGAAGGAAAACAGATTTCAGTTCTTTTGGAGAATGATTCTTCCTTTTCAACAGAAACAAACCACCAGCATTTTCTTGCAACTTCCCTCTGCTTGGAGCACTGCCTTGTATGGGAAAGAACTCTATATTATCAGGATGTTCATATAGAGACTGGATCCACGCCTACTGGGGAAATTGTCCAAAGAAGTACTAGACGAGGATGACAGGTGACCTCTGAGGTCTCTGGATATTTAAATTATGTTTGTATGCTTGGATCATTGTGTCTGGTGACCACTGAAGGAGCCTAGCTTTGCTTTAAATGAATAGGGTTGAGCTTCAAAGTTGAAGGTGTAATAATTTAATATGACACTGAATTTATCTTATATTACAGAAACCCTGTTGCAATAGCTCCCGAAAGAGGTCCAAGGCCCAGGTTCAACACACTAAAAAGTCAAGTTAGGAGGTTGGGGATTGCTTTCAAACCAGCCAGATTGTGGGAGATGGCCAAGCCAGGTATGGCCCAGAAGGAGGTTAAGATAGTGGTGTGCTAGCATGCTATTGTCAGATGTTTAACATAAGGTTGGGGGAGGGGGAGCCTGTTTTGTAGAGTTTGTCAATTTCCTCTGTGCAATTCTTCCCCCTTGGCTGATTTAAGCTACGGATATGAGGTCACTGAGTGCAGAGCTGGGAGGACATGTGCACCTGGATTTTGTGAGACTCTATGATCCTGCTCCAGTAATCACTGCGTTAAGATACCTGAGAACCTTGTGCTATCTTTGTAACAAGTTAACTATGTGTTCAGTAAGAAACTTATAAGCAACACAATACAAAAATGGCAATAGCTATAAACAGGAAATTCACAGAATAAACCAGAACAGCCAATAAGCATGAAAAATATATTCTGTAACCTGGTTGGCTGAATTAAGAATTGAATAATACCAACTGTTCACAGGGATGAATGGGGGAATTGGATTTTTATTCACTGTTCCTTGGAAAATAAATTAGTGAATCCATTTTGGAGAGCAATGTGGCAATATCCATAAGGTTAAAGATGTACCTATCCCACAACCCAGCAATTCTACTGATAAGAAGTAGACCCTAAAATCTCTTGACATTTGCACCAGAAGACACATATGAGAATGTTAATTGGAACATTGTTTTCAATCATAAAAAACTAGAAACAATCTAATTGTCCCTCAGTGAAAGGATGAATAAGGGTGTATTATTCATACAATAGGATACTATACAGAGGTTAAGATCAATGATCTAAATCTAAGTGAATCAACAGAGATACATTTAACAACTAATATAGTGTAAAAGAGCAACTTACAAAAGTTACATAACTCCATGTTACTGTTTATGTAACTATTAATACAAAACAATAGTATACACTGTTAATAGAAATATAAATATGTAGTGTAAATATAAAATATGCATGGAATTAATAAACAACAACTTTAGACAGTATCTCTGAGAATGAGAGGAGAAGAAAGGAATAGAATTCTTTTAACTGTATTGGTAATACTTTGCTTCTTGAAAAGATGAAAGAAATTTGAAACAGCAAAATATTAGTATCTTTTCAACTTGGAAAATGGGTACTGCACTTTTTCTGTACTTTTCTGTATGTTTGAGCTATTTTATAACTTTTTGTCCTTTTTTTAAAAGATTTTATTTATTTATTTGACAGACAGAGATCACAAGTAGGCAGAAAGGCAGGCAGAGAGAGAGGAGGAAGCAGGCTCCCCGCTGAGCAGAGCCCAATGTGGGGCTTGATACCAGGACCCTGAGATCATGACCTGAGCCGAAGACAGAGGCTTAACCCAGTGAGCCACCAAGTTGCCCCAATTTTTTGTCTTTTTTAAAATAATTATTTTTATTTTAGAACAGTTTTAGATATAAAGATTAATGCAGAGATAGCACAGAGATTTCCTGTATACCCCAAGCCCAGTTTCCTCTATTATTAACATCTTATGTTAATAAGACACATTTGTCACAATTAATGAGCCAATATTGACATATTATTATGATTCACTGAAGTCTATACTTTATTTAGATTTTCTCAGTTTTCCCCTAATGTTTATTTCCTGTTCAGCATTCCATTGAGGGTCCCACATCCCATTTAGGTATCATATGTCCTTGGACTTCTCTTGGCCTTGATAGCTTCTTAGACTTCCCTTGTTTCTGATGACCTTGATAGCTTTGAGAAGTATGGCTCAGATATTCTATAGAATGTCTCTCAACTGGAATTTGGTGGTTTTTTTCTCATGATTAGACTGGACTCATGTGTTTTGGGGATGAAAACCATGTAGGGAAAGAGCTATTCTCCTCATATCTTATCAAGGATACATACTGACTTATCACTGGTGATGTTGGCCATGACTACCTGGCTGCGGTCATGTCTATGAGATTGTTCCACTGACTCTCTACTGAAAAGAGAAAAGAAAATCTACTTCCCCCCTCTCCTTCCATAATATCCTCTTTTTTTTTTTTTTGCTTTTTCTAGCATTTTATTATGAAAATGTTCAAATATAGAAAAACTTGAAAGAAATTGTAGAGATCTCACGTGCAACAATATACAACCTAGATTCTACAATTAATATTTTTAGTGTACTTGTTTCATTAGGTTATTCATGTATCCATCCTTTATATTATCAAACCATCATATATTTTTAAAGTAACATATAATGTTATTATTAGCTCCAGGGGTACAGGTCTGTGAATCATCAGGCTTACACACTTCACAGCACTCACCATAGCACATACCCTCCCAAATGTCCATCACCCCATAGTTTCATGAGATTAAGAGTCTCTTACTGGTTGTCTCCCTGCCCCGATCCCATCTTGTTTCATTTTTTCCTTCCCTACCCTCCACAACTCCCCACCCTGCCTCTCAAATTCCTCATATCAGAGAGATCATATGATAATTGTCTTTCTCTGATTGACTTATTTTGCTCAGCATAATACCCTCTAGTTCCATCCAAGTCGTTGCAAATGGCAAGATTTCAGTTTTTGATGGCTGCATAGTATTCCATGGTAGATATATACCACATCTTCTTTATCCACTCATCTGTCAGTGGACATCTTGACTCTTTCCATAGTTTGGCTATTGTGGACATTGCTGCTATAAACATTCGGGTGCACGTGCCCCTTCAGATCACTACATTTGCATCTTTAGGTAAATACCCAGTAATGTGATTGCTGGGTCATAAGGTAACTCTATTTTCAACTTTTTGAGGAACCTCCATACTGTTTTCCAGAGTGGCTGCACCAGCTTGCATTCCCACCAACAGTGTAGGAGGGTCTCCCTTTCTCCGCATCCTCGCCAACATCTGTCATTTCCCGACTTGTTAATTTTAGCCATTCTGACTGGTGTGAGGTATCTCATTGGTTTTGATTTGTGTTTCCCTGATGCTCAGTGATGTGGAGCACTTTTTCATGGGTCTGTTGGCCATCTGGATGTCTTCTTTGCAGCAATGTCTGTTCATGTCTTCTGTCCATTTCTTGATTGGATTATTTGTTCCTTGGGTGTTGAGTTTGATAAGTTTTTTATAGATTTTGGATACTAGCTCCACACTATCCTCTTTGAAAGAAAATCACTATGCTTAAGGAGGAAGGAGTTACCCTCCCCCTTCAGGATGAAGTATCTGCATAAGTTGTTGGGAGTTCTACTGCCTGGGGGGATTTTTCTGGTTTTTGTCCCCATTTATTTATGGATGGATTTATTATGGATTTGTCCCCATTTATTTATTTCCTGAATCATTATTTCTTTCAGTATAGACTCATATATGTTTTTCATATTTGGGGTTATAATCCAATACCACTTGGTTTTGTTCAACTTGTTCCAGCTTTGGCTATTGGGAACTCCTTTGATATATCCCCTCGGTCCCTTTGACATATCCCCCATCATTCAGTTTTTTTGGTTTTCAGGGGTCTTTCCCCGCAGTCTTCCTTATTTTCTGGCACTGTGAGATATTCCAGGTTTATCTTATGTATCTCCTGCCCCAATCCTAGAATCAGTCATTTTCCCAAGAGCTCTCATTCCTTCTAAAGGAGAATCCTATTAGAAACCAAAATCTGGGTGCTAGACATGCTTGTTGCCTCTAAGATTTCTTAGCTGGCAGAACAAGGAAACGTGTGTATACTAATGTGTATTTACACATATCTGTCTCTACATTAAAGTAAATATAAACTCAGGCCAGAGGCTCATACCCAGCCCCCAGCTCTAACCCATTAGCACATGGGCCATTCTAACCTTCTCCCCTTATTCCCACTCCAACAGTGAGAAACCCTACTCTCACCATCCACCATCCATTGACTTATTGAGCCATTTATAATTTTTTTAAAGAAAAAGGGGGACTATAGGGAAGTGCTCCAACTTATTACATGATGCAGACCAAAGGTACAGACTATTCACAGAGCAGCCGTTTGCCAGGAGAGGGTATTTCATGTCGTGATCCATTTATAGCCCAGATCTCCCTTTGGTGCTTTGTACCCTTCCAGGGGGCTCTCATGGAAACATGGGCAAAATGTCCTTTCAGAATAAGTCCTGAAGCCCATATGGGAAAAATGAATACCACACCTGAAAGGGCTTTTGGAGAAATTAGCCAAAAGGGAGAGTCAGGGGGTATAAGCTATGGAGAAAATCAAGATCGGAAGCATTCAGTTTCAGCAGCAGTTCCTAATCTTCTTTGCGTAATGGACCCTTTCAAGACTCAGAAGAGGGCCTTGGACCCTCAACCCGGGAAAGCGTTCATATAGATCAAGCAGCATGAAAAGAAGCGTCCCATGGTGGGGGAAACCTCACCTCTAAGTCCGTTCTTGGACCTTAGGTTAGGAAAACCTTGTGTATATAACATGAAGGTCAAGATTGCCTGTTTGCTTGTCTGTCAGTGGGGGGCTATGGAGGGAGCAAGTAGGCTCAGGATAAAGGCTGCGTTGTTAGAGGGCGGCTGTTTTCAGGATGGCCAAAGCTCCTGCCTTCCCGGTGTGGCCCCAGGATCTGTCACTGACAGCTGCCAGTTCACTTTTATAATTACCTCCCACTTACAGCGAGTAGCAAGCAACGCTGGTTTTCTATTTATGGAAATAACAAATATTTGTTTCTTTTAAAGTCAATCTAAGTGTTTTCTTTCTTTAAATCAGGTTAAAGAAATATATGAAGTGATGTTTTGGGACAGTAGGGAGCTGAGGTCCTGAAAATAGGTGCAAAGAGAGCTGTTTTGAATATAATGAAAAGTTAATGTGCTTTGGAGCCCAAAGGGTCTGGATTCAACAAACCAACTGCCAGCTCCATGATCTTGGGTAAGTGAAACTTTTCCCATCTGTAGAATGGCAATGACAGGAGCTCCTGGGTGGTGCAGTCTGAGTGTCTGACTCTTGCTTTCAGCCTGGGCCATGATCTCAGGGTTCGAGCTCCATATCATGCTCCATGCTGACTGGGGAGTCTGCTTGGGATTCTCTCTCTCCCTCTTCCTCTGTCCCTCCCCACCCTTGCTTTTTCTTTCTCTCAATGAACAAATAAATAAATAATCTTTTAAAAAAAGAAAAAGAAAGAAAGAAAGAAAGAAAGAAAGAAAGAAAGAAAGAAAGAAAAAGAAAGAATAGCAATAATAAATTTGGCATGCCGAGTGGTTTCTTGTACTACTCATATCACAATCAGGGGAGGTACTTGTAAAACAGA
This sequence comes from Lontra canadensis, assembly GCF_010015895.1. Lineage (NCBI taxonomy): Eukaryota > Metazoa > Chordata > Mammalia > Carnivora > Mustelidae > Lontra > Lontra canadensis. Next base: position 6,122,040 of record NW_022631083.1, on the reverse strand, counting down.
ACTTTCCAGCCTGCCACCTTAAACTTTTTTATCATATGCAATCCTAAGGGGGTGAAAGCCTAGAAATCTGCATTTTAACAAGGGCTCCCCCCATGATTTTTATGATGTTTGGGGGCTTTGGAGAGAGTAAAATGAACTAAAATAGGTTTTATAGCTGTTGGTTCTCTGGAACAGGAAGGACACTTTTGCTTTGGAGAGCCCAGCATCTGAACATCATCTCTTTTAGAAGAGAATTCCAAGGGTCCTGCCTAGGAATGTCATGGATGGCTGTGCAGGTTGTACACTGCACATAAGTCTAGTGATCAGCACCTCGGAATTGTGTGGAGCAAAAACTGCATGGTCATACATGCCCTCCTTCTTCGAAGGAGCTCAGCTGATCTAGATGCCCTTGGTTCTTTCTCCATTTTTGAGCCTGTTCTCCCAGCCGTCCTTATAATCCTCAGCTACACAGCAGCCTTCCAGTGAATTCCTTCACTGATCAGTGGGCCTGGAATTGGATTTTGTTTTTTGCAATCAAGACACTTGACAGGGTGAGTGACCAATGACTGATTCGTTTCCTTCCATCAGGAAGGGTTCCTCAGTAGCATTCCTGGGATTTGGGAAGAGTGTCCTAGTGCCCCTCCCTGGTGCAGAAGTTAAGTAGGTAAAGATATGACCAGTTCCCCCATCCAAGCTCTGTTCTGCTTCAGGCTGTTTTGCAGATTGGATTTTGGTTCAATAGTTCATTTGGAAAGAGTAATTCTACTACTTAAAAAAAAAAAAAGTTTGAAAACCATTGCCTGATAGGAGATGGTATGGTGCAGACAGCAAAGAGGCTGAGAGTGAGGGCAAAAGAGGTAGGAGCCTGAGGGACTCCTGGGGTCTCTAGGTCTCCCTAAAGGCAGAGCAGCCAAGGCCCCCATTTCAGAAGTAAAAAAATTGCTGGTAGGTGCTAAGTCCCACAACCTGAGTAGGAGAAATTTTAGAGGTCTCTCAGAATTGTCCTCCCCCACCCATGGGAAGATGAACAGTGTCCACTTATGAGAAGAAAAAGGGGGTGCTGGTGTGACAGAATCACCACATCACCACATCACCCCTGACCTCAGGTGGAGAGACTAGGAGAAACTCCTGAAGAATCTCCAAAGACCACAGCCAAGAAAAAGGCACCAAGGTCAAAGGCACCAAAGGGAAAAGAGTGCATGGTACTTTCCTTTGCCATGAGGTCACTGGAGGATGGGTGTGAGGGTGAAGAAAGATAAAGGGGTTTGGACATTTCCCAAAGGAACCGGAGCTCTTCCCCCAAATCTGCAGCACTTGGAACATTAAAAATAGAGATGTTTCCTTGCTCTCCTAAAATTTGACATTTGCAACAGAGGTATTAAATTTTCATTGCACATTTCCTCTGGTTCACAACTAAGACAGTAGCAAAAATTTCTCCAACAAAAGATGATATGTTGAATATTCTTACAAATATCATCCCATTCACCTGCTTATCACGGATCAGCTGCCACTGGGCTGCCGCTGGCTTTTTGCTTTTCAACAGGGCATAGACACAGAGGGCTATGTTTGACTCACTTTTATGGATGTATGTCAGGCTCTTCTCTTATTTTACTAATTTGTTCTCTTTTATCCCCATTCTCCACTCCTGACCCCCTCCTTAACCTCATTATTATCATAAAGGTAGGCAGGTAGTTTTAAAATTTTGTATGTAATGTAAAAGCCAGATTACAGAGAAAGGACACACAACAATATAAGTGTACAGCCCCTTTGAGGGGATCATCTGTTGAAAGTTGTGGCCCCTCTCCCTGGAAAAATCTGCCTCTATTCAACCATATAACTTTTGCAACTTCATGGTTCAGGGACCCCTAAGGCCCTTCATGGATATTTTTTGAACCCCAAGTTTATTACCCTTGTGTTATAAGAACATCGTGAGAAAGAACAAAGTGCCTGGAATGCAGAACCTTTACAATAGACTGTACCTTTTATTATTTTCAAAATTATAGAAAAAAGTTGTAGTGGGATAAACATATTGCAATAAAATAGAAATGCTATGTTAACAAACGGACAATGTTTATTTCTTTTTATGTTCCAAGCAACATAACTATTGCTTGGATATAGATTCTTCTGGAAGAGGAAGAAAAGAACTTACCTTTGTTGGGTGCTTACTTTTGGTCGGGTGTCGTGTCTGATGTACTAATTCCTTCCCCTAACCCACAGAGGTGGTCATTATTTTCATGGTCATTTTCACAGATGGAGAAACTTGAAGTGTAAGGAGAGGACAAAGGAGGGGACAGTGTGGTACAACTTGTAATGTTAAGTATTAAAAATTCTGCCTTAAATACAGACACGGAGAACATTTTTTAAAATACAATACTTACAGGGGCTCCTGGATGACTCAGTCAGTTGGGTGACCAACTCTTTTTTTTTTTTCTTTAAGATTTTATTTATTTATTTGACACAAAGAGACACAGTGAGAGAGGGAACACCAGCAGGGGGACTGGGAGAGGGAGAAGCAGGCTTTCCGCCCAGCAGGGAGCCCAATGCGGGGTTCAAACCTAGGACCCTGGGATCATGACCTGAACCGTAGGCAGACACTTAATGACTGAGCCACTGAGGCACCCCTGAGTGACCAACTCTTGATTTCAGCTCAGATCATGGGACCAAGCCCCACCTGGGGCTCTGCACTGACTGTAGAGCCTGCTTAAGATTTTCCCTCTCCCTCCCCCCGCCCCTCCTCTCACCCTGCTCCCTGTCTTTCTCTCTTTCTCTCTCTAAAAAAGTCAGTTAAGTGTCTGACTCTTGGTTTTGGCTCAGGTCATGATTTTGGGGTCGTGAGATGGAGCCCCACAATGGGCTCCGCGCTTATCTTAGAATCTGCTTGAAATTCTCTCTTCCTCTGCCCCTCCCCATCCCCCCTCAAATAAATAAACAAATAAAACTTTTTTTAAAAAGTCAAATACAGTATTTACAAAAATGAATTTATTGAGCAAAATGGAATTAATTTCCACAGAGGAACTCAAATTCTGTCTTACTAAAGTAACATTTAAAATCAGTGGCTTGAGTGTTTCCTGTGCCACATATGATTATACCATTGGGTTCCTTTGTCTCATTTTCTTGGGTTTTCATTTGGAAAGGTACTTTTAAAAAAGTCCTAGTGTATCTACAATATGTCATACCTTAAAGGAACATGGCCCCCCACCCCCCACGTCTTGAACACTACTCACTCATTCACTCCACAAAACCTGCATCTCTCAGGAAGGAGCTGCCCTGGTTCGCAGACGTGGAATCAGCTTTTCCTTCTCCATGCCCTCCCACCCTTTCTTTGCCATCTGCGCCATTGCAAATGATTTGTAGGCAGTTTGTGTCACTTTTTTTTTTTTTTAAACCAGTGTTACTTAGGGGTATGTATGCACACAGGAAACATTCAGTACATGTTTGCTAAACTGAGTTGAACTCCTACCTTTTTATTGGGAACCTTTTTATTTTTATTTAAAGATTTTTATTTATTTATTTATTTATTTGAGAGTGAGAGAGTGAAAGAGACAGAGCATGAGCAAGAGGAGGGGTAGAGGGAGAAGCAGCTCCTCACTGAGCAGGGAGCCCAATGCAGGACTTGATCTCAGGACCCTGAAATCATGACCTGAGCTGGAGGCCAACACTTAATTGACTAAGCCACCCAGGCATCCCTAATTGGGAACATTTTTAATCCAGAGATGTAAGAAGAAAAGTTTTGAAGAGACACATTATCCCTGTGCCAGAATTTGCAGCAAATAATAACATTTTCTCATTTTTGCTTTAGATCTTTGTTTGCTTTAAAGAAATAAAATTTACAGATGGTTTTACTCTGGTTTCATTTGCCTCCGGCCCACTGCAGAGAAAACTATGATCATTATTTTGGCATGTATCCATATCCTGATCTATATTTTTATACTTTTACTGCACATACTTCTTAGTATTAGTTTACATGACTTAACAACTTTACATATTCTGAATCTCACTGGTTAAACTTAATATGTGTTTTTGAGATCTATTCATGTGGATGCTATAGATCTTGTGTATTTCTTCATTATGTAATATTCCATAATTTGAATATACCATGTTTTACTTACGCATTCCCAAGTGAGAAGTTTTCAGAGGCTTCCTGTCCATCTCTTCGCTATGACAAACAATGCTGTAATGAGTATCTTTTTTGCAACCTGGGTAACTTTTTGTACAAATGACCTAATACACCATTGGTAGATGGGGGAACAATGTTGGAAGAACAATGGAAGTCATTTTGGCTCATGTGTGATTTTTCCCAATATGTTACTGTTTTGAAGTAATTAGAAGAGAAAGTCTTAGCAATGAATACAAACCTGAGCTGAAAATCTACAAATGCATCTTTCTTCAGAGCAAACAGCACCTGGTTTAAATGGTTTAAAAGACCATTATGCTTTCCACGGCTACACATAGCCAGGTAACGCTTCAGAGTGCAGATGAAGAAAAGGAAGAAATTGGATCCCTTCCCCCTGTATTAAAACAATGGAAAAAGGAGACAACTATCTTGAGGGATATATTTTTAATTTTATGAAAATTTATACGAAAGTCTACATCTACCTGTCCAGGAAGGAGCCCCCAAAAATAGGCATTTGGGGCTTTCAGGTTGAATGTTAACAGTGGATTCACTGTACTCGGTTTTTGTCTTGATTTTAAAAACATTTTTGTTATGGTTACTTCTTGGGTGACAAAAATTCCACAGGTTTTGAGCGATCTTCCGCAGCCCTATTTTCCCCATAAGACTGGCTATTTTTAGTTGGAGGGATTTGCATTTATTTCCTTCAGTGCATGTTTAAGAGTTTCTCCAGAGTAATAACCTAGCAGCGGAATTGCTGGGTCACAGTACATTTTCAAACTATTCTAGATTTTTCCAAATTACTTTTCAAAGTGGCTTCACCCATTTACACTCCCATCAGGAGAGTCCTTATTTTCTTCGCCTCCATGCTATTATTACCTGATGTTGTTAGACTTTATTTTTACCAATATCATGAGTGTAAAATGCCTTTTCACGGTTGTTTTCATTTGCATCCCCCCAGCTGCTAGTGGAACTGAGCATATTTTTATTTGCTTATTGGCCATCCCAGTTTCCTCTTCTGGGCATTACCAGTTCAACACTTTGTCAATTTTGAAGCTGAATTGTTTGTCTTTTTCTTATTGATTTACAGGAATTCTTTATGCATTCTTGACATAAATCCTTTGCCTATTGCCTACTTTTATGTTCTGCTCCTGATGTCCCCATTCTCTGTATAAGTCTTTTTTATATGTCTGATCCACTATAAAATACACTGGATTGGATTTTTTTTTTCTGAATATATCCTAGGTACCTGTGGTTTTGGATTATACAATCAGGTTGTACAACCGGAAATGTTAGAAACTCAAATGTTTATAAAGATGTTTGTTTTCCTGTCCATACTTTATCCCTTCTCCTATCCCTTTTCTTTGCATGAATGAGTTTTCAAAGCAGACCAGAAGAGATATCCCCTGTCCTGTAAACTGTTGGTGAGATTTCTTTCTTTTGCCAGGTTAATACGAAAAGATTTTTGTGGAAAAAACTCAGGAAGGTTAAACTTCATATTTGAATTGGATCCTTTGTAGATGTCTTAAGCCCATGAGAAAATAATATGCTTTATTAAGTCCCATGATTCTATTTTTCAAAATATTCAAGTCATACACAATGATGCTTTTCTGACAAGTTACCTAAGAAAAATTTTCCTTAAACTAAACAGAACTGAATTTCATACTAAATTTTTAAAAGTGACATTCTGATAAAAAAAAAAGAAAGGAAGAAAGAAAGAAAGAAAGAGAGAGAGAAAGAAAGAAAGAAAGAAAGAAGAAAGGAAGAAAGAAAGAAAGAAAGAAAGGAACCTAACTCCTAAAAAAAAAATATATATATATATATACAGGGAGTTTGCCTGGAATTGAAAATTCAGTGTGTGGAAATGTGAGGAAAAGATCTAAGTGTTGGCAAAAGATTGCAATAAAGTAAATGATGTGGTTTTCTCAGGGGTGATTTTGCAACTTGAAACATTCCAAAAAGAGTTACTGATCACAAAGTTTCTTTTAGCTTCTAGCCTCCAAATACTTGGCATACATGGAGCTCTTACGGATATTTGGATAAATTAAATTTATATTGACATTTTCTAAGAGTTGGCCTAGGTTTCTAGCTGGTGTGGGCACATGTCAAACATGAAACATTTGGAGGTGTTCAATTTTATAGCAGGTCCCTATCAATATCACAGTGTCCCTTCTTGCTCTATATTCCTTAAAGCTAAATCACACCGAGGTTGAAAACATGTCATTATTTTCTAACAACAACAACAAAAATCAGCAGATTCCTCAAAAATTAATCAGAGGGTTACCAAATGACCTAGCAACTTCATTCCTGGGTATATATACCCAAAGAATTGAGAACAGGGACTTAAACAGATATTTGTACCCCAGTACTCATAGAAACACTATTCTCAACAGCCAAAAGGTGAAAACAATCCAAGAGTCCATCAACAGATGAATGGATAAGCAAAATGTGGTATATTCATACAATGAATTATTATTTAACCTTTAAAGGCAAAGAAAGTCTGACATAGGCAACAATATGGATGACCCTTGGAAACGCTGTGTTAAATGAAATAAATCAGATACAAAAGGAAACTTATTATATAATTTTACTTATACAAAATATCTAGAATAGACAAATTCGTAGAGACAGAAAATAAATCAGAGGTAACCAGAGGGTGGGAGGAGACGGGGTGGGAAGTTATTGCCTTACGGATGCTGAGTTTCTGTTTGGGGAAGATGAAAAAGTTTTGAGAATAGTGGTCATGGTTGCACAACATTGTGGATGTAATTGACATTTCTGAAATATACTCTTAAAATTATTAAAATGGTAAAATTTGTGTTATTTGTATTTTAACCATAATTTAAAAAAAAAACTTTAAAAAGGAAGTTTCTTCAAGCCCTTTCCCCACTAAAGCAACCAATGCTTAATAATGAAGGCTCGGAAAACCTATAAGGTAAAATATAACTAAAGCCACCCTTTTTCTCACGGTGCAGTGATGATACGTAACTAATGAGCCGTGCTTTTTGTTTCTTTCTGGTCATGGGTCCGTAAATATGCAAATACACACCCAGGATCATCCTATAGGGTAGCCCGCTCTTCTCACCAAATGTTCTAACAATTGGTAGAATCCAGCATCATCTGTGAACCTAGCTAAATCAATCAACAATGGTTAGATACCTAAACTGTTTTCAATATTTTCACAGTTTTCAATAACTTTGTCATGGGCCTCCTCCTATCTACCTTTTGCAGACATTTCATTATTTCTTAGGATACATTCCTCAAAGCACAATGACTGGGTCTGAGAATACGAACTTTTAAAAAACCGTCCTTATGGCACTTGTATTCTTTTCTTTTATTTATTTACTTTCTTTTCACTGTAACAGAATTCATTGTTTATGCACCACACCCAGTGCTCCATGCAATCTGTGCCCTCCATAATACCCACCACCAGGCTCACCCAACCTCCCACCCCCTGCCCCTTCAAAACCCTCAGATTGTTTTTCAGAGTCCATAGTCTCTCATGGTACATCTCCCCCTCCAACTTCCCTCAACTCCCTTCTCCTCTCCATCTCCCATCACATGGGGAGATGGAGAGGAGATGGCACTTGTATTCTTGACTTGCCTTGCAGGAGATTTGGGGAATTTATATCTGCCACAGCCCAAGTCGGAGAAGATTTTGTCACATGGTCGCCAACACTGAGTGTTACATTTTAACGAAAGTCTCTTCAAAATGAATGAGAATAGCTTCCATAGAAATGTAATGATATGGCCCTAATGGTGGCATTGGTGTAGAATTTCTATAGATTAAACAGGGACGGAAGCAACCGATAGAGGACTGCACATTAGAATGATTGGCCATTCTCTGACACTTGGAGGTGGCTGGAGACATCCTTAGGGTTCTCCTTGCCTGGGGACTTAGATCTTCCTGCCTGCCCCCTTTTCAGGCCCCTCCAATCATGCCTAGGAGCTCAAGGTCTAGCTAGCTACTTGTCTTTGCTGCTGCCATTACCCTTATCAGGAAAGACTTCTCTCACCCATTTCCTCGAGAACGGACCCACTCATTCTTTGAGACCCATCTCTAACAAACCTCCGAGGGCCAGAGGTGGAACAGTCTCCGGACTGAGGAAGGGAGAAGGGGAAAAAACCATAGGAGCAAACGCAACCCACAGAAAGACGGGAAGTGGTGAGGTGGCTTTGAGGGGAAGGCCACTGAACTCTAGCAGAAACAAATGGCAGGGAGCGAGGGGGCAGGATTCTGGGATCTGGGTGGGAGGCAAGCAGGGAGCAAAGCGGGAGAGGGCTGCTGCAAGTTGGCATTTTGTGCCTACTGTCTTGGGAGTGGGGGCACGAGAGGCAGGGCAGGATGGACAGACAACCCTGATGCCTGGAACATGGTACCTTTTATACTGAGAGTTCAATTCTTGAACAGCACTCAGATTCTAAAATATAAGAAATATTGCCTTCGGGTACAGGAAAGTAATAACTTGAATTTGTGTCGCACCGTAACCTTTATGTATGTTACCTAATTTTAAAAATTGGGTTGAGTCTCAGAACTAGCGTGTAGCATTGGTAGTGCATCCACTGTCATTGTTCGTAGCTGGTTATTTATGTGCCAACTCTGAGGTTCAGGAAAGCTGGACAAAGCAGCAACTTACACCCAAGACTTCTGGCCCCACATCCTGAGCACTCTCCAAGACACCCCAGCTGCTCTTTCAAAAATATGGCTATCTTCCCTCATTCTGCAACTTTTCTAATGTAAAAATGTCATGTCAGTTTGCAAAGTATCCAAAGTCCTAACTACAAGAGGGCGTACATTCAAATGACCCTTTCAAAAGGAATGTAAGAAAGGAATTTGTTTTCCCTTTCTGAAAGTAAGGGGTTAAAAAGCACAGAGATGCTGGATGAAAAGTGTCAATGGCATCTTAATAATAAATGGTTTAAGAGATATTTGAATAGCAAAGGTTTAGGATAAATTTTCCTAAAGAGTACATATACTTCATTTATATACATTCCTTTATTTTTTATCTTCCCTATTTTTTATCTTACCTTATTAATTAATAAGCAATTAATTCCATTGCTTTCTAGTTATCTTGGTATTTTTGTTTGGTTTGATTATTTTCATCAATAGAGGTTTATATGGGAATAACACATCATAGAGAAATGAAATTCACATGGTCTTTTTCCTCTAAAAATTCCTTTGAGCAAGCAAGAATTACAGACCAAAGACCCCTACCCTTTCCCATGTGTTCCTGAAATAAAACACGCGCGCGCGCGCACACACATACACGCACACACACACACACACACACACACACACACAATCAGTAAAAGAAGGAGGAATGGTGCTGGTTTTGATTGAAATATTTCTATTTGTTTTACTTCTTAAACAAAGTATCATAAAGATATTTAACTAAAAATCATATTAATTGATACCAGAAGCAACAATAGGGTCACGGGCACATTATAAGCACCGATAAGTTGAAAGAGACTTGGTTTCAGATTGCTCAAATAACCCACAATTCTTTGAGCACTTTTGCTCAGGGAAAAAGATCCTTGGGAAATGAATGAGAAAAGTGGCAGAGATCCCAGATCTGAAATAATTTTCTTTTGCTCTGTCCCCCCCCACCAAATGGGGTGAATGTACTTTTGAGTTCAGTAGGTGGTCTTGCTAAGGTATGATTTGAGAAATGCATACCAACAGCACATGATTCCTACACTAGTTAGAGTTTAAGGAGACATCCTTACCTTTTCTAATTTCCACCTAGATTTTACTTTTATTTATTAATGAAACAACTTAAAAACAATATTCACATTCTTCGGTTAAATCATTTCACTATTTATATTATGTTAAGCTTTTCTCTGATTTTTATCTGTATGTTAATGGATTTCACATCAGCTTTATTCATAGTTTTATACATTTTCATATACTTTTATATTCCACTTTTTTCACCTTTTTTTAAGATTTTATTTATTTGACAGAGATCACAAATAGGCAGATAGGCAGAGACAGAGGGGGAAGCAGGCTCCCCGCCATGCAGAGAGCCCCATGCAGGGCTCGATCCCAGGATCCCAGGACCCCAGGAACACGACCTGAGCCGAAAGCAGAGGCTTTAACCCACTAAGCCACCCAGGCGCCCGTCACTTTTTTCACTTTTAATTGTCTTGTACACATTTCTCAATGTATCAGCAGTCACCATTACACTTCTCTTTTTTTTTTTTTCCTAGAAAGGAATAGCCTTCAAATATTCTTTAGTGAAATAATTCTCCTATCAAAGAAAATCCTTTATGTTTTGGTGGGATACCCTCCTAACCTAGGACTAACCGCTTGCGTAGGAAAGGGGATTGTAAATGTTGAAATGAACAATCCCCTTTCCTATGCAATTAAATTGTCTCCAGTGTTTGAAAATTTAAACAACGCTATGGTAAGTATCTTCATATATAATGTCTTTAAAAATTCATTGTATTAGGAAAACTTCTAGGAGGCACATTTTTCTGAGTGACACATTCTTTTGTTTGTGATGTGCCTTCTCCGATTACTTTCCAGAAGAAACTAACCAATTTTTATTGCCACTGACAAACAAATGTCCTCTGTCTTCCCAAAGTGCAGCTAGCGATGGATATTGTCATTTGCTTTACTTTCACTTAATTTACTGGGTGTGAAATGATAACACATTGATTCAACTTGAATTTCTTTAAACTTTAGAATAGGTGGTTCGTTCATCACGTTTTATTTTGTTTAGACCATTTCCTTTTAACATTTGTCTCTTGAGCACTGGCATTGGGTTCTGTTCTAAGGAGTTTATATAAATCTTACATCTATTTTAGATAATAAGCGTTTGCCTATCGTTTGGTTCAAATATTTTTCGTCATCGCATATGACTTTTAGAAATTGAATTTTAGAAATCCACTTTTTTGGTTGCTTAAATAGTCAAAGTTATTTTCATACATAGTTCTATTCTGCTTTCTCCTACTTTTCCTGTAATAATAATAATTATTATTAATTTACCATTGAATGCACTTACTATTTATTATGGTAGTAGATTTGAGGTCTGGGTCTAACTTAATTTTTTCTTCATTTTGATTTCTAATTATCCCCAAAGTGTTCATTAAATAATTACTACCTCTTCATTTGTTTTGTTAATATTTTTCATTTACCAGGTTCGTATATAAGATGGGCTACTTCTGCATTTGCTGTTATGTTTACATTTGTTTCTGTTTTTTAACCACAACCGTAATGATCTTTATTTTCTTATTTACACTATTCTGTGTGTTCTGAAATTTTTAATAAGCATGTATTTTATTTTACTTGAATTAGGTATTTTTTGATGATGAAACAGCTCTAACAATTATATTTATCATTCATACATATTTATTTTTGAGTCACAGCATTGGAACAATTTTTCTCAGATTTTTATAAGTATTTTTAGAATTTTAATTGAAAGTAAATCAGATACAACAATTAAAATGCATTCTTTTTTTATATTCAATCACCTAATGTAGTACAGTTATCTTTTTACATCTCCTTTTAAAATTAAGCATTTTCTAGTTTTCTTTGCACATCCTGAATTAAATTAATTTTGGAATATTATATATTTTTGTTAGTATTATGAATGGAACTCTCTCAAACTACTTGCTATTTGCTGATTTTTACTAGAAGTGCTCTGGCATTGTGTGGATTTACCCTTAGCTGGATACTTTCATGAATTTTATTTTTATTTCTAAACTTTTAGTTGGAATCTTTAATTTCTTCAGGTTCAATTTAAAATAATAATATTTTTTAGAATTTTATAATATTGATTCTCTAGTGCATTTTTGAAGCATCGTTAGGAGGACAAGAGTCTCCAAAGATTTGCTAAATAATTTTAACAAAAATCATCTTTGTTCTTTGTTTTTAAATAGAATGCTTTAGAAGTTTCTCTGTTACAGACTGGTAGGTTTTGTCATGTTAAAGAAGTATTTTCTATTTTTGGTTTTAAGTTTTTACCAGAAAAGAGCATTGAATTTTATTGAATATTTTAATCCTGTATTAAGGCCATATATGTTTTATTCCTGAAGTTTTTTAAATTGTGTATTTTATTCATAACTTTATTGTATTAAACTAGACATATTTCTATAATACAGCCTATCTGTTCCTAGTAAAACTACTCTAGAAATAGGGTCAGGTTCTATTTACAGATATTCTCACATTTATAAGAGCTTCGTTTAGAAATAGATTTCCTTTGTAATGTTACCAGGTTGAAGAACAGAATCGGTTTTTTGTTTTTGTTTTGTTTCTGTCTGCTAAAAGAAACTAATAAATATTTAACCAAAAAATGTATGCATTGTAATTAGTTTTTAATTTGAAATTTTTGAAAATTTTTTCAGTTAACTCATTGTGTCTTTGTAGGAAGAAAAGCAGTTTCTTGGCTAACCTTAATTTCTTCCTTAGTTATTGATCTATTCACATTCTCAGTCTTTTATTATAACATTTAAAATTCTGTAACTCTGGTGAAATCATTCATTTTACTTGAATGTCCAAATGCATCATTATTATAAATGGGCAACATATTCCCTAATGAATATTACCCTCTTTATAGTGTTTAAAATTTTTTTCTGATTTCTAAAAATTGTTTTCGCTGAATTTAGTAGTGAATTTATTGTTTTTCTGTCTTTTCAAAGAAAGAGATCTCGGCTTTAGCATTTCAGAGAATACTTCTTGTCTTATTTGTTTAATTCTGCATGTATTTTTTTTTTCTGGGAGGTTTTTCTTGGTTGTTTTTCTAGAAATATATTTCTAGTTTTTGAAAATTTGCTTTTCTTATTAATAAAGACACATGAAACAGTAAGTTTTCTTGAAACATATCTTTGCTTTAAGCTCAAGAATGTGATGGACATTTCATTTGTTTTCCATATTTTAGAATGATTTGTTATTACATTTCAAATTTCTTCCCCGATGAGGTGATAGACTCTGTTTTTCATTGGTATTTGGTTGTTTTTCTTTTATTGAAATTTTCTGTTAATTTTTATTGAAATTTTTGTTAATTTTTTTCATGAAAGCTTTCTATAGTCGATGTTTTTTCCCTTTAAAGTCACACCATAAAATTGCTCATTCAACTTTATTAATTGTGATTTTATAAGTTCTTGTTTCTTTTTCCCTACTTCATTTCATTGTTGTAGTGGAATAAGAATTTGTTTCTCCCAATTTCTTCTTATAATTCTAAATTTCTTTCAGGTACGTTGTTGCAATGCATTTTAGTTCATGTATATCTAACACTTTTGGTTTCACTGATCATTTTGCTTTTGATTCTCACATTATAAACCCACTTTTATTACTTCATGCTTTTTGTTTTCTGCTTTAATATCATAAATATGTTTGATTGATATTTTCTGACCCAATCAATTATTTTTACTCTTTCTTCATCTTCTTTTTAAAGGAGAATCTTCTTGAATTTTTTTTTTTAAGTACAACCTGAAACTTTTTTTTCTGCATGGGAAAATGTAAATCCATTGGTGTATACTCTTAGAATTGTCATATTTAGACCATCGTGACCATATTTTATTTTTAATACTCTCCAGTTTGTGTTATAGTTCTTTATCGTTTGTTTCTTCACTTGGGAGTCATATTTAAACTGCTTTTACCTCACTTGATCCTAAAAAGAAACAGAAAATAAATATTTATATTTTTATAAATATACAGTAGTAACTGTTGAGAACAATGTGATACTTAGAATTTTGCCCCCTTGATTTTAAAAACCTTCGCTCTCCTCTTCTTCTCCCATTCCTCATAGCTCGTATGTTTGAGAGAAATCATTTATAATTTTTTATGGTATTTTTCCGTCACTGATCCAATTGTTTATTGCCATACCTCCAGAAGTGCTGTTTGGAAGCAAAGTGTTCACTCAAGGAGTTTATGTAGGGTTTTCTGCTATTGAATCTGGTGGATAATCTCTGAGGCTCTCCTTTTTCTTTCTTCCTTCTTTTAAAGAATACTTTAGACAGTTTTCCACTGCCTTTGGGAAGCTTCCAGTCTCAACTGCTTCGTTTGATCCTAATCTAAAGCACTTTTTAAAAGAAGAAAAAGCACCACTCTTCATTACATCTTAAATGAGAACATGAATAGAACAGACAAAGTCATGTCCGCATCTTGGATCCGCCTCACACTGGACACTGAGAAAACGTGGTTGCATTCTCTGTTCTCGACTGGGGAATGAATGTTCGAGTCACTAGCTGGCTGCCTTGCTGGGCTTGTCAGACTCCGTGGGCCCTTGCTGGGAGGAGCGTGGAGTTTAGAATTCAAAATTTAGCTCTGCTCCCAAGTTGCAACATCTTCTAAAAATTGAGATGCTCTGAAGATTCCTGAGATAGTCAAAGGGCCCAGTCTCTGGCTCTCTGGCAATCGCTCTGTTGTCCCAGAGCCCCGTTCGTTTATTTATATATTGATTGAACTAATTCTTTCTTTATTTATAGCTTCTCTGTTATGTAACTGCCCCACACAGCTGAGATTCTTTTTTGGAGTGAGATGTGGAATAGTTTAAATACCTATGAAATCAAGTGTATACTCAGCACTGTTTCCGTTTCCACCCTGAGCTCTTCAATCAGTTCTGGAAATTCTATGCGCTCACAGTTTAAATGAGCGTCTGGGGGCACTCACTAATTTTTTTTTCCCCGAGGAGGAATACTATCAGCAATGGCTAATGTTTATCGACCTTTTGCCACACGCTGCCTCACTGTCCGTTTTAGAAAACCCTCATTTCAGCTGGGAGTCCGGGGAGGACTGAATCTTTTTTCTTTTTTTAATTTTACACTTGACTTTCCAGTTTATCCTTTATCTTAAGGACTCAAGATTCTGCAGTGTTGTCTCTCCCGTTCCCCCCTCACCTGCTTCTATTTTTTTCTAGATTGTTCTGTTTAAAGAAGTCACTAGATGTCAGTTTTTAAAGCTGCAACAGATTAGGTGGTTGTTCTCTCCCATCCTTCTTTATTTGAGAGAGAAATATTATCTATATTCCAATTGTGATTCTTGTACTTGTTCTTTTTAGGAGAAGGCACAGGAGTTTTAATGGTTTTCTTGCTACGAATGGTGTATAGTGAATAGGGCTTTTTACTTTTAAAAATGTTTATTCTTCTTTTTACCTAGCTTCTTCTTTTTTTTTTCTTTTTAAAGATTTTCTTTCTTTCTTTCTTTCTTTTTTTCTTTCTTTGACAGAGAGAGAGCAAGAATGGAGAGAGGGGCAGAGGGAGAGGGAAAAGCAGTCTCCCCACTAAACAGGGTACAGGGCTCCATCCCAGGACTCCGGGATAATGATGTGACCTGAAGGCGACACTTCACTTACTGAGCGACCGAGGTACCCCTCTTTTATGTAGTTTCTAGGAAGGCTCATTTCTTTCTCTCTCAAGCTTTTACCTGTTTGCTAAAAAGGTTCTATATTTCTGATGTTTTCATGGGTATCTCAATAGTCTTAACAGAGAGGAGTTACTTTGCAGAAACCCTCTCTCCATCATTTATTCAGAACATCGTTCTTACCCCGTGACTTGGCTTTACCAAACATCCTGGGGGGAATGCAAGTTATCTTGTGAAACAAACAAACATACTGTCCACTACCATCATTGGCTTTAATAACAAAACAGAACTAACTATTCTTAACTATTGGAAAAGGAGACAAACATGAGAACTTATCTCATTCTTTGACTCCTGTGATCTCACAGTTAAAAACCTTCCTTGTCTTAGACATCTTTTGATTCCTGCAGTTTGACCTTTTATTGCTAATCACTTACATACAAGCCTGCTTCTCAACGACCTCCTGCCATCTGGGTATATAATTCCCTTTCTCACAGAGCTTCTTGGAATTTGGCAATACAGGTATGTTTTCTATGGGATCAGGGGAGATCATTCTTTAAAAAGAAAAAAATTATTTATTCATTTGACAGAGAGAGATCATGAGCAAAGTTTGCTGCAGGCAGAGGGAGAAGCAGACTCCCTGCTGAGCAGGAAGCCAGAGGCAGGACTCTATCACCAGGACCCTGGGATCATGACCTGAGCTAAAGGTAGACGCTTCACCGACTGAGCCACACAGGTAGCCCTGGAAAGATTGTTCTTCAATAGAGACTGGAACGGCTTCAACACCACCACCACCACCATGACCACCAGCCTCTTGCCCAGACCTTTGACCTTCAGCTGCTTAAACTTCCCAGGAGCACATCTTGAAGTCAACTCTTAACACGCACACAGCGTGCAACAGATGCCCACGCTTTGTGTTACCGTTTGCTCTTACAGAACCACACCCACCATCGCCCCAACCCCCAGAGTGCCCACAAATCTGAGTAATTTATCTCTGTACACTTTTCTTTTAAAAGCCTAAGATGAAACTGCTGGGACAGGCATGGAGAGGAAGGGCTTCTCTCATTCTTGCACACAGAAAGGAAGCTGGCCCCCTTCAGGAGAACTGTAATTGATAATTTGCAGTTGACACACAAAACACCGCGTTAGCTCGCGCTGGAGACGGGAAGCTGGATGCCACGGCTAAATATTGCTAGCATTACTATTTGTATCCCGGCAATAAATAGTGTTATTACTGTAAAGCTGAGCAAGCATGACATTTCTGACTGCCTCTCCTTTTAAAGGGAGAATCTATAAATAGTGCCTGTGTAGCATTTAAACATTTCAAAGCATCACGTTTTTGTTAATACAAATGTGTGATCAGAGCCATTTGCTCCCATAAATATTTTTCCACACAATCTGAGCATCAACAACCACACACTTTTCCCATCACCCACTGAATGTAAGACACTTTGTAGAATGCTGGATATTCTGGGTGGAAACACAGTTACTAGTTAAGAAGACGGGAAGGCACAATGCACCATTTAGACATCTCCCTCCATATCTTCCCAAAGATTCAGCAAAAAACAAATCGGTATTGCCCCAAGCGGATGGCCTTTGTACCAAAAGATGTTTCATTAAAAAAGCATTTTTTTTTTTCAGTAAATAAGTTCATTGAGTGTGACCAAGGCACAGCATGAGTTGGGGGCTGGGCGTTCAACAGGGAACAAATCAGACAGAGTCCCAAACCTTAAGGAAACTTGTAGTTTTTCGTCTTAATTGAACACACAGTATGCGTTTCCTAGGGCTGTTGTCACGAATCACTGCAGACGTGGTGACTTCAAACAACAAAAATGTATTCTCTTACAGTTCCGGAAGCACCAAGTCTGAAGCCAGGATCTCTGGGTCACGACCAAGGTGTCCATAGGGCCGCGCTCTCTTTGGAGAGTCTTTGGAGACAACTATTCCTTGCCTCTCCCGGCTTCTGGTGACCGCCACCTCCTGAACCTGTGGCCGCACCCCCAGTCCCTTCCTCCCAGGTCGCATTGTTTCCTCCTCTTTCATCTGTGTCACATCTCCCTCAGCCTGCTGTGTCTACGGACTCTTGCGATTGCTTTTAGGACCCACCCAGATAATCTCCCATTTCAAACATCCTCGGTTTAGTTGCATCTACAGAGAACTTTTTACTATACAGGTTACCAGCCGTTAGGACAGGATAGCTTGGGGCGGGGGGCATTATTCAGCCTACTGCAGATACAGACAAGCTCTGAGATATCCTATGGTAATAACAGATTTTCTGCCTTGACCGTGAAACCCTTTGAGAGACACCTGCCACACCCCAGAGAACCCTGCTCATCAGAACCCACTGAGGAGAAATGCTGGTCGAGGGGCTGTCTGTTTGCAAAGGAAGGGGACTGCTGTCCTGGTGGGTTCTTTCTGAATTTTCCCTCCCCAGTGATGTTCTAGAAACTCTCTCCAGCTGACTTGACTAGGTATCAAGTGTGTTGTCAAGGGAAAAGAGAGCATTTTCTGAACATGGAAAGGCCATGGCTCCGCATGCAGGGTTTCCATTCTCCTTTGTCTCTGGGTTGTGACAGCTTCCAGAATGTTCCCCCATCTTCCCTTCGAAAAGCAGGGCAAGATGGAGGCATTTCACAAAGAACTTTCTTAGAAATTAAGAGAAAACAAAGGCGGCGCAGACAAGAGACACAAAAAAAGCTGATTCACAAAGCACTGGCCCTTAGTTAGCTGACTCTCATGTGGCCCTGTCCCCAGATGCTTGCTGTCGCTGGTGATTTCCAGCAGGTAGCCTCCTGGCTTTTTCTGTCCCATTCCCAACCTCACCTTCATTTTTCCTATTTTAAGTTTCTGACATTCTGTATAGTCTTCCTACAGAAGAACCTCCACTCCAGGTCTGGAAAGAAGAAATCTCATTTTCTGTGTTTTTAGTCATCCCGCTAAAATGTGACTGGCACGGACTGTATGTCAGGCAGGCAAAGCGACTCCCCAGTTTCACACCTGGTGCCTCAAACCTGGCTTCCAGACCTTCCAACAGAAAGAAGGAAACCCTGAGTTAACACTTTCTTCACAAGCCTGAACTAAAGGACTGCTTTCTGGAATTCCCAGCCCTCACAAGTTTCACCAGCCAAGAATTCATCTGACAACATAACTGGGATCAAGAACTGTAGAATTTTTTAAAATAAGGCTTTGGACATTCCACGTGGAATCAAAAGTTTCTGTGGAGTTCATCAAAGACTTATTAAGAAAGAAGGAAAGTCTCCTTGGGGTGCTATGGAGGCTTCAAGGAGATTTCCACAAGAACATACGTAAAGGGTGGCATTCTAGCTTGAAGCCTGAAGTCTGAATGTTCCAGTGACAGGTCTCAAAGGGGTGTGACCCTTTCAGCATAGCTGATGTAAATTCCTCTTATGTCTGCAAGCTCCTCCTTAGTGGTTATAATCTATAACCAATGGTTATAATCTATAACCAATAATATGTCAATTACAGCTCAGTGATGATATTGATACAATACTGATAATTTGTAATATTGGTAAAAGGGTCCAGGCACCATCCAGAGTTACAGCAGCAGACAGTGAATTCCTGTCTTTGTGAAGCTGACATGTGAAAATGAGAGACCAACAGCAACCATATAAATAAACAATTTGACACCTTCTTCCTCCTCCTCCAAGCCCAATAAATTCTCACTCTAGGTCCCCCTGAGCCAGGAGGAGTACCATGAACGTGGCAACTAGGGAGAGGAGAAGCTGGGATGGCAGCTTCTGCATTTTGCTTTGTCCCAGCTCATGGAACCCTCCCACTGACCCCGAGAGAAAACTACACCCATATGTGTTATCTGCATTTCACAGGTAAAGACTCAAGGCCAAAGCTTGCTCCACATTGCACAGAACTTGCACCTGAACTTGGATCCTGGTGCTGTCCCCACTGCATTTGGCTAGAAGGAAAGAGATGGCACGATCCTGGCGGGATTGAGACTCAGCCACAGGAACTAAATGCCTATATCAAAAGAAAATGATTCTGCACATAATTCATTTTCCTGAAGTGCTTTTTGCTGGGGTGGGAGCTGGGGATCTCATCCTATAGGCTCTGCGCTCTGCCCTCTGTGTACGACCTTTAGAGTAGGTTCTCGGTAAAAATGGGTGCTCAGACCCCCTGATCTGATTGTGACTCTGCAGGAGTCAAGAGAGAGCCATAGCCATTCTCAGAATGGATAGCGGAGATTTTTCCATTCATGTCTCAAGATGCCTTGGGCAGTCACACTGGTGGGCAGGGAGCATGTTAACCTCCATTGACCCAGCTAGGTGTAATTCTCCTTGAAATGGGGACCTGGTCATTGTTAACAGGGCAACAGTCAAAGCGTACTTAAAACAATTTTTTTTTTAGTTTATAGGAAATATTGACAGATAAAAAGCTCCCACACTTTCTTTCTCCTTCATCAATCAATCAATCAATAACAAAAGAGTCGATGATAGTAGTCAATACAGTGATTTCAGGCCACTTTCTCCATAACTCAAGGATCATTGCTAAATTTTTCATGCTATCAGATTAAATGGGTGTGTTTTTGGCCCTTGCTCCTTCCCCCATACCTCCTGGTCTAGCATGGGAAATTTTGAGGAGGCATTAAGTATGAAAGGGGAAGTGAATTTTGGATTTCTGAGTCCAGCCAGGTGAATTTTGGGAAGTTCAAGCATATGTTCAGTAGGAACCTCTGTCCAACAAAGAGGAGCATGTCCCCTGACATCCACTGCCCCTCTCTTATGCCCTGGAGAGACCCCTGGACAGAAGCCCATGCGAGCATGCTTATGATTCCACTTAGCCTGGACCAAGGGTCTGGTCTCACCCAGGTTCAAAAAAGGTCTAGGTAAGCAGCCTGAGCAGGCTGGGAGCTGAGATTAGGGTCCCAGGACTTGGAGGGGACACTGAAGACAAAGATTACCAGGAACTGGGCAGGACTCCTTGCTAGGGAACTGAGTTGCCATAAGAAACAATCAAATAATTTCTGTTTGCTCTATAATCAATATGACACACCCGCAGAACTATCCTGATCAATGACAAAATGTCTCTCCCCCCTTCTTGCTGTGCCCTTTCTTCTCCACTGATTTGTTTTTAAAAATTTATTATTTTTGTAAAATGATACTGGCTCACAGTAAAATATTCAAACAACGCATTAAAGTGCAAAGGAAAAAAAAAAACCTTGAAGTGTTCAACATGTAACCACCTGAGAGTTTGTAACTGTTAACCTTTTTGTAGCAATGTGTGTAAGAGAGAGATTTCTAAGGCTTTCATTGGAGGGGAGTATCAAGCATTGCACTTGGAGTAAAGTGCACAGATCCTTGGGGAACGGCAAACTGAACACCCCTGGGTAACTTAGCTAGTCCCCCTTCCAGACATACTCACCCCCACGCAGGAGGGCTGCCTGATTTCCCACCTCTGAGAACACTTTGACTGATATCCTTGCAGCCTTTTATTAAAGAGCACTGATCCTAAACACAAACCTTAGGACTACCATATCCCCCTAAATCTGAATTGCAAAAACAGCCCCGCATACCACGACTTAATTGACATCCCCCATCTGTGCTGATGCATTCTGCAAACTCACCCAGGCCCACGGGCTGCTTTATTAGATGGGACACCTGGACTCCTGCTCCGGTGAGGTTGATTTAATTGGTCCAGGTGGCGCCTGGGCATTGGGAAATATACATATATTTATTTTATCTCCCCAGGTGATCCTAACGTGTCACCAAAGGGAGTACCTCTGTTTTAGGACCCCCTTTCACTATACCGTGCACAGCAAGTAGGGCTCTGTGGGACTGTCCCAACCCACCTGACCCCACTGGCCTTTGTGAGAGCAGTCATAGAGCGTCATGCCTCCATTGCCAATAAGAAGACTGAGGGCACATGGGTGGCTCAGTCAGTTGGGCATCTGTCTTCAGCTTGGGTTGTGATCTCAGTCTCCAGGGATCGAGCCCCACATCAGGCTCCCTGCTCAGCGGGGAGTCTGCTTCTCCCTCTGCTCCTTCCATCCATGCTCATGCTCTCTCTCTCTCTCTCTCTCTCAAATAAATAAATAAATAAATAAAATCTTAAAAAGAAGAAGTAGACTGGGGTTCAAAGAGGTTCTGTGCCCAGATTGCATGACAGGGACAGAGGTATTCAGGCTGGATAGAACCCAGGTCATGGGCATGAGCTAAGTTCTCACAGAGCAGGGGCAGTCCCAGCCCTGAGGAAGTGTCCCCCTTGCCCCCTTACCCCAAGTCATCTGGAATGGAGAGGGGCTCAGCTGACAGGTCAGGTCATGTCTGGGAGTCCCAACTTCTCAAGATTCACAGATAGGGATCCAAGGAGGCTTGTCCATCCACAGATACATTCTGGAAGAACTGGCAGGAGGCTGGAAGGGAAATCCATTTTCCTCAGGAGGGCAGACGCAGGTGGAGAGGGCACCGTGACCATATTTCCTAATTTAAAAAAAAAAATGTTATCTTTAAAATTTTCAAATAAACAGAAAAAGAGAATGGAATATATTGCTTTTTTTTTTAAATAATTAAGATTTTAAACTGAAGACAGTTTTTAAAAGGTGCCAGAAGGGTATTTCTAAACCATTAGTGACTGAAATTAAGGGTGATGTTTCCATTTCCCCCCTGAATTTTATCTTCCATAACTAGAGACTTCTAGAATGAAAGCTCAGCAAAGGCAAGGATTTCTGTCTGTGTAGTTCTCTGCTGCTTCCCCGGGGCCTGGAACGGTGTTTGGCACACAGTGGACACAGCCGAAGCTGCCTTGAGTAGACGTATGAACTGAACATGCGTGCTTTTGGGTTGGGGGGTGGGGGGAACTGTTATAAATAGTTATATAAAAATAGATTCATGGAGAACAGTGTCCTCCTTTTGTTCTGCCAGTGGGATGCTGAGCGAGGGACGAAATGGCAACCAGTATTCTCTGTGGTCATGTCTAATTTTTTCCATGATGTAAAATTAAAGAGCAAATGAGTCAAAAAAAGGAAACTGTAAGAACACTTGAAGGATAGGTGATACACCCAGAAAAAGCACCATATATTTCCACCACTGCACCTCTTAATTTACAAATGATGTGTACTTGGAAATAACATGCAGCTGATTCATGACGGAGAATAGAAAATCTAATGCCAAGGGGCAGGGGCTGGGTTCTGTGAGTTTATATATTCTACAAACAGGGGGAAGAGTGGGGGTAGAAAGCCCTCCTGGGACTATGGCCACAAAATCAGTTTTGTTTGCTCAACTGTTTGTCACCCATGGTGGCAACAGAGGGGTGATCTTTCCAGCAGAGTAGAAAATGTGGGTCAACCAGGTGTGAATGGGAGACACGAATGACATGAGCCCCAGACATTTGACCTAGCCTGTGCTTGTCCTGGAGAGAAGAGCTGGACTAGATCGCAGATTCACCCCAAGGACCCGACATTTCTGGAAAGAGTCACTTGTGCAGGCTTCTGAGGCACTCTAAACTTGCTTGACTTTCTTGCAGGCAATCCTGACTTGTAGAATTCATTCCTGGAACACTTCTGCAAGTAGTCAAGAACCTAGGAAAATGATGTCCCATGCTCTCTGAGGGTATAAACGCCCCCAAGTTACATTCTTGTGGGCAGACGCGAGACATGGATGCGTCCTCCTCTTCTGGGTGAGGCAGAGTCTGAACCCAGGCCGAGAGGGTTGTGCTCCGGATCACACAGGGTGACCCCCATATTTCAGAATCCTTGCTTTGGGCTCTTATGCAACCAGATCAGCCAACACCTGGCAACTTCCAAGTGCATGTGACACCAGACACACTCCTAGGAGGTCTTTACAAATCAAATATCCTAGACATCCTCAGCTTTCCCATCCATATAATTTTTCAGCATTTACAAAAGTCACTGCCAAACCATAAGATATATCCTCCCTTCTCAGAGAGCCTTGGGCTTATTACAAATAAGAACAATAACACCAATAACTAACATTTATAAGATGTGTACATATTTCAAAAAGCCTTCAATAGAATGTTTCACATAGCCCTGCGATGGGAAAAAAATGATAATAATTTCTGTTCCTTTTTCGGATGAGTATATTGGGGCTTGAAATTTGCTCTCCTGCCTCCAGAGCTGATCATTGGGCGGTTGTAGGAATCCATCCCAATCTAGCATCTTACCTACTCCAGTACATAATAGGATCTCACTAAGAGCATTGGGCAGGAATCAGGCCATGGGTTAAATCGGGGTCACTTTGGGAGAGTCCTGTTTTCTCATTCACAGAATTAGGTTAGATCAGATGATCTCTGGATCCCCTAAGTCCTAGCACATTTTTATTTTGTGCTCATCTCAAAGGCTGCACCAAGAGGTCAGGCCCATGGTCAGGGACCAGGCTCTTTTGCAGAGGTAGATCCCAGAGAAGGCAAAGAGGGGGAAGAGGCCAGGGAAGTCTCTAGAGGAGAAGAGATCTAAACAGGGCATAGGAATGGGGGTCAGAGACATGTTTTCAGTCTCCCATGTTTTCAGTCTCAATCTGCCTCTACCTCTTCATTCAACTTTGTCTCAGTGGTGATGAGAAAACCCTTAGGCCACCACTCTGAAAATCCAGAGAGTTCCCTCAATTACAGAAGGAAGCAGTTCTTTCCTCTGGTAATGAATGAATGAAGAAGAAAGATTCTCCTGTTGAAAGCTTTGGCACTTCAAAAGGGGTCATTCCCCACCCCAGCTAGCTCACCCTTCTGCTCCAGGGTGGAAGGGTGGCCTTTCCTGATACTAACATTGAGGGAAGTAGAAAGGTTTCATTCCTAACTATTGTCATTTTTTTTTCAAATGGTAACGTCAAAACACACATATATTTTTAATAGGGATAGAAATAGCCCACAGGTGTACTAAGATGTGTTATAAACAAAATGACAAATTAAGGTGTTCAGCACAGAGTTACAGAATGTGACCGTGGAATTTTATATGTTAAATGTATTTTTTGAACTATAATTCACATGCTGTCAAATTCACCCATTTTAAGTGTGCAGTTCAACGGGGTCAGTATATTGAGAGAGTTGAGTAAGCATACACCATCTTCTAATTTCAAACATGACCATCACCATCAAAGACATCTTGTACCTCTTAGCAGTCACTCCCACATCCTCTCCCCTAGCCCTAGTTATACACTAATCTACTGACCATCTTTTTAGATTTGCCTGTTCCAGACATTTTATATAAATGGAATCATATAACAAATGTTCTTTTGTGAATGGCTCCTTTCACTTGGCAAAATGTTTTCAAGGTTTATCCATGTTGTAGCATAGATCAGTATTTCATTCCTTTTATGGCTGAATAATATTCCATTGTACGGATATACTGCATTTAATTATCCATTCATGAGTTTGTAAAACATCGGGTTGTTTCCACTTTTTTGGCTTTTATGAATAATACCACCATGAACATTCATGTATAAACTTTTTGTGTGGATGTAGATTTCAATTCTCTTGAGTAGATACCTAGGAGTGGAATTGCCTGGTATTTTGGTAGATCTGTGTTTGACATTTTGAGGAATTGCCAAACTGTTTTGCAAAATGGCTGGACCATTCTACACTCCCACCATCAATGTATTATTGCTCCAATTTCTCTACCCCCTCACTGTGAGTTGCTACTGTCTGTCTTTTTAATTATAGTCATCCAGGAGAACATGACGGGGCACCTCGTGGTGGTTTTGATTTGCTTTTCCCTCACAGCTAATTATGTTGATCATCTTGTCATGCACTTATCAACCATTGTATCTCCTGGGTTCTTTGGAGAACTATCTCCTCAAACCCTTTGGCCATTTTAAAACTGGGTTGGGGTGCCTGGGTGGCTCAGTCAGCTAAGTATCTGACTCTTGATTTCAGCTCACGTCTTGATCTTAGGGTCTTGAGATGAACAGACCTGGCTGTGGAGTCTGCTTAGGATTATCTCTCCCTCTTTGCCCCTCCCCCAATCACTCATTGGCACACGTGTATGCTCTCTCTAAAAATAAAATTAAATAAAAATAAATAAAATTGGGTCATATGTCTTTTTGTTATTGCATTATAAGAATTCTTTATGTATTCTGGATATCAGTCCCATAGAAAACACAGGATTTGCAAATATTTTCTCCCATTCTGTTAGCTGTCTTTCAACTTTCTTAACAACACAGTATTTGAAATGAAGGGAAATGCAAGACTGAAACCATTCAGATTATCTAGACCTGCCTGTAATGTCTGCATGGCTCACTTGCTACTTCAGGGTGATTTCTGGCTGCTGTTTTCAGTGTGCTGCTGTGATAGTTATGAAGGCGAAGGTTTTTGTAAGGAAGCTAAAATATATATGAAAGGACTAATTTGTATGCTCCCCTGAGTGTTTACTGAGGTTTTCCTTGGCCCCTGTGCTATTTCCCATTGCAAAATGTAGCCATGTTCCTGAGACAATTGTTTTCAAGGAAATCTTGTTGCAGTTTGAAAAGAAATTAAATAATGGAGTATATGTTTACTATAGACACACCGTGGAGCCTTGCCATAAGCAAGATTTCAGGCTATGGGCATATCAGGAAAGGGCTTCAATGGGGAGAAAGTGAGAGTGAGAACGATTAACCGATTAACCGAAAGCAGGCTGGAGGCCAGGAGGGAAGACTGGAGGCCTCCTTACAGGGGAGCCCAAAAAGCACATTCTTTGGGGAGTGACCACCCACAGAAGCAAGTCAGCAGCCTTGAGGATGGAATACTTGATGATACGGTGTATGTGCGCGCGCACGCGCGTGCATGTGTTTGCGCGCACGCCTGCGCACGGATGAGCAGAGAAAGGGGAGAGAGAGGAGAGGGAGAGAAAGAGGGAGAGCAGGAGGAAGAGGAGGAGGAAAAGGAAGGGAAAGAGAAGAAGAGGAGGTATTATTCCCCACTGAAAAAATTTTGCAGCCTTTTAAAACCTCTTCAGTGAGCCTAGTCTTGGTAAACATACCTGTATGCCCAATTCTTTCCAGCTCAAGGAATATAGGGCCCCGCTTGTTCTCGGAATTGTAGTTAACATTTTTTTTTTTTTTTTTAAACAGGAGGTCTCAGCTCTGCCCTCCTACTTAAAGCTCTCTCCTGCACGTGTGTGTGAATTGTATGCACCCTAGGTACTCAGTTACTTGTAAAAGGTCCTGATCCCTCTGGAAATTAAATTCCATTCCAGTTTTTTGAACTTCACATATTTAGTTCATGACATAGGGGCCCTCAAAATGTTAAATCTAAAACTTGGTGTGGATTGTCATTAAAAACTCGGTACTTGGTCGGAAAGCCTCATTCCTGCGGAGCAGCAAGAGGAGAATGCAGTTGCAATGCCTGCGGGCTGTCCATCCCTAGCTATAAATAGGAATGGTTTGTTTTATGGTGCTCTAGCTGCTAGGCACAAAAGATTTGCCAGAGTCTATGCGATCTGTATTTATGCCAATCATGTACCCCACACTCTTCTCTTGATAGCCTGCTGGTAAGTGCAATCATTTTAATTAATTATTATTATAAATGTCTTTGATCTCAATGACATGGACATAAAATCCGTACTCCTCTCCCAGTGTGGATGAAGGGAGAGGCCCTACCAGAAGCCACCAGCTTTGCCCAATGCTGCTACTGGCCCAAGAGTTTCCACACATCCCCTTTAGAAGGCGGGTGGTTTTTCAAAGAGTGAAGCTGTTTGCTTTATGTTCTGAGCTGGGATTTGAAGCCAGTAGATCCTGATTCAGAAGCCAAGTAGCTTTTGGTTTTAAATTAAAAGTATACAATTCTGGGAAACAGATGATTTGTCTTTGTCATCCAAAGCTAAAGTCTTCTTTCCCAGGGATGGGTTTGCAGGGATGTAGAACCAGATACACTGGGCTTGAGCTCTGGTTCTACTTCCTGGTTCTGTGACCTTGGGCAATGATTTAACCTCACTGTCCCCATCTGTAAAATGGGCATGGTGATGATGAAGACACAAAGTGTGGTTGTCAGGATCCAATAAAATAAGCACAGTAAGTCCTTAATTAATATTAGCCACTATCGCTAAGATTTGTATATTCAACCATAGCTGGGAAGTCAAGTTAAAGGAATGCTTCTCCTGGAGTAGAATAAAATAAATCAATTTGGAAAGCAATGTCCCCCCCCCACACACATATTTTTTTAATGTAATGGGTGGACTTATCTCGCAGTCAGGAATAGCAGTCAGCATCAACAAATGATTCTAGAGCCCTACTGTGGTGCCAAGTTCTGAACTGGATTCTGGGGATTTAATAGTGAACAGAACAGGGACACCTGGGTGGCACCGTCAGTTAAGCATCTGTCTTTGGCTCAGGTCATGATCCCAGGGTCCTGGGATCAAGCCCTATGTCTGGCTCCCTGGTCACTAGGGAGTCTGCTTGTCAATCTCCCTTTGCTCCTCCCCCCTCATGCTCATTCTTTCTCAAACAAATAAATAAAATCTTAAGAAAAGAGTATAATGGTGGGCGCCTGGGTGGCTCAGTGGATTGAGCCTCTGTCTTCAGCTAGGGTCATGATCTCAGGGTCCTGGGATCGAGTCCTGCATTGGGCTTTCTGCTGAGCAGGAAGCCTGTACCCCCTGCCCCCCCCACCTACTTGTGATCTCTCTCTGGAAAATAAATAAATAAAATCTTTTTTTTTTTTTAAGAGTATAATGGTGAATATAACAGGCACACTTCCACACTCTTCATACCATGGAACTCATCATATTCTGGTGGGAAAGACTAATTATGGAATGTACAACCATGTTGGGGACATGCAGGGGACTCTGGGCAATACAACAGAAGCCAATGCTTTTTCATAAAACCAATCTTGTCTAAAGTTTTTTTAAAGTCTAAACTTTACCCTGCAGTATGGTTTCTCTTTTACCTGAGAAATTCATGCTTTATGGCATGATGTTGCATATTTTAATAAATCTCTTCATCCAACCCATGCTATTACATGTATGCTAAAAACCTGTATGTTTCCATACATTTCTACAAAAACCTTGTTGACAAATCCTGCCTAATGTTAGTTCCAGTTACAAATGGTAAATTCGATTCAGTATTTTTCACACATCAGATATTTAAGTAGTTTTTAAAAAGAAATATCTTAAAACGCCAACTGGAATCTTGTTGGAGAAAAATGTCATCTTTGTGAGAAGGTAGAATATAGCAGGGGATAGAAAATGTTAGGATTTTCTTTAAATGTTTGTTTGGTTTTTAATAGGGCTCTTAGAGAGTCCAGAGGGCTCTAACTTCTTTGGGTTGCGATTAGATTCCTAGAAGGCATCCTGGAGCATTTCTCTGGATGCTTATGGTCTCTCTGTCCTTCATGATTTGACCCCAGAGGGCTCAGAACAGTGGGCTCTTGGACCACATGAGTCAGGGGTTCTAGGCTCCAGGATACTTTTTTGGGGATGAAAGCTGCTAAGAAAGTGAAACTGATCAAACTGGGTGTGGCTAAGGGGCCCCTCAGCCAAGCACAGTGGCTCAGGACTTGAGCTGACAGCTCCCGAAAGGAAGGATCCCTTGTCCAGAAGATGGGTGATGGTTTGGTTAGGGGAAAGACGTGGGACAGGAGACCATGAGCCAGGTGACAGCAGTGCCAGAGGCATAAAACTGCAGGTCCATCCCTAATATCTTGCTAACAACAAAGACTTTAGGAACCTTCCAAGTAGCAGGGAAAAAAACAGCAGAAACAACAGACAGACAAACAAAGGAACAAACAGATCACTTATAGCTTAACCTTCTGGAGAGGGAAGACTCCTTCTTACCCAGGTCTGGACTTTTTTAAGACCTGGAGAAAGTTTTGGAGCAAAAGGGGTATGCAGTGCCTTGCGTCCTGTGGTCCCTCTGAGACGTATTTAGTCACGTTGAACTTCAGTGTTCACTTTTACTAAGTTTAACAGCCCAAGCATCATGGCAAAAAATGCCCTAAGTGTGTGAACCAGCTCCGGACAGAATTCAACAAAGTGAAAAGAAATACTGTATTGTCTTTATTACCTTTAAATATCTCCCTCTCACCATCAAAAGCTCCCTTTCAAATATGCCTAATGCACACTTGCGCCCATGCACGTGTACACACACACACACACACATCCCTCTGGAAGTGGCAGGAGATGAATACTTCAAGTTCTCCAGCATCTGAGCTGGGTCTCACTAGCCCTCAAACAGATACACAGCTCTTCACATCCACTTTGAAGTTTAACTGCACAGCTCCCTTCTTTACCCAGATACCGTTGTGATAAACATCTTGCATTCCCTGCCACGCCTCCTCTACCCCAGCCTTATGTAATCCACTGGCACACAGGCTTTCTCAATGTGTCTGTTTGTATCATTTAGATTTTAGGTCCATCTGGTAATGACTGTATCTTTTCTGTACACAATGTATTCAGTTACTGTTAAACAATAATAGTTATTTAATAACAGCTATGTGTGTGCCTCCTGGACGCAGGACTAATTTGAGGGCAGTGGGAGCTGAAGGAAGAGGGTTGGAACACTTCTCAAAGGGCTTTGGGTTTCTTCCAGGCACCAGCGTGGAGGATATCTGTGCCTTTCCCAGTGGTACTGATCCTGGAGCTCCAGAAGAAAACAAAATGACCTCAGGCTCCTTTTTGGAAAGGAGATTTGTCACTGAAGTGCCAGAAAAGACGGAGTTTCTTCAGTGCTGGGTACTGCTGGGCAAGCCCTTGGGTTGGTGATGGATGCTCCAACAGCATGGAGAAGGACTAAGGAGGGTGTCTGGAGGTGATTTTCGTTTTCATTCCTAGCTGTCGAGCTGGCATCTCCATGGCTCAAAATGATGAAAGATTTGCTTTTCTTTCCTCGATGCACGAGGGAGGGAGGCAGCCAGTATGGCACTCTGCCTATGAGCGAATTTTCAAGGATCTCCTGCAGTACCAGCCCCTTCAAAACCATCCCCAAATAGTCACCTTAACTGCCCCTCAAAGTATGGTCCATGACCACTGGCATCGGCTTCTCCTGGAAGTCTATTAGAACCTTTATACAGACTCTTCAGTGCCAGATCAGAACTGGCATTCTAACAAGATCCCAGGCATGCATGTCCACATGAAAATCAGAGAAGTGGTCCTCTGAGTCAGGTTTTGTCCCTTGGCCGCATGTCTGCGTTACCTGGGAACTTTTCAGAATGTCCCAGGCCCCCCGCCCAGCTCTGGTGTCTCCGTGTAGTTTATAGACCATTGATTCGGACAGGTAAGGGCTCTAGAGAGAGATTGCCTCCATTATACTTCCGCAAACCTCTTCGTAGATGTGTGAGATTCGGGACAGCTCTGTGCTGGCTTCTTGGTCTGTGAAATTGGGGTAATTATAATTGTAGCTATTTCATGAGATTATTGTGACGATTAGAAGAGGTGGTGTTCATAGACTGTGAATTACAGTGAGTCCTCAATAAACAATACCTATTGTGATCTGAACAGGATTTCAGACAAATTCCCTGGAGCCCTCTTCCCTCCAGAGTGCTGGCCTCAACCCTTTCCGTGTGGAGGCTACAGAAATTTTAGATGATTCACTGGATTTGCAGATATCCTTGAGCTTACCAGCCACTATCTCTAAGTCTTCCTTGGTAAGCTCAGTGAATTCTGATTGCCTGATGGCTGATGCCAGGGATGCACTTCTTAAAATAAATCCACTTAAAAAGGACCCAAATTTTATAGCAAATCATAGGAGGAACAAGTTCAATTGGAACTTAATATCAAGGACAGGAACCGAAATGTAACCCAAATTAATCAGCTAGGTAATACTGACAATCAAGGGCAGATTTTCAGAACAAAACATGACTCAGCTATCATTTTCGGTGGTCGGGGTTTGCCGACACTGTTCCAAAATGAGAGGTTAATGCGATTTTTTTCCCCCTCACATTCATACTTTTCATTCCACGGCCAATTTGTTTTTGTGTGCCTTGTATTGTTAGGTATTTGCAGCATTGTCATCGCTGCAGAGAGACTGACCTGAAACAAAATTGATGTGATAGGCGTAGGTCAGTGCTCTTCTTACACCTGGAAGGATGCTCAATTGAGAAAAAATATCTGTGATTGACTCATGAGTCAGTCTTCCGTGTTGTGACGACTTTTACTTCTCTGTGCAACCTTGTAACAGTTAGTCCTTGGATATAAATATTCAGATAGAAGGACCCTTAATCTCTGAATCTGAGTTTTTTTTTAATATACAAATTTGCTATATCTTTTAAAATGACATTGCATTTCTCGGAAACGTCACCTTCACCTCCTTCCAAAGAATTCATTTATATTTTCTAAGAATGTGAGCTCTGAAAGCAACCTTGAACATCATGTGTTTCAATTTCCTTCTGTTCCAAAAAGGAAGAACTAAGACCTGGAGAGGGGGACACTTTCCCAAGACCACTGGATTGATATGACCAGAAGCCAATGTTTTGTTCCACATGGATGGATGGATTTAATT
Organism: Lontra canadensis; assembly: GCF_010015895.1. Classification (NCBI taxonomy): domain Eukaryota; kingdom Metazoa; phylum Chordata; class Mammalia; order Carnivora; family Mustelidae; genus Lontra; species Lontra canadensis. The sequence continues at coordinate 6,090,260 of NW_022631083.1, read as the reverse complement.
AGGTCTCCATAGCCTGAGATGACTGAATGTTTGTGTTTTCTGTGTCACCAAAATGCTTAGCCCCAAATGCCCAAAATCTTATTGGAATTAACTTCTCTCTCTCTCTCTCTCTCTCTTTGTTTTGTTTTCTTGCACAATTTTGTGAATATGAAGAACTGAAAACAGGACGGGGAAATAAAACATAACTTTCAATGGTCTGGCCCCTTTCTTGTGAAGCCCAAGGGTGTTGGCAGGGAGACCTGGGGTAGGGGAGGAGGGGGATAATCAAATCAGAGTGACATTAAGGAGGAGCTGACAATAAGATGACCGCGGTGGAATCCAAGGCTAGAGAAGGCAGAGCCTGGATCTGGTGTTGGATTGGAAAGTCCACGGATGGACTTTCCATCCTGGATGGATGCAACCGGTTATGGAAAACTCCTCTGCTGTCTAGCTCATTGGGCCTGCGTCTCTCCGCATCTGCTGCACACAGGAGGGGTGGGCAAGCGAGGGAAACTGGAAGAGACTTTTTAATGAAATAGAGGAACCAGTGGTGGGTCTTGCCCCACAGGGAGGTGTGCCTATTACTACTGGTTGACCCACATTGACTACCACATTTTTTTTTTAGATTTTATTTATTTATTTGACAGAGAGAGAGAGAAAGAGAGAGATCACAAGTAGGCAGTGAGGCAGGTGGCGGGGGAGGGAAGCAGGATCCCTGCTGAGCAGAGAGCCTGACTCGGGCTTTGATCCCAGGACCCTGAGATCATGACCTGAGCTGAAAGCAGCGGCTTAACACAATGAGCCACCCAGGTGCCCCAACCACCACATTTCTCCTGGAACCTGGGGACCTACAAACGTGCCAGGAGGTAACAGAGCCTGGGGAATAGAAAACATCTTCAGCTCTGATCTCTAGGCAGTGCTGGGTGGGAATCACCAACAGAGTAGAGCGTGAACCTCCCCCCACCCCATTTTAAATAGCATCAGGAAGAGTTTCTTTTAAATAGTTATTTTTTACCTCCCCCAAACTCTGATTGCAGGCAATCCGAATAAGGGAAAGCTTCAAAGTTATTTTTTATAATGTGTGCCAAATTCCCCCTGGAACTATTCAGTAGCTTAAAGATCTTGATTCACCCTGGCTTTCTCGGGGGGCCACTCTGCTAAGTCTGCCTATCAAGGTGTATACAGTGCCTTCTCTCAACGGATAAGAGCATTATGATTTCTTGTATCAACCCGTCCGCAGGATCTTGGCGACTCTCTCACTCAGTAGCTCAGCCCCAACAACAAAAGGCAGTCCTGTTTCCTAGGCTTCATCTCTGACAAGGTAGAGAAGGTGGCATCTTCCCTGAAGAAACCTGTTGCATTAGTGGCTATGGAGATGTGTGGGCTAAACAGATTTGAAGGGGAAAAGATAAAGGGAAGCCGGCATGCCTTCTGTGAGATCCAAGCAGGGGAAAGTAGGAACAAACATGAGTAAATGACAGGGAAAACCAATCCAGAGCCAAGAGTAGGACAGGTTCTGGCATAAGAAGAGATGAATTAGAAAAACTATTCCGTGTGTTAATGGCCAAAGTATTTGACTTTAGAAACGGCAAGAGTTCTTTTCTTCCTAGAGCAGTTGTTAACAGCTTCCCTTGTGGGAACAGCTGGTTTGGAGAATCCCAACATTGTTGTAAAGCATAGCAAGAAGGAACTAAGGGCTTCACAGCTAAGGCTGCCCAGAGCCCTTCCAAACGATTGTTCTCTTGCACCCATTCCACAGCTTGGGACAAAGGCAAGAGGAAAGAGCTACTTAAGTTGGGCACAGAGGTGCACAGCCATTCATGGACCATACTGGAAGGACACAGAGCTGAAACACAAATTTCCGGCACTCACAACCCCCCAAGGATGGGAAGAGAGTGCCATGCATGCAACGGCGGGGGCAGGGTGGGGGAGGATTTTTCTTCTGGGCCTATCGAAACACAAAACACCTGCTGTGGAGAGAGGAAAGTCTACAGTGGAGACAAATATTTTAGATAATGTGTATTTTTCAAAGTTTCATCTTTTTATACATGGTAACATATAGAATGGAGTGAGAACTCCATTCTGGAGCACCTGAAAAGGTTTCTCTGAACATCAGTTGGGACCAAGGGAAGTGTAGCATCACCTGAAGCTTCCGAACATTTGGTAGGTTTTCCGAGTTTGGGTTTGTTGGACTTGTTTTGTTCCCTAAGTTAAAGGCTTATTTGGTCCCATCGAGTGTGTCTTCCAGACGCATGAAAAGTGCAGGACATGTGGGAATTGTGTGTTCTCCCAGCACATATGTCCTGCAGATATTTTATTTTATTTTTTTTAAATGATTTTACTTCTTTATTTGAGGGGGAGAAAGACAGTGAGAGAGAGTGAGAGAGCACAAGCAGGTGGAGCGGGAGAGGAAAAGCAAGCCTCCCACTGAGCAGGGAGCCTGATGCAGGGCTGGATCCCAGCACCCTGGGATCATGACCGGAGCTGAAAGCAGACGCTTACCGACTCAGCCACCCAGGCGCCCCACGTCTTGCAGATATTTTTATAAAGGGAGGTGGCACATTGTTTTCGTTCAGGTGAGAGAGCACAATCCTAAACTGGTAAAACTTCTTAAATTAACGTTTTTATTTTGAAATAACTGTAGACTTATATGCATTTGTAAGAAATAGTACAGCGAAATTTTAGGTACCCTTTGCCCTGTTCCTCCTATGGCAACATCTTGCAAACCTCTAGTGCAATTTGCAACCAAGATATTGACATTGATTGAATGCACGCATCTTGTGCAGATTTCCCCCATTTTACTTGGACTCACCTATATGTGTGTGTGTTTAATTCTATATAATTTTATCATATGCATAGGTTCAAGTACCCATCACCTCAGTCAAGATACAGAACATTTCCATCCCTCTAAGGATCTCTCAATTGCCCTGCTATAGCTGTATTCATTTCTCTCCTGCCCTTCCCTTCTGCTCAGCCCCTGGGAACTACCCATCTCTTCTCCATCTCCATAATTTTGCCATTTCAAGAATATGACAGGAATGGAATGAGAGAAAATATAAGCTTTTGAGATTGGCTTTCCCACTAAGCGCAATTTCCTCGAGCTCCAACCAAGTTATTGTATGTACCCATAGTTCCTTCCTTTTTATTTCTGAGTACATGCTATAGATATGTCCTGGTTTGAAATTCCATTTATACATAAGTTGAGCAATTGAATGTAAAAGAAAATTTTTGCTGGGGCACCTGGGTGGTGAACTCAGTTGAACATCCAGCTCTTAGTTTCAGCTCAGGTCGTGATCTCGTGGTGGTAAGAATGAGCCCCACCTTGGGCTCCACGCTCAGCGAGGAATCTGCTTGGGATTCTCTCTCCTTCTCCCTCTGCCCTCGCCGCCTCACCCCCTGGCTCTCCCTCTGTCCCCGTCTCTCCCTCTCTCTAAAAGTAAATAAATAGATCTTTTAAAAAAAATACTTTGCCTTTAAGATTTGTGTGTGTGTGTGTGTGTGTGTGTGTGTGTGTGTGTGTTTTCAAATTTATGGTTTGGAGGAAGATTTTCTGAATCATGGCTGGGTGGTACTCTTCCTGATCACAAACTAAAACTAGTATCAGGTATCATGTGAAAAAGAGATTGTCTTTGTGCCAGATGAATATTGATTGTGCAGTATTTACACGGGTACTTAACACGAACATTTTTTTTTTTGCCTTTGAAAATATTTTATATTTTATATGTACTCTTTCTTTTTAATATCTAAGGTTTTTTTAAAGATTTTATTTATTTATTTGACAGACAGAGATCACAAGTAGGCAGAGAAGCAGGCAGAGAGAGAGGAGGAACCAGGCTCTCTACGGAGCAGAGAGCCGGATGCGGGGCTCGATCCCAGGACTCTGGGATCACGACCCGAGCCAAAGGCAGAGGCTTTAACCCACTGAGCCACCCAGGCGCCCCTTTATATGTACTCTTGATTTTGGAGGTTTCTTTCCGGTCAGGAAGTAGGATATCCTAACCCTAATTCTTTAGTCGCCCTGTGCAGTCAGCCTTCCAACAGAGTTTTAAATGATTATGCTTAATAATTATCCTAAAAGAATATAGCTTTTTAAATCAACAGAACACCTCTTTTTTTAAGTGGTGTAGGCTTTTTCAGCTAGTATGCAAATGGAATAAATGAACTAAATAATTTGTTTTAATGGGGACAACATTCTTTCCTTTCATTAAAAAGAATTCTAAATAATCAAGAGTCATTTACATAATATAATCCTACCTCAAGTTTTCCTATTTTCACTAATCTGAAATGACATAATTATCCATTTTTGGACAATTGCAACCATATTTTTTTTGTACTAGATCTAAAAGAGAGGCTATGGGAATAAAAAAATAATTCTGATTTTAATTCCTCTTAATACTTCTGGACAGAATTCTTAAAAATTCAGAACATTTTATACAGCCCTTTGGTAACTTCTTTTATTCTTCTTCAGAGATTAATTTTAAAATTTTTCTTTAAGTTTTCAAACTTGACTGAAACATTTCATAATGTGAAGTGTGGTATACATTCCAGCTGTCTTAATATCTTCTGTAGTTAAAAATCGCTAGGAATTCTATCACTTTTGTTTTTTGAAGCAGAAAGTTCAGGAGTTAAGTTTTTAGAGGCTGTGTCCACTATCTTCCAGGAGCCAATTAGAACTTCCTGTTGAGAAAAGAAGGTCAATGGTAAAGCTTATCCAAAGCAGCCTTTGGAAAGCACTGTTTCTCATCACACGTCTGAATATCAAGACAGAAAATCCATCCTCCCAGACAAAAAGACAAAATCAATACAAAACATAAACACACAACAACCAGACACAGAAACAATTGAATGCTACCCCCTATGTTTCTGCAAGGGTTTCCTCTGAATTTGCAAATCAAAGCAGCTCAGAATCTTCGAGAAGAGTTTGAATAAGTATCTGGATGTGGGTAATTTCTTAATCTATATGTAAAATATTTCATCTGCCACACAGAACATAATTCTTCTATCTTCGGGGAACCCACCTAAACCTTAGTCTGCCCTACCTGTGTGGAGTGGTTGGCAATCACACATACCTGGGTGTCACAGTCAATTTTTAAAAAGTATTAACTTCAAGTTTAACATATCCAGACTACATTGAACTCTGAGTTAAAAAAAAAAAAACAAGTGTTTCGATGTTAATTTTTTCAGAAACAAATAAGTTTGTCTAGAGATATGAAAAAATATACTCCAAACTGGGTTACATCGTGGGGAGCAGAACTGGGTGGAGGGACACTTTGATTTTCTCATGTTCTATTCATTTAAGATGATTTGCATCTATATTAAAAAACATTAGCATGTTCTGTTTTTATAACAAAATACTTTCCTTTGTTAGTTTACTTTCCATTTCTGTACCAACCTGTTTCTGAGAAAGCTTCAAGATGAAACATCAAAGCATTAAAACCACAGGACACAGATAACCTGAAGGAAACAGAAGGTTGAGATGTTCAATGCTGATTATAGACAAATAGGCAATGACTGGCTAGGAGCTCCAGGAGAACTCCAGGATAACAGAAAAAGGAATTCATGTTCGTGCTGTGGGACTACAGAATGGTGTTTTTCTGTTTTGTTTTGCTGTGTTTTGTTTTTCTCAAGAAGAGAGTTTACACATTAATCCACTTCTATAAAAAAAATTTTCCTACAACTAAATTCAAGCAGGAATTGATCACTTGGGTATTGGTGAAAGGGTGAGTGGGTGGTCCAGAGAATATTTTCGGGTATCATTTTATGAGAGAAATTCTGTTCAAATAGATCATTCTCAGAATCTCCTTCTATGGAAATCTTTAAATGGTAATTGAATAAAGGTATTTCTTTCTCTCTCTCTCTCTTTTTGAGATTTATTTATTTGAGAGAGAGCATGAGCAGGGCAGAGGGAGAGAGAATCTTAAGTAGACTTGCAGACTCCCCACTGAGCACAGAGCCCGCCTCGGGTCTTAATTCCAGGACCCTGAGATCATGACCTGAGCCGAAATCGAGAGTCAGATGTTTAATGCACTGAGCTACCCAGGCACCATGAATGAGATTCTATGGTCGTGATGATAAGGACACAGAGAAAAGGGCATCAATCTGTATAAAACCATTGCAAGTCCTTGTTGTTTCATACAGTTGGAATTTATACAATTTTAAACCCTAAGAGAGATACCGATTTGCCTTCCATCGTATTTCAGGTGTAGCTGCCCCATGCTCTGTGTTCCAGATGGATGGTCCATGGCTCCATTTTTTTTTTTTTTCCATGAAAGCGTGGAGAAGAGAAAGGGATGGAAATAACAAAAATCGAAAAAGAAAAAAATCCCCATGGTCATTATTTGTAAAAAGAGAGTAAAAAGAATAAAAACCCCCAACCAGTTTTCAGGGTTTTTTTTTTTTTCCCTCCCATCATTTTCCCGTATTTATTTTGAAGTCATTATAATCCCAGGGTACATGCAATTTTGTTTTCCTTCTTCCACTGACTTTATCAGGAGTATTTTTCTATGTTGTTAAGAGTCCTTTTACACTTTGCAGATGTCTTCTTATGTTTTCTTATGTTTTCCATATATGTCATTGTTGCCTTAAAACTGGAATGATGCAATAATTTAAGGGCTCTTCATACATACTGACAGGTTGATTTTCGAAATGGATCTTCTCCAAAATTAAGTATACGGATTTTGTATTTTGAAATGTTTGTTCTGGAAAGTGCCCCACTCCAACTTGGTTTAAACTAAATTTCTTTGGTTATTAGAGGGATGAGCAAAAATGCAATGTTTGCACAGACATTTCTATATTTTCAACTAGAAATGTATCTTTTCTTTGTCAAAGAAAATACATAAAGTAGTGCCCATTTTATCTGTTGGGGATTCATGCCGCTGTTAACAATTTGTCTATGCTCATTATACAGTGACGATATTAACTCTTGCCACACTGCTTGGTCCCATGCCCCAAATGTTTCCCCCAGTTTATTTGTTTGTTTTTAAAAAGTGGCCAAGTTTATGGGGTGCCTGGGTGGCTCAGTGGGTTAAAGCCTCTGCTTTCGGCTCAGGTCATGATCCCAGAGTTCTGGGATGGAGCCCCGCATCTGGCTCTCTGCTCAGCAGGGAGCCTGCTCCCCCCCCCCCCCCCCCCC